>NC_064616.1:75613800-75915900 GCF_023898315.1 Schistocerca nitens | reverse complement strand
ACACATTTTTCACAACCCTGACGCCATGATTCCATGGCAGCGGCAAAGGCTTCTTTAGGAGTCTGTTTTGACCACTGGAAAATCGCTGAGGCAATAGCTGCACGGCTGGTGAATGTGCGAGACTGACGGAGACTGTCTTTCATTGTTGGAAAAAGTCACTAGGAGCCAGGTCAGGTGAGTAGGGAGCATGAGGAATCACTTCAAAGTTATCACGAAGAAACTTTTGCGTAACTTTAGCTCGATGTGCGGGTGCGTTGTCTTGGTGAAACAGCACACGCGCAGCCCTTCCCGGACGTTTTTGTTGCAGTGCAGGAAGGAATTTGTTCTTCAAAACATTTTCGTAGGATGCACGTGTTACCGTAGTGCCCTTTGGAACGCAATGGGTAAGGATTACGCCCTCGCTGTCACAGAACATGGACACAGTCATTTTTTCAGCACTGGTGGTTACCCGAAATTTTTTTGGTGGCGGTGAATCTGTGTGCTTCCATTGAGCTGACTGGCGCTTTGTTTCTGGATTGCAAAATGGCATCCACGTCTCATCCATTGTCACAACAGACGAAAAGAGAGTCCCATTCATGCTGTCGTTGCGCGTCAACATTGCTTGGCAACATGCCACACGGGCAGCCATGTGGTCGTCTGTCAGCATTAGTGGCACCTACCTGGATGACACTCTCCGCATTTTCAGGTCGTTGTGCAGGATTGTGTGCACAGAACCCACAGAAATGCCAACTCTGGAGGTGATTTGTTCAACAGTCATTTGGCGATCCCCCAAAACAATTCTCTCCACTTCCTCGATCATGTTGTCAGACCGGCTTGTGCGAGCTCGAGGTTGTTTCGGTTTGTTGTCACATGATGTTCTGCCTTCATCAAACTGTCGCACCCACGAACGCACTTTACACACATCCATAACTCCATCACCACGTCTCCTTCAACTGTCGATGAATTTCAATTGGTTTCACACCACACAAAATACAGAAAACAACTGATTGCATGCTGTTCAAGTAAGGAAAATGTCGCCATTTTAAGTATTCAAAACAGTTCTCATTCTCGCCGCTGGCGGTAAAATTCCATCTGCCGTACGGTGCTGCCATGTCTGGGACGTATTGACAATGAACGCGACCTCATTTTAAAACAATGCGCATGTTTCTCTCTCTTTCCAGTCCGGAGAATAAAAATCTGAGTCCTTAGAACTTGAATGCACCTCGTACTTTCATCACTTTTGGTGGAATACCAAAACAATGCAGAAATGTTGGCCTATTTTTAAGAGGTATTAGTAGTTTATTTTGGGCTATCTGTTTGATTATGATTGGGAGTAAAATGTTCTTCACAACTTGCCGATAAGTTCACAGCATTGCAAAACTGTGCCCTTTTCTCTTAGGAAATGAGTTGATGAAAAATTTCGTGCTGATTTGTAAGCATTTTATGGCTTATGAATGTTGTAGAGAGGTAGAAGGGTAAGTGCGTGTCATAGATTAGACTACTTGCAGAAACCAAAAGTACTTCGGGAGCAAAGGCATGCATTTAAACAGAAACAAATTGTTCTTTCTGGGATGAATATTTTTAAAAAGGAAATGAGTGCAGAGAATATTCAGACAACTGTGTTGGATGTAAATGTTATAAGAGAGAACTTCAGTATTGTGTGCTCAATTTCAGTTCCTGGCAAAGGTATAGTATCTGTAAATTGTATTTGTGGAGAAAAGAGCAGCTCTTTCGCATTTCACATTGTTCAATTGTTTCAGCAAATCGTAAAGGCATCAGATGACCTTCTGCAGTTGAGTGGAAATCCATTTGCAGACATATTCTCAGCAACACCACAGCCAGTGTCTGTTCCAGCTGGGAAGACTTCAACGGACATTTGGTTATCAAATGGTAAGCAAAGACACATTGAATTTGAAATTTGATCATATTGAAAGAGCACACATCCTTTCATGTAAATAGTAACTTACAGCAAAACGTGACCTATTGTTGTACTTGGGTGATGGGTGAATGAAAACTATTCTTGTGCAGGGTTCCAAATAAACCTCTTAGGCGGTTTTCTGCACCTTATGTTTATTGATCTTGATAGATGTTCATAAAATTCTAGTAGAATGATTTTTGGAGTTTGGCGAAGATCGAGAATTGAACCAGAATGATTCCTTCAGAGAATAAAACTGAAGTTTGAACTAGTCAGTAACTTAGTGACAAAATATCCTGCAATCCTTCCTTTCTCTCTCTCTCTTTCTCTCTCTCTCTCTCTCTCTCTCTCTCTCTCTCTCTCTCTCTCTCTCTCTCCCCTACCTCTCAGGCTCTATGATTTTTGTGAAAATCAAATGGGCAGGTTAAGTCCTGGCTGGCAACTAAAAGTTGTTTCAAAGATAAGTAGATAAATTATTGGATTATGGAACTGGTGGAATACTGACATCTCATACTTTTTTTAGGTTTCAAGCCTACACCAGTTTCCAGCACAAACGCATTTGTTTCTGACCAGAACTTCACATCAGTTTTTGGAGGTGGTGAGGCAACAGGTAAGTTACTAAGTAAAAACTTGACAGTCTGCAGGCTTAATGGTTTCAATTGAGAAAAGATTTACTTTGGAATGCTCTTTCAACTGGGGAAGTGTTCATGACTGAAGTTTGCCAACAGTTGCAAAAGCAAAAAACATAAATACATTCTGATTTAGTGCTTTGGGAGGAGTTTGGGCAAAGATGTTAGGAAAGTTGGGGGAGGGGTAGAGGGAGGGACAAAACTCCAAAAGTTTAGTAGATTTGAAAGCCCAATAGCTGTTACATGCTATGTAGTAGTAATTATTCCTCTTAGTTTCATTGTGTATGGTGTCAGTATGTTGTGTTGCATGGTGATTCGGTGGGTAAGTGCTAGACAAAAAATTTCAATGTTAAGTTTTCAATCTTTAGGCAGTCCTTGGTTCTTCTGTCATTTATTGCTTCTTCTACCTCTGGCAATGATTCTTTAGTGTGAAAAAGGCCAAGCTGCAGTATGTTAAGAGTCCATTCAACTGTAGGTCATCTGACAGGGTAAGTTTCCGAGAAGTCAGAAGACCATAAGAGCATAACACATGCAATAAGAATATGCTAGGGGGAGAAACAAACCAATGTTATTTGTTGGCAGAACATTTAGAAAATGCAACAGGTCTGCTAAAGAGACAGGCTCCATTACATTTGTTAGGCAACTTCAGGAGTATTGCTGCATGATGAGAGATTAGTGTCAGATAGGACATCAGAAAAGTCCAAAGGGCAGTTCATTTTTGTTATGAAATAAGGGATAGGGTGCTATGGATATGATATGAAAACTGGGGTTGCAATCATTAAAAAAAGTGTTCCATTGCCACAGGAGGTTTGTATGAAATTCTAACCCAACTTTCTTCTCTGAATGTAAAAGTATTTTGTTGGTGCCCACCTTTATAGTGAGAAATTATCTTCATAACCAGAGAAATCGGAGCTCACATGGATCGATGTAGGTGGATATAAGCTTTCAGCACATGTAAGTAAAGACACTTATGGACAGAGGAGGAGTTGCCATATATGTTAAAATCTGTCATAGTGTGAAAAATTTGGAAACTAAAAATTTTTGTGTAGAGCAGCATATAGAAGCATGGGCATGTGAGCTTAAACTAAATAATGGCACTTCCATAATTGTAGCTGTATATAGGTCCCCATTGGGAAATTTTCAAGTGCTTTTGAAAAACTTGGATTCTTTGTTGTGCTGTCAGACAGAGGAAAGCAAATTGTTTGTGGGGATTTCAATGTAGATTTTCTGAAAGAGTCAGATAGAAAGCTTGGCCTTGAAGTATTACTTGTTTCTTTTAATTTGACATAAGTTATTAATTTTCCTACTTGGGTGGTACAGGAAAGTGGCGTGGCACATTGATAGATCTTTTCATAGACAAAGATAAATTTAATCAAATAAAAACTTTCCCTGTTAAGAATGGTCTGTCTAGTCATGATGCACAGCTAGTTGGAGTATATGATATAGCTCCATACAGTAAAGCAAAACAGTCCTCCAAAATATTGCGTTCAATTAATGATTTAACAATTCAAAATTTTAGGGAAAGCTTGCAGTAGTTAGACTGGGATGAGGTGTGCAGGGAACATGATGCTAAGTTAAAAGTTAACTTATTTCATGATTCCTTTGAGAGTATATTTGAAAACTGTTTCCTGAAGAAAACAGTAAAATATAATTGTAAGAAACCATGTAAAAAGCCGCGGCTTACTAAAGGGACAAGATATCTTAAAAGGGAAAAAGGGCGACTGAGAGCACAGGAAGACTGTGTTTCTATCAGACACAGTGAAAAGTTTGTCAACAAGTCAGAGGTAGAAAAACATTATTAATAATCATTTAAGCGTTGTAGAGAAAATAGGATCCAGCTGTTCATTAGAAAATGCAAGATAGTATATGGAAGAGGCCGTACCTATGCAATTTGATAAAAGTGAAATTCAACCCCTCTCTCCCACTGAAATTAGGAAAATAATAAATTCAGTCAAAAGTAAAAGCTCACATGGAATTGATGGCATATCCAACAGAGTATTAAAAAATTGTCCCCCAACAAATAAGTAGGATTCTCAGCTACATAGGTTGTAGGTGACTGAAACAGGGCATTTTTCCAGATAAACTGAAATGTGCTGTTGTTAAACCATTGCATAAAAAAGGGGATGGAGCTGATGCTAACATCTACTGCCCAATCTCATCTGTGACAGCTTTATCCAAAATTCTTGAAAAAGTAATGTATTCAAGAGTAGCATCGCATATTCGTAAAAATGAAGTACTAAGAAAATGTCAGTTTAGTTTTCAGAAAGGCTTTTCAATAGAAAATACTATATATGCTATCACTGATCAGATATTAAATGCATTGAATAACCAAACCTCACCCACTGGGACACTTTGATATCTCAATGGCTTTTGATTGTGTGATTCATGAAATTCTTCTAGATAAGCTTAAGTATTGTGGTATGAGTGGGACAGTGCACAAAAGGTTTAATTCATATTTGACTGGAAGAGTGCAGAAGGTTGAAATTGACAGTACTGATGGTCTGCAAAAACCAGCAAAATCCTTTAACTGCGGAGGTATCAAGAATGGTGTCCCACAGGGCTCAGTCATGGGTCCCTTATTGTTCTTAATATATATTAATGACTTGCCGCTCTGTATTCATGAAGATGCAAAGCTAGTTCTTCTTGCCGATGATAAAAGTATAGAAATCACACCCAACATGCCAGAATCAGCTGAGGAAATGGCAAATAATGTATTTCAGAAAATTAAGTGGTTCTTTGCAAATAGACTCACTATGTTTTGAGAAAACACAGTTCATACAATTCTGTACAGTAAATGGCATAAAACCATTGATAGAGACTATGAACAGAAATATGTTGCTAAGGCAGAATACTCAAAATGAGAAATTGAATTTGAAGAAACATCTTGATGATCTGCTGAAACAGTTACGTTCAGCTACTTACGCTGTTAGGGTTATTGCTAATTTTGGTGATAAACATATTGGTAAATTAGAATACTATGCCTATTTTTCACTCACTGTTTTCATATGGCATCATATTTTGGGGCAGTTCATCATTGAGAGAGAGAGAGAGAGAGAGAGAGAGAGAGAGAGAGAGAGAGAGAGAGAGAGTATTCATTGCACAAATGCATGTAACCAGAATAATAGCTGGAGCCCACCCAGACATTTCAGGAACTCCGGATATTCACAGTACCTTTGCAATACATAGATTCACTTATTAAATTTGTCATTAATAACCCATTCCAGTTCAAAAATAACTGCAAAGTGCATAGCTACAACACTAGAAGAAATGATAATCTTCTCTATTCTGGATTAAATCTCACTTTGGCACAGAAAGGGGTGAATTATGCTGCCACAAAAATCTTTGGTCATTTGCCAAATAGTATTAAGTTTGACAGATGGTCAACCAACATTTGAAAGCAAATTAAAAGAATTTCTGAATGATAAATCCTACCCAATAGATCAATTCTTAGATATGAAGTAGTAACTAAAAAAAATATTTTGTGTAAAGAAAACTTAACTTGAAGTGACACGTTCCACATCATTAGGAAATGTATTTATGTATGTATGTATGTAATAGTTCTTCCCGTGCACTGTTACAGAGTGGAATGGTAGAGAAATAGCTTGAAGGTGGTTCAATGAACCCTTTGCCAAGCAAGTAATTCTAAACTGGAGTAATTGTGTAAAAGTAGAAGAGGTTATGTTCTGAGAGCATGGATGGAAGACAGGTGGTGCATGTAGGGCAGCTAAATTTATATTTGATTTTAGCCATGAAATTTTGCAGTTTATTCACAAAGTGTTTCAGAACACCAAAATTAAAAAAAAAAATTGGTCACAAAGTTAACATTTTCTATTCATATGGTAGATTTCAAAATGGGGAGCCACACAGTTAAACATAACACACTTTGTTGGTAAAATGATTCACTTCGGATACTTTTTGATGCACTCCTTTTTCTCTGTAGCTGGCACATGCACACGAAAGTCTTACAATGAAATGTAGAGAATAATATTTTGTCTTCTGGCATAACTTTCCAGATTTATTTTGCACAGTGGTGTGTGCCAGTTCTTGAATAAACTTCCCCCTACAGTCCAGAGAATCATTTTTTCCAACTTACTTTTGGTAAAAGACTCACTTGACAGTGTCAAGATGTGGCCCAATACTTGACCATATTTGTGTGTTCCTGCCACAATGTACTACCATGTTCTACAAATAACCTGAAAAAAATTAGATAACATCATTCAAAGTCTTGATAGTTGTACAATAATGAGTTTAAGAAGACTGAGGTTCCATTTCCAGAACCTGAGGCTCCCATTCACAACCGAATTCTGGTCAGGTGCACGCACATCACAAAATCTTGTCTTGACGAGCAGTAATTGATTGCACCTTATAACATTGAATATAGTTCACAGTAACATTCATGTTAGCAGAAAATGGGGAAAAAGAATAGCTATATTAGTCTATTTCATGACATCAATCTCAAAATTATTAGTTATAGATACTGTATACAGGAAATAAGTTTAACCACATAATACCAGACTCGATAACAAAGCAAAAAGACATGTATATCTGACAAACATGACTTTCCACGTGAGGAAACTTTTGTTGCTGTGATACATACAAATTCACTTTTAGTGTAGTATGAACTGGTTAATTGGTTACAGAAAGTTTGGAGTTCTAATGGATCCACTGAATTATTTATTACTACTTTGTTGTGGACTTACTGTAAATGAACATGTCCTTTCTTCTGAGCAGATGTCGTCAAAACACATACTTTGTTCAGTATGTCCTGCTGATCAAACAACGTAGACTATTCAAATTTTATCAGTCCCACTGTCGTCGGTCACATATGCTGTTGCTATGCATGCTTTACTTTCAGTGGAAGATTAAATCTATTCCTCATCCCTACACACTTCTAGCCATGAAACAATAAGTTGTCATCCTAAGCACATGGCTCAGATGACCCAGCCATATCTACACATTCACACCAAACAGATGCTAAGTCACTGCACTCAGAACTGTAGTTTCCTAAGCCTACCAGCTGAAAAAGGTTGAGAGAATGCTGAAATAGTTAAGATCATGTCACCAGAGGCCAGCAACTGTGTCTCGTGAGAAACTGATCGTAAAAAGAAACAATTCTAGTATTTTTGCTCCAGATCGTCCCATTTGTTTTAATGATAGTGATTTTTGTAGAAATTTTCAGTAGCTTCAGATTAGCTGTAGCTGCAGACAAGCCCATCAATCCTATTTGCTTGTGCACAGCTTCCATGAATCCGGAAGTGATTGAAGGAAGCTTTGTGCAGCACATAGAACTGACAGGTTGTTCTGCAACAAAAAATTAAGCTGAAGTAGATAGAAATTTGAATGAAAGCATTAACCATTATTAAGACAAATATGCAAATAGTTACATAACAAATACAAAAACAACGAACTCACAGACACATGCCTTCATTTGATACTGTGCCCGGCTTTCATAAAATGAAAAAACAAAACTGTCACAACATAATATTGTGTTGACGTAAAGTTAGGTGTTGGCATATGTAAAGGAATTTACAAGACTGGATAAGTATAAAATAGTAGTAAAGTGCAGCGACTTCTAAAATTAACTCGGCATGGTTATTTATGACTAGTATTCTTGCTTTCAAACAGAGAATTTAAGATTTTATACTTTATCTTCCATATTGTGTGTTAACGTTGCAGCACTTCGTCCACTTGTGCCCATATTTAGGAACATAATTAAGTAGGAAAATGTCTCCTTAAGTTACATTCATTGTGCAGTTCACTGAACTGCAGATGTGCTTACAGTGTGGAGCTATTCCTGTTCATAAAATGTCACAGCTTCAGTAATCTAATAAACACTGATTAGTGACAAACAAGGCAGCCTATGTAGCTTTTGGATCAATCTGTGGAAATGTAATTAAAGAAGGTATGCATAAAGTTCATGCATGTACAAAAACACGAAGTAAAAATTATAACTTGGTAGGTTTAATTGTGTTGTGAATCTTGAAAACCATTTAATGATTACTGTGAATCTTTAACTTTAGATCCCAAGACATTTAGGAAAATGGAAAACGTGAAATTACTTCAGCTTATAATTTTAGAGTGGAGCAGATTGGTCAAATAATTTTGCAAAATGGCTTCTGGTGTGAAACTCCAGTCATGAACAGTGTTGTTGAATAATTAAATTTGAATTCAGTTTTTGTAACATAATATAAATGCTATGTACTCATCTGCACTAAGACCATAACAGCACAGATGCATGATACCTTTCATTATAACATACTGCTTGCATTGCACTTTTTAATGTATTTCTTCAAAAACATTTGTCTTTATCAATTCTTCTTTCTCACCTCTCCCGATGTAGCTTTACTCGGTGATTTTTTGCTGAGAGTTACTTTGTACTGAGGAATTGGGCCACAGCTTTCATTTGAATGGCTGTAGTGGTACTGGCCAATTAAATTGTTCAAAATTGAAAGCTATATATTCACTTAGCTGTTACAAAGCAGATAGTGTTAACTCACAAGCTGCATCTGATTCTGCTGTTAATCAGGAATATATCATTCCAGTCACTCCTTTATTACCTGACAAATTTTTGTAATTTGTAGATGACAGATACTCAGATTTGGCAACAACTTCTGTATAACCCTGTCCTGCTATTCTGTTCACAAATTGTTGTTCTTTCCGCAAGCTGCGACTGCCGGGACGGCTGCACCGAATCCCTTCATGTCCGACTTTAGCCCGGCTCGTGGAAGCCACCAGGAAACCACCTCCTCAGCCATGGCCACTGGGTTGGGGATATTTGACGAGCAAACAAAAGGGGGGGATAGTGGGAATGATCTTTTTGGGAAAGATTTTGGAGGCGGTCGAGACACTGGCTTATTCACAGGGGGTGAGGGACTCTTGCAACCCACAGAGGTATCAGGTTTAGAGGAAAAAAAGGTCAGAGAGGAACAGTCAGTGTCTGATAATAGCATTACAGAGGGATCTGCCCAGATGGCTGCGAAAGTGGCATCACCTCCACCTCCCCGTCCTCCTCCTCCTGCTACAAGTGGAACACCAAGGACGGACTCTCCTGTGCATGCTGGAGGCTCTCCTAGCAGACCTGCTCCTGCCAATATTCCATCAAAGAGTGCTTTTGAGGACCTCAATGAAAGTATTCGCGCTGCTCTGGGTGGCTCACCTACGCGACCTCCACCCTCTGTGGGGTCAGTCACGACATCTGTGCCTGCATCGTATCCTGCGCAGCCTATGTATGGTGGGTTCGATATGGGGATAATGGCCGGAGGAGGAGGAGGTGGAGGTGTGGCGTTTGGCCAGACACCTGCTGGTGCTCCTATGGGCTACGGCTCACCAGCCAAACAAGGAATGGGCATGACAGGTGACTCAATTGGATGCTGTTGACTTCTGCTTCTATGTTACACATCTGCTTATGGCTTTCTAGTAGTTGCCAGCTTTGCTTTAGCCAGTGTGTCAGGGTATTGAAAAGTTAATGTTCAGTACTTGCAATTCAGAAATACTTTGTAAGTAAAACTGATCATTTTTTTGTATAAATAGTCATCACCCTTATGAAATTCAAGACACAATTTAAAAATGCAATATTAAAATTTAAATTTGTTCAAAGTTCACTTAAATTTCTACTTATGTGTCTTTAAAAATGCATAAAAATTGAAATTACTATTTAAATTGGCAATTTTTCCATTTCAATGATTTTTGAAGTTTCACAATAGTTCATCTTAGGATAAGCTTACATAGTGCTAATATGAAGGACTTTGTATACATAATCCTCATGACATGTTGTTATTTATATTGTAGTTTGTATGTTGCATTAAATAGAAGATGTAGAACATAGTAACATTGAATGGGTGAATATATAATGGAAGGTTATCAGAGGCATTAAGTTCTTCGTTAGGTGTTGGATCTTAAAGCATTGGAGGAATATTATTTGTGCTTATTGTGTGCATGTGTTGCAGTATCTCCTTGCACTCCATGTTGTCAATGTGCTTGTTACGTGGCTATACTGTACTAACATAAACAGTTTTGTGGAGGAAGAACTAGCCTTTATTTTCACCTATGTGCAAAGTAACAAAATGAAATGACAAATACTGATACAGTAATAACAAATAATTCTGAGGCTGCGGCATTGCCCAACCCCCAGATGTCTGATGTTACGTAATGATGGAGATATTGCTATGGAGATCTTAGTAACTGCATACGTGGAGGAGGAGGAGGAGGAGGAGGAGACTTTCGTGGGGAAACTAGCAGTCTCATATCATGGAGAGAGAATTTTTTACAAGAAGGTACGGCCAAACTTTCAGGAAACATTCCTCACACACAAATAAAGAAAAGATGTTACATGGACATGTGTCCGGAAACACTTGATTTCCATGTTAGAGCTCATTTTAGTTTCGTCAATATGTACTGTACTTCCTCGATTCACCACCATGATTTCATACGGGATACTCTACCTGTGCTGCTAGAACATGTGCCTTTACAAGTACATGACACATGTGGTTCATGCATGATGGAGCTCCTACACATTTCAGTCGAAGTGTTCGTACGCTTCTCAAAAACAGATTCGGTGACCGATGGATTAGTAGAGGCGGACCAATTCCATGGCCTCCACGCTCTCCTGACCTCAACCCTCTTGACTTTCATTTATGGGGGCATTTGAAAGCTCTTGTCTACACAACCCCGATACCAAATGAAGAGACTCTTCGTGATCGTATTGTGGACAGCTGTGATACAATACGCTATTCTCCAGGGCTGCATCAGCGCATCAAGGATTCCATGCGACGGGCGGGTGGATGCATGTATCCTCGCTAACAGAGGACATTTTGAACATTTCCTGTAACAAAGTGTTGGAAGCCACGCTGGTACGTTCTATTGCTGTGTGTTTCCATTCCATGATTAATGTGATTTGAAGAGAAGTAATAAATGAGCTCTAACATGGAAAGTAAGCGTTTCCGGACACATGTCCACATAACATATTTTCTTTCTTTGTGTGTGAGGAATGTTTCCTGAAAGTTTGGCCGTACCTTTTTGTAACACCCTGTATATATTGCTGTCGAAAATTTTGATAGTGTCAACAGCGGGTAAACAAAAGGATGGTGTGCGTTTTCCATTCTGAACTTGAGCTTAATGCAAATGTGGTTATAGACCATGCTGAAACTTAGCTTATAGTAATTAGTTAATTTGCAGATCCTGTCAATTGAATAGCAATTTTGCTTAAGAAGCACCTTAGTTATTGTAACTATGTAATAGTTTTAAGAAATAAGACCTTGGTAATACTCACACTTGTAAAAGTTGAATTTTAATTTTGACATTACATTTCTTTGGAAGTCTAGAAAGTAATAAGATACAAATTCACACACTGCATGATAAAACTAGTATCACAGTTGCAAAAGCTGTTGCATAGTACTTTTAAAGTACACAACATTGTTTCGAAAGTTTAACTAGGTGATGTAGTTTCTCCTGGAGAAGGGGTTACAGCTTGTTACTGTTAATACTGAGTGAAAAATTTTTTTCTATGAGGGAACTTCAAAAGAAAAGGTATGAAACACTGTCATATAATTGAAGTCTCTTCAAAAGTAATCACCAGAGGCCTGAGAAAAACTACCCAATGGTATCAGTAGCTGAAAGATTACCTGTTCCCAGAATTCCTGCCACTGTGTCCTGCAGTTAGTCATCAGAGTGCTTCCTGATGTTTGTTTAGCAAATAACATACATGTAAGTTGCAGGGCAGCATGTCCAGGCAGTAGGGCTGATGTTAAAGTTGGTCGCACTTGAACTTGGCCATTATACTTTGTGTGACCATGGAGGCCTGTGGACACAAGTTACTGTTAAGTAGAATCAGTGGCACCACCCTTCCCCTCCCTCCCCCCTCCCCCCTTTTGAGGAACCCATGGTGTCTGCTGTTGGACTTCGTAGGCTACAGTGTCTCTCATAGTACATACCACTGTTAATGGTTTTTCTGTGCTTGAGGAATTTGATGAGTATTTTACCTTGGACATCAAAAATGAAGTGAGCATAAACTTGACTGCTGAGTGCAAATCTTTGAACTTTTTTGGGGATGTGGCAACATTACATTCGTGTTTCTAGACGTGACTTATATCCCAGAGTAGCATACACAAATTTCAACCTGTTTGGTTGTTATGTTGTTTCATATCTTTCCATTTGATGGATATTGTTTCAGCTATTTAAACTGGTTCTTGATAGGGTCATTTATTTTGTTACTACTTACTGACTTTGAGTGAGTGAGTGAGTGAGTGAGTGAGTGAGTGGTTTTGGGAGGAGGAAAAAGAGACTAATCCTTCAAACATTAGTCTTTGGCACTCCTAAAGACAACAAAATTATGGTATTTACCAAAAAATTAAGTGCTAATGGTTCTTACTTTCTTCTAGTATTCACTCCCAACTTGGCATGCTGTAATGGCAATATTTTTATACATAGTAATGTCTATCCATGAATTTGGGACCTTGGGAGAAAACTTAGGGCATTTACCTTTCGGAGATCGAAAGGTAAAGAAATTGACCTATTTTCCAAAAAGGTTAAGATCCACCTCAAACATAGTAGGCTTTTGTTAGCCTTTCCTGTTTGTATTGTTTAACATTTACACTTCTGTTACTTTCATTTAATTTCCTCCCAGTATAAGAAGATAATTTGAGAGGATAGTGTTTAGTACTATGTGCATCACACATAAGAATGCTCTCATCTCTTCTTGAGCATTAAGTCAAGGTTTAACATAACCTACTGCCTCTTTTTCCTCCAATTTGAAGTTTTGTTTAGTAACTTGCTACTAGAGCAGCATCAGGATTGATAATTGTAGTAATATCACAGTAGTAAAGACACTAGGTTTCTGTAGTAAGTGATTTTAATTACATATAAATATAATCTTCCTCATTAGATTTAACAGACTAATAGTTATGGATATTAAAGCAGATCACTGTCATAATGTATGCATCATTAAACATAATTTCCATATGCTCAGTAACAGAAATCACTGGAACTTAAATGCTGTGAACGGTCTGTAATTCTGAGAACTATCCATTAATGCTTCAGTTTGTAGACGTACGTGTGTGTGTGTGTGTGTGTGTGTGTGTGTGTGGACTTCATTTTGGCAAGTCCCAACACTGCTTCGTGGTCACCTGTGCTACTCTCTGCTAATAAATTAAACTAGAAATTTATGTTAAAAGCATGTTGGGGTTTCTTAAGAACTAGCTTGGTTTTGTTGCTTGGCTGGCATGGTGGCGGTCGTATGCTTGTTGATGCGCTAGGTTTTGATGGCTTGGGCGATGTGTTGCTACCATCTCAGCAACACAGTGGTGGTCCTGGTCCCGTTTCAGCAGTCCCAGGCCTAGCTGCCACTGCTGCAAGCTCTGTACCTGCAGACAGCAGCAGTAAGGTGCTCACTGGAGACTTGGATAGCAGCCTTGCTTCTCTGGCACAGAACTTAACTATCAACAAGGGCAGCACTCAGACTGTGAAGTAAGTCACTGTAATTTAGATTGGTCTCCATTTTTAGTAATAGAATGCCATTGGAAAGCACTGTGAAAATGAAAGCTTCTTGTAGTTGCCGGAATACTGTTAATTACATTAGTATAATATATTTGAAAGGAAGATTGTTGATATGGTATACAGAAGGGGTGCAGTGATTAACAACAAATTGGTGAACACGTTCTTCAAAGAAAAATTTCTCAGTTGGGGGTGGTGTAATCGGTACCAAATGTGCCAATTCTGCAAATAAGAAATGAAATACAGCTTCAAAAATATTAGTAGTGGCTCCCCCCCCCTCCCTTCCTCCCCCCCTCCCCCCTCCCTTCCTCCCCCCCTCCCCCCTCCCTCCCTCCCTCCCTCCCTCCCTCCCTCCCTCCCTCCCTCCTCCGTTTGTGGAGCATGTACTAGGGTGCATTGTGTAGTCTTCAGTTTGAAGATGATTTCTAAAATAGTTGGGCAGTAATGCCTACGACAGCAATACTTAATTTTAGGTTCTTCATTTCCTTAGGTTACCAGAGGAACAAAATTTCACTGCACCTCATCTATTTATGCCTTTACTGTACCTGTACAGTGCACAGTTCAGATTGTTAGATCAGGAAGTGGATGGGGGAAGACATTGGAGATAACTTACTTTTAAGACATACAAACAATGGTTTGTTTAGCATTAACTTACTGAAAATGTGGATACAGTATTTAAGTTCATAAATAATAATTAGCAGCTGCCCCTTTGAATATCCTGTACAGTATGTAATGTTTTAACAAAAATTTAGTAGTAGTATCTCTTTTTATGCATTTAGTTCATATTACAGACAAGCAAAAAACCGCATCTAATTCTCAAGTTGTATATACAGAACAGGTGCGTGCGTGTGTGTCCATGTATATGTATGTACGTACGTACATCTCTTGTTTAATTCTTTCCTAACTATTGAAATAATTTGATACAGGGGTGTTCAGTGGAACTCTCCCAAAAACGCTGCAAAACCAGGAGCTACTGGTTGGTCCCCACAACCGATGGCTGCAACGACTGGCGCTGGGTATCGACCTATGGTAATTGCTGCATTAAAATATTTTTTTTCTTTATGCTGCTAGAGTATTTGGGTACTGCAATTTGTGCACCCAGCTAGTTCTGTAGAAGCAAAATGAAATTTTTGAATAGTTCTGCACCTTCTATAAATTATCAGTAAAATATTTGTAGTTCAAGAAATATTTAAAAATATTGTACTCTATTTGAAGTTAGTGATAGCATTTTCTCTCTCTTTCTCTCTCTTTCTCTCTCTTTCTCTCTCTCTCTCTCTCTCTCTTTCTCTTTCTCTCTCTCTTTCTCTTTCTCTTTCTCTTTCTCTTTCTCTCTCTCTCTCTCTCTCTCTCTCTCTCTCTCTCTCTCTCTCTCTCTCTCTCTCTCTCCCCCCCCCCCCCCCCTCTGTCTCTCTGTCTCCCCCCCCTTTACTCTGAATATTGTCAGAATTACTTAGCATGTTTGGCATGGATTTGAGTACAGTTACTCAGTGATTTACAGAAAGTCCTTTGTGGATGTGTATGAAGGACATCATTTCTTCTGGGCATGTCTGCAGCTTTTAAATTGCTATGTTAATTCAACTTGTAATAATTTTTGCTGTGCTTTTCATAGTGGTGTTTGGTTATAGTATATGGCAGTGGGCTGAGCATGATGCTGGTGATTAATATTTCAGGGGCCCGGAATGTCCAGTATGCCATTTCAAGCATTATCACCTGTGGTAAGTGTTTTAATTCATTACTGAAACTGCTTGGGCATGCTTTGTTGTGTTATTTATGGTGTTACAGTGTACTGTATTAGCAGATTTGCAAAGGAGATGCAGTTTTTCAGCGATGTGTCATTTCAGCATTTTGTATCTCATCTTGGTATAATTATTGTTTACTTTCAATGTGTCTTAAAATTGTTTAACACACACTGTGTGTGTGTGTGTGTGTGTGTGTGTGTGTGTGTGTGTGTGTGTGTGTGTGTGTGTGTGTGTGTCAGACAACAGATAAATTTAACTACTTCTGAGGAATTTAGTTTGTCATAAGAGGGTACAAAATATAGAAGTGGGGGAAAAAAAATTGAAACACAGAGTGCTTCTGTGTGTTCCTAAATCTGAAAGATTTCTATTAGTTTCATGCCAGTCGTATAACAGTGGTGCTAGTAGCTTCACTGGGGATGCAAATCAGGTTTGCTTTAAATACATACGGTACTGGATGTGTTGGTTACCTCTGGCTCTGGACTTGGGGGAGTGGGTGTTGTTTTTTAGTCAAGAATGCCTTTAGAGCCACAAATACAATTATCAGCACCCCACTGAGTTTTAAAAAATCCTGAAAGACTTGGCAGTAACGCAGCCTATGTACACGATTGTTGGCAGTAATGGTCGTGATAATGTAGGGTCACAAGAAGACTGGTCTCTGGATGTTCGTGTCACTACAAACATGGATGATCGTCACATTTGGCGCGTGGCTCTGGTGCGTCATACTGCATCTGCAACAGAAATTTGAGGAGCAGTTGGCACATTGACACAACGAACTGGTTCAAATCGGTTACTTGAAGTACAGCTCTGAGCCAGTCTCCCTGTAGTGTGCATCCCATAGATGACAAACCACTGCCATTTGCGACTTCAGTGGTGTCAAGTGAGAGCTCTTAACAGAGCAGGGTGGAGGGCTGTTGTGTTTCCTGGTGAAAGCTGGTTCTACCTCAGTGCCAGTGATAGCTGTGAGTTTAGGTGGTGGCCAGTTGAGGATGTGTAACCAACCTGTCCGCTTGCTAGGCACACTGGACCCACAGCTGGAGTGGTGCAATTCCTTATAACAGGAAGAGCACTCTTGTGGTTATCAAATACACCCTGATTGCAAATTTGTACACTAATCTGATGATTGGACATGCTGTGCTGCCTTTTTGTGAGCAGTATTCCATGGGGTGTTTCCCAGCAGGATAATGCTCACCCACGTACTGCTGTTGTAGCCAAATGTGCTCTACAGTGTGTTGACATGTTGCCTCAGCCTGCCCGATCACTAGATCTGTCTCCAATCAAGCACTTACTGGACATCATTGGACAATTCAAGGATTATTGGTCCCTGTACTGACTTACCAAGTGCAGCAGGCATGGAACTCCATCCCACAAGGTAACATTTGGCATGTGTAGAACACGATGCAAGCATGCAAATGTGCTTGCATTCAACACTCTGGCAGTTACACTGACTATTAATGTACCAGCATTTCACATTTGCAATGGCTCATCTCGCACATACATTAATCTGTTATCTTGCAATGTGAATCAGTTAAATATGTTACATAAGCAAATGTAATTCAGTTTTCATTGCTCTACATTAATTATTCTTTGGTGTTCAAATTTTTATTTCCAACGGTGTATTGTAGCAGAATGTGTGAGCTAAGTGCACATTTTGGCTAACAGTATGTGTCTGAGGATTTTCTTTATATCATAGAATTTGCAGGGCATACGACCAGTAGGTGCTGTCCCTATTATGGGTAATCCTGGCATGATTGGAGGTGGTGCTACCATGATGGGGAGCCCTCGAATTGGGGGACCGGCACCTGGTATGATGGCTGCAACACCTGCACCCACTTTGAATGCACAGCAAGCACAACAGCAAGCCCAACAAGGGACACAACTTGATCCTTTTGGAGCTTTGTAGGTAAGCTGTCATTCTTCTTGCCTTCCAGAGGATAGGCTCACATTTGATGCTTAAGCTGTGCTAAAACTGAAACAAATTGAGTCATGAACTTTCTAGCAGTTAACTTATCAATTAAAAGCTACACCTACAACAACATTAATTAATGTTGCATAAGAAAATGTTAAATTGTGAATGACATTTCCTGACATTGGTGGACCATTTTCAGTATTTGTTGACAATCTAACAATTATAGCATATCTTAGTTACAGCTACATGAAACACACATTTTCTGATCTTGGTTATCATGGGGATTTCTTAAAGCATGTTTCATCATTGTTGTTGTTCAGCTAATGAATACTTAACTACTGGGTTTGATGAAATGGTTAATGCACTTTCTGTGGCACTGAAAAATGAACTTGATATGGTAATGTGAACATCTGCAAATAAAACAAAACACATTACTTGAGGCTGTTGATTAGTGTTCATTGAGTATTTGGTGAATTATCTGTTCCTATTTGAGATTGGCTAGACATCAAAGAAGTCAAACATCCAGTTACAGCAAATTTGAGGATGAGATAGTGTTGGTGAGACAAAAGTGAATATTAATAATAGAAATACCTGGACAGTTAACAGGCATGTCACAACCATTGATCTAATAACAATAATTAGAAAATGCCATCCATTTTTCAAACAACTAGATATGTAAATAAGTCTAGTCCAAGCTGGGACAAGTGATCTCAAAATTTCTATTACCTACCAGGAATTATTGTTTGGCCTATGATTGGAACTGTGTAATGTATTGATGCCATTGATCAAAATATCTGTAAATGAGGAATATGGGTGTTGCAGATATGCGGCAGGAGCTTGTGTTGTGGAATACCTCCATCCAACCAATAGTGCCCTAATACTATATATGTCTGCTTCTTCTGTTACAGGGAATATTTAAAGCCAAGGTTTACATTTTTCTTCCAAGTAATGTAGTACATGCTCTAGCAAATGTTCCTGTAAATGGCTGCAATTTTAAATGCAAGTGCACCAAACTATGTACACAACTTGTCAGGCAGGATTTGGCAAAACTGACATAAAATTCCTCTAAAACAATTC
This sequence comes from Schistocerca nitens, assembly GCF_023898315.1. NCBI lineage: Eukaryota > Metazoa > Arthropoda > Insecta > Orthoptera > Acrididae > Schistocerca > Schistocerca nitens. The sequence goes on along the minus strand of NC_064616.1, from coordinate 75,897,168 downwards.
AAAAGTTAATCATTTCATGACTGAAAATAAGTGACAGAATGAACTTGCCCAGCACAGTACAGTGTTAGTGGTTTCAGGCATTGGTTACCATCTATTACAAATATAGTAAATACTGAAAGTGTTCAGGTGGGGAAACATTGAGAAATTCAGAAAAGGAACGCTGATACTTTGTTGTAGGGAAATAATTTGTTGATTCTGGATTTTGCACAAAGGGTTTCACATGAGAGAAAGTAAAGTGCAGGGCGTGGCAGTTTCTCGCAGTAACATCTGAAAGTATGAAGTAATGCCACTTTTATTCTGGGTATTTTGCTGCAAGACCTTGGCCATATATCAAAATGGGGAAACAAACCAAAAAGAAAGTGTTACTCAACAAAGTGAACTGCAGGTCCAGCTGTGTAAGTCATGGGTATGTTCATAGTGGTGTATGTTGGTACCATGCAACCCGGACATGGGAAGTGATAGTGATGCCTCTGTGCACAGATAAGACAGTTTCCTGTTAACATCACTAAATTTTTAGGTTAGAATTACGAGAGGTGTTAACTAAGTAATGCAATACATTTTTTCTCAACCAATTTAAACTGGGAAAATGTGGAATTTTTTGTGGGACATAATCTGCTTCAACCATTATAGTGTCATGAAGTTCAAATAAGTAGTGCTGTGTGTAGCCTTCAAAATGTCACTGGTGACAAGGGTGCATTCCAAGCAGAGAGCTGTCATTGAATTTTTTTTAGTGCAAAATGATAGCAACACAGATACTCGTAGGTGCTCGCAGAAGGTCTACAGTGACCTGACAGTGAACTAAAGTACAGGGAGTCGTTGGGTGAGGTGTTTGTCATCCTTGCAACAGGGTCCCACAAACCTGTCCAATCTCCCACGTCCCAGCCAGCCACACGTGGCAAAGACTACTGCAACTCAACTGGATGACCATGTTGATAGTGCTGAGATAGTTGTCCACCAGTTAGGGTACTCGGTGTGTTTGCGCGCCCGCTGGGTTCCTCGCCGCATAACAGATCGTAAAGAGCTATGAAGGACAGTCTGTGTGGAATTTCTTGCGCTCATTGTGAGTGTTATTGTGACACTTTTGTCAGTCATCATTCACAGGCAATGACACAGGAGTTCATCACCTCGAACTGGAAACAAAACGGCAATATGTGGAGTAGCCCCACACCACTTCTTCTCTGAAGAATAAGTTCAAAGCTGGACCCTCAGCACGTAAAGTCATGGTGACTGTTTCCTGGGACTCTGAATGGGGTTATTCTGTAAGATATCCTCCCTTGTGATGCGACGATCGACTCTGAAGTGTCTCGTGCTACCCTCGGGAAACTGAAGAAACAACTTCAGAGTGTTGACAATTACGAAAATGCAAATGAACTTCAGTCTCTGTGACAGTGCAAGACCTCACCTAAGTCTGCGCACCAGAGAGTAGCTTGTAAAACGTCGTTGGGCTGTTATTACTCATCCACACTACAGCCTGGATTTCACACCTTCGGACTTCCATCTGTTTGGCCCAATGAAGAATGCGGGAAACAGTATATCGATAATGGGGAGGCTATTGGCGCAGCAGTATATTTGTTCTGTTCGGCCAGTGGAGTAAGGCTTCGAATGGAGATTATATTGAAAAATACGGCTCTTGTAGTCCAAAGGAATAATATGGTGTAATAGAATCCTTAATAAAACCAACCTCCTGTCAGAAAAATGTGCTGCAAATAGGAAAGTGACTGAATGTGCAAGTGAAATGTTAAAGTTGATCAAGCAGTGTGAAATTATGGCAGTTTGGGAAGAGTGAAGTGATATTGAATTTTCTAACCCCTACCCCCACCTCCCCCTCCCCACCAGTAGTTCTGTGGTAAACAATGCAGAGAAATAAAAATACTGCAAAACCTGAATAAATTAGTAGTCAGTGAGTGATACAGTTGAAAGGTGGTATAATTCAAAGACAGACTTACCAAACAAGGTTTTGATGGAAAAATGAAGCATCAGAATTAGTGACCAGTGGTTTATTCTGGCAAAATGTGGGTTCATATACAATAATGAATTTTAAAAATCATATTGTGTGATGAATGTTGTTAAAGTGCTGATTAATATTCACATGTCAGTGCACTAAATAGAACGGACAAGTAATAAGTGACAGTACACCACTTTTAAGGATACTAGCGTAGGATTTTAGTACCATCCCTCACTTCCTCGGGTACAAATATTGTGGAGGTGTTAACTTTGTCAGGTCTTACGTTTACTGTATTAGAAATTACCTAATTGGTTGTTTGCAGAACCTACAGAATTTCAGATGGTAAAATAATTGTTAAACACACAAGTCTGGTTGAAAACTATTTTAGTATCAGAACTTCTGGGAATAGTGATGTAACATCTACAGAACATGCTTTTTTTATATTAATTCCTGTGAGTACTAATATTTAGTAGAATGTAATCTCACCTTGGATTCAATCAGGTAACAATAAAAATGTTGTTTAAAAAAAATTTGAAATTTGTTTGTTGCATATGTTGTTTGCTCTTAACTGCATATTCAGCCTTAAAAGTTGAATGGAATGGTTTTTGAATTGTTTAAAGTTTAAGCTTTGTCACAGTTTAACAGTAATGTTCTGTACAATTAATCAATCACTCATTAGAGTTTTGTGTTACACACAATTCCTGGAGAGAGAGAGAGAGAGAGAGAGAGAGAGAGAGAGAGTGTGTGTGTGTGTGTGTGTGTGTGTGTGTGTGTGTGTTCTAAAAAAATCTTGAAACTGAGTTCTCCATTTTTATTTTGCAGGGATGTAAATAAAGCTCTCAACAAACTTAGACCCCTCAAATTAATGTGCTGAAGTTCCAATAGTTTCATGTGGATCTGAATAATTCGTTGGTGACTTCCAGTGATATGGTTCTAGCACAGTATGCATGGATACTGATGACATTAAAGGCTGTGGTGTACAATGAGTTAAGATTTTTGTTTACAAGGCCCTTGTGCTTATGACTTAGTTCTGAAGAAACATTGTTTGTGAAGGGTAGATCTGGTTGCAGTGAGTGTAAGGTGTACAATCTCAAATTGTCACATACAGAGGTAAAGGAAACTGTTGGTTATGTTGTTAAATTTGGTATATTATTCCACTGCTTTTTACAACCAAAGAGTATTAAAGTAATTTGGAATTGTTTGTCAGACCAATAAAATCAAAATTTGTTGGATGTTTAGTATTCACAAGGAAAGTTAAATTTGTATGTTAGGTTTGTATTAATTGTTGCTCATCTTGCCCTCCTCCAACTGAACACAATAGAGTGGACACTTATAGTAATTGATATTTGGTAATTGAAAGTGTACTGTTGGAGCAGTTTGAGCAGAGTTTAGTTCCCTCATTAGGTTAATATTGATATATATTAAATGTTGAGGTCCTGCTCATTGTTCTGTTTTGCATTCCATAAGTGGAGCAAAGGCTAAGTTATAATCTGAATGTTTGCATTGTGATTGTGCAAAACTGTTGTACAGGTGTTAATAAGACTTTTGCTTTCTATTTGTAAACTTCCTAGGTATAGTATCAAATTAACTTCACTGTACAGTAATTATAATGGAGATAGCTACTGGTGCAAGTATTAAATTAACATCTTGTAACTTACTCTGAAGTATGTGACAGTAATGAAGTGTAGAGATTGATTTCAGTGTACTCATTTTGAGTAAATATTTGTTTCTAGTGAGTAGTTGACACATCCTGTATTCATTGCATGACATGGCAGGTTTAAATTATGTTGGTAATTGTAACTACAAGAGGAAAAAATTTCATGTGGATTGCAACAAGTTTCACTGTTTATTTTTGACAGTATAGATTCAAATTACTAATCTTATTTAGATAATTACAGTTAATTGAACGTACATTAATTTTCTGTAAAAACTGAAGACGTTTAAACAGCAGCAGTGCAAGTAAACTAAAATGTTTTGCAAGCATGTTTTAACACCATGGTTTGTGTGTGTTAAATAGATCTGTTTCCTGTACTTACAAAATTGAAAGTGAGTCTGTTGGATTTAAAGTGAATCGAATATTCATTGTTGATTATGAATGGGAATGAATGAAATAGAAGATAGTGCTCCAGTAGAAAGCACTGTAAGATAAGTGTATCGAAATTTATCTTAAAGGAAACTGTATATAAGATATATTATGTGTGTTAAATGTTTAACAGCATTTATGTTCCCCAATACTGTACATGTGTATTGTATTAAGATTGATGTTGATAAATGTATATCTATATATAAACTTCATTCAGTCCTGTAGATGTACTCAGTAAAGAAGAGGATGCGTGTTTCTCAACTTCGTCTTCCTTGGTGAACCTCGATAGTGCTTCTTTCTGACCCATCATTCCTCCCAGTAGACTAGAATCCATAAAATTTTTAGAAAATGTTTCCCAGTTTTGCAGTTACTTTTAATTTTTATATGTGTACGTTAGTAATGATTTTGTTGACCACAACAAGCACGTGTTCCACATTCTCTCTAAGCTGGACTGCAGTTTCCTTGTGTAGAAAGGAACACTGAAAACTCATTCACATATTTCTAGCATATGTAAGTCATTGCTGTGTGTATGAAAAAGAATATGTGTGTAATCTTATTGAAGCATTGTAATGTGTCCAATGTTAACATAGCACTAACAGTGTAATTTTGTCACAGAAATGCTTTAAGTGTTCTAAGGTATATACTGGCTGTAAGTTTGCTGAATATTCATTTGTAACAGGGCACATTTGCCTGCAGTGTTAGTTACCCATCACGTGTGTGTGTGTGTGTGTGTGTGTGTGTGTGTGTGTGTGTGTGTGTGTGTGTGTGTGTGTGTGTGTGTGTACGCGCACATAGTTGCACGTAAGTCTTCATGTGCATGACAGGCAGATATTAAATGTTGATTGTAACAAGACAATATTATGGTATAAGTGTTGCAGTGGTCTATACTGTAGAAACTTACTTAAAATTCCGTAAAGAGTTTTTTATGTAATGTTTCTAGACTGAGAATGAATATTTTCCTTATCTGTCAAAGCTTAATATTGTACAGTAGCCATTGCCATTTGCACGCCTCATTAAATTCAAACAAAACATACATACAGGAAATGATGTAGGAGATGTTAGACAAAATATAGATAAAAATATGCTGTTGTTCAATGAACTATTGAAGTATACTGTAGTAAACATGTCAAGAGATATAATATATGTTTTCAGTGTGAATCTACCAGAACTTCGTTTTTATTTAAGTTCATAGAAGTCTTTAATTTCCTGAATTTTCATCCTATTTGTATGTGTGTGAATTCAGTCCTAGATGGTTTATTCACATAATTGATGTTCATATCATTGTAGGAAAGCAAGGCAGAGACTTATGCTGAGGTGCAGTACAAATCACCTCAGATTAAACCACATTTTATCAAGTTTCAGTTTAGACTATGTATGGAATAAAGATGTTACCTGTTGGAGCTAAATTTTGTGAAAATGTGTTGGCTTCCAGTTCATTATCCTAAAAATCTTTCGTAACCAATATAGGTTGAATGTTAAAATAATGCATCTGGAACTTTTCATATATGCTACTGTCAAATTCAGTCTTTTAATACTGTTCCTATTCTCATGGGTTTTAGTTATATGAATTTTGAGTGAAATAGAGGAGTTTTGTACAACACTTTGTTGTCCATAAATTTTGCTCACAAGTCGCAGCATTGTGAAAACACATTAAATTTATCTGAATCGCTTTTTCTCTTGATGGATATTTGCTTCATTTGATAAATTTGTCCTTTTCTAAAAAAAACTAGTGTGGTCTGCCAATATGAACTGGGTGTAGTACATATCAAACATTTTTACATAATGTTGAACCTCTCCTCTGAACATATTTGGAGCAACTTCATGCATTGCCAACTTGTTGGATTATTACCTTCAAGTGATAGTACTGGAAAAAATTCAGGTTACTCAGATATGCAAAGCAATGTATAACAAGTTTGCTCAGTGCATTATATTGTTTTGTAGTGGTAGTAATAAAGTGTAAAATTCCAGATTGACAAATTAGAATTTTATGGTATAACAGTATTTCTTAGAAGTAAAATGACTGATCACATCAGATGAGTATAGATCTGAAAGGCTGTTTATTTCCAAATGAATATCTGAATATGAAGTATGAAATTAAAAGGTAACATCAATGAAATAATAATTTTTTTATACAACTCGTGGAATTATTTTCTTTGGCGGAATAAAACCCTATTACTGATAAAACAGCTGCTGTATAGTCATAGATACTGCACAACAAAACTGTTAGGATAAGTAATTTTTCACCAACAAGGCCATTCTAGTATTTCATCAAAGAATCCTTTACTCACCTCAGAAGTCATGACATAATTATGAACAATCTTGAGATTGTCCTGTTTTGTTGATTTGATTGGAACTCTTCCTTATTTATAGGCCCTTCTGAAATGGTTCATAAGAGGTGCATTTCTTGGTCCATGCTGAGACAAATGGAATGATGGACAACACTCCCAATGAAGCGACAGAATGATTTGCAGGGTAATGGAACTCTGAGAAAGATACGGGAGCAAATTACACTTCGGTGCTTCTAGGAATGTTCTTCCCAGTTGAATCATCACTTAGTGTTGTTTTCCTGTAATGCTTAGGCCACAAAGTGTCCACATCAATGATAAGCTTCTTCCACCATTTGTACGATAACATCCCTTTTTGCATTAGCAATGATTGCACAATAGTCTCTTGGAGTGTAGATTCTGTTGCACCACTCAATTTTTTTTTCTTGAAAAACACCAAAATCCCTGTCGCAAGGTAGAAAGAAATGACCTCTAATAGGGAAGTGGTGAATAATTTTCTCGAATTGATCTTCAACCAAACCCATGAATATATAAAAAGATTCCTATTTTGACCTGAACGCGCATCAGAGTAAAAGTGTAGTTTCTTTGTGCCTGGTTTAATCTCATTGATTAGGTAGACCAATCTGAAAGTACACACCTCATTGACACCTTTCTTGACTTGACCCTCATGATTCATGTATACAGGGTTATTACAAATGATTGAATCGATTTCACAGCTCTACAATAACTTTATTATTTGAGATATTTTCACAATGCTTTGCACACACATACAAAAACTCAGTTTTTTTACGCATCCACAAATGTTCGATATGTGCCCCTTTAGTGATTCGGCAGACATCAAGCCGATAGTAAAGTTCCTCTCACACTTGGCGCAGCATGTCCCCATCAATGAGTTCGAAAGCATCGTTGATGCGAGCTCGCAGTTCTGGCACGTTTCTTGGTAGAGGAGGTTTAAACACTGAATCTTTCACATAACCCCACCGAAAGAAATCTCATGGGGTTAAGTCGGGAGAGCGTGGAGGCCATGACATGAATTGCTGATCATGATCTCCACCACGACCAATCCATCGGTTTTCCAATCTCCTGTTTAAGAAATGCCGAACATCATGATGGAAGTGCGGTGGAGCACCATCCTGTTGAAAGATGAAGTCGGCGCTGTCGATCTCCAGTTATGGCATGAGCCAATTTTCCAGCATGTCCAGATACACGTGTCCTGTAACCTTTTTTTCGCAGAAGAAAAAGGGGCCGTAAACTTTAAACCGTGAGATTGCACAAAACACGTTAACTTTTGGTGAATTGCGAATTTGCTGCATGAATACGTGAGGATTCTCCACTGCCCAGATTCGCACATTGTGTCTGTTCACTTCACGATTAAGAAAAAATGTTGCTTCATCACTGAAAACAAGTTTCGCACTGAACGCATCCTCTTCCATGAGCTGTTACAACCGCACCGAAAATTCAAAGCGTTTGACTTTGTCATCGGGTGACAGGGCTTGTAGCAATTGTAAACGGTAGCCTTTTCCGTAAGATTTTCCAAACCGTCGTCTGTGGTACGTTTAGCTCCCTGCTTTCTTTATTCGTCGACTTCCGCGGGCTACGCATGAAACTTGCCCGCACGCGTTTAACCGTTTCTTCGCTCACTGCAGGCCGACCAGTTGATTTCCCCTTACAGAGGCATCCAGAAGCTTTAAACTGCGCATACCATCGCCGAGTGGAGTTAGCAGTTGGTGGATCTTTGTTGAACTTCGTCCTGAAGTGTCGTTGCACTGTTATGACTGACTGATGTGAGTGCATTTCAAGCACAACATACGCTTTCTCGGCTCCTGTCGCCATTTTGTCTCACTGCACTCTCGAGCGCTCTGGGGGCAGAAACCTGAAGTGCGGCTTCAGTCGAACAAAACTGAGTTTTTCTACGTATCTGTAGTGTGTCGTGACCATATGTCAATGAATGGAGCTACAGTGAATTTATGAAACCGCTTCAATCATTTGTAATAGCCCTGTATTATGGTACTATTGTCCTGGAGGTGGTGCATAGTAAATACATGAAGTCATAGTGTCCTTAGGTAGAATATTTCCTGACAAGGTATGAGACGGGGGTAAATTTTGCATGAAGTCAAAGGCAGCACACACTGTATCATTGGGCTGACAGGATTCTGAGCATGCTTTCATACACGAATAAAATTAGACTTCTGTGCATGTGAATACTTAGTTCACTTGCCGTTGCTAATTTAATATTTTGCGATAAGTACAGAGACTTCATTTTGACTTAATTCATCACTGGTACTGCACACACCTGTGTGGGGTCCACTGAATCTGTAGGCAAAGTTCTTGTTGAAATAACATAAAATGCATATTCTTATTTAAGATTAGGATGTTCCTCACAAAATAATTCCTGCATTTTTTAAGATTCTGCCTTCCATCTAATTATTTCACTCCTTTTCCACCATAATGAGATGTTTTGACTGGAAACTTGAAAATATGGTCTCGAATTTCAGTGCAGGTTTCATGTCTTATTAAATCCCCTCTTGTCTACTTTCTTTCATTAGCAGCTTAGCAATCCTGAATAAACACTTCTGTGGTATACTGTGTAAGCTAATGACTGCGTTCTTACATGCCTACAGACGCTCATAATGTCTAATTATGTAAGATGTATATGCAGTCACATAGCACTTTATATTCTGTGTTTAGATTAACGACCCTAAGTCTTTGCCATTTAATGGGATGCTGTTCAGTTTCTCTCTGTAGGTGGATATCCCATTCATCTTTGGTTTCATCGTCGTAAAAAGTATTAAATAGCTGCGGCTTCTTCTCTTGCAATTTATTGAAGCATTGACGTTTGCACCACACACACACACACACACACACACACACACACACACACGTTACCTGGGTAAAATCATTGTCGGACATAAATTAAGTAATCATAACTTCAGTATCAATAACCCCTTTTATGGAAGTGATATGGTTGGACAGATAATATTTAGGTAATACGAATTTGTCAGACCTGCATGAAGGTCTGATACTTTACGGAGGAACTACCTTTCCTGCATAGCTTGTATGTGCAGTACCCTAAACCCTTAATCAGTTTACTTTATTCATGGCATAATTTTCTTCCTTGTGTTGACATGTCTTTCTTAAATAACTTCATTATCCACAATGAAAATACGTTTATGAACACAGCACGAGAAGATATGCACAGCACAACAGCCACATGGGCTATAACGTCAATAATACTAAATATCCACGCAAACAAAACAAAGCGTGCCAATCTTGACATCTGAAACATAGCAGCATCTCTGGTGCTGATAGATGTTCTGTGTTGAAACGCACTAACTGCAGGACTAAGTTCCTTTAGACACAGAATGACTAATCTGATTGCTGTGTTAATGGAACTTGTGATGCCGTAGCATGGTTCCTTTCTACACCAAAACGTGCATCTTTCTTATTAGAATGCAAAATCATGCTAAAATGAATGTGTCAAAATTTAGTGCCTTTCAACAAATGATTCAGTTGTTGAATTGCAGTGCAGTATGGTAGACTACCCTCCATATTGTGGATCAAGCATTCCACCATTTACTGTAATGCACAACTGCCCACTCTAAATTGCACTCTCCTCCCTCCCTCAGTCACCTGCAAAAACAAAATTAAAAAATATAAATTCCTGCGGCTTGACTTGGTCCAAATGTACATGGAGTTACTATGATAAAGACTTCTGTTCAATGGGAGTGTTTGAAGTGCACAAAGCACTCAGTGTCGTAACATGCATAACATGTTTTTCCAATACCGTTACTTCTGTACACTTAAGACTGAACCAGAAGTCTCTTCATTTCTCTCCAATACCTCTTGACATAAGGGTGTTTACGAGAATTTACTTTATTTTCTGCCAAGAAAGCAGAGGAAAAGTTCATGATCACAGAAAGTGCAGCTATTATATTCAATAGGGAATATTATGTTTTAAGTGTCCATGTGTAATTCAAGCAACTATTGCGGTTCTGAACATGCGCACCTGTACATTGTCAGGGTGGTGTGGTGGAACCTGTAGTGTCTTTCAGCACTAATAAAACATGATTAGCTAGTTAATATTCATTCATTCAGATTTACAACTGTGTCTTGTCATCAGTCTTGGCTGATGCCTCGTGCCTTTGACAAGAAATTCTGATGACTCGTGTTGTCAGTTTGGCAGGCAAGGCTGCTCCTCCAGCAGTCAGCTAAAGCCTTGTTGGCTGACTTCTGAAGTCTGTGGGCGAAGCTGTTGGGTGGGAAGCAATGGTGTGAGGCTCTGTTAATTGGGACGGATTGTGGCCTGCTTCTTTACTAGTGGTTGGAGGTCCTCACTGTTTGCTTGAAAATCTGTTACAGACGCTTTCAAGTCTGTAACGTGTTATTGTCAGAGGTATAACTTGCTCCACATAACACGTGCTAATGAATCTCTTTCTCTCCCCCTCTCAGTGGATGTTCCTCTGAATGTGTAACTTGTGCCTGGCAATTGGTGCTGATTTAGTGGTGTGTGCTCATGTATGCTTCTGCATAGCTACAGCATGTTATCACCCCTGTCTGGTGTCACCTGTGGCTGTGCTTGTACAAACTTATGACTAATTAAACTTTTCATCTTTTCTCCTCTGTAGTGTAACATAATAATTGTGAAAGGGGTATAGTGTATAAAATCTAGTTCTTAAATTTCAGTGCTATAAAGTATATACACAGCTGTGTTAGTGCTGAAATGTTTGTCATAAATGTGGTAAAAGTACCTATATTGCAAACCTAATATAAAAAAAAATTAGGCACAAATTGGTATTTATTGAAAAGTAGAAGCAAATGTGGTCTTCAATTGTGTTGTTTGTCAGGTTAGCATTTATGTCGTGGCTTTTGATTCCTCCCCCCTACCCCATTTCTGCCAACCATTAGTATTTCTGTGAGACTAAGGCATTCAAGAAAATAGTACTGCCATTGTGCATAAAAATTTTGCATTTTGTAAAAATGTCTGCACTAGAGGGCAGTTTAGATGCATTTAGATTTGAAAACTTTTGGCTGCACTAGCTTAACAGGAAGGCAGATCTGTTTCTTAACATGCATGCATGCATGCATGCATGCATGCAGAGCTCAATCTCAAGTTAGTGTGTTGATGCCACAATGAAAGATCCATTGTAGAACTGCTGAACAAAAAACTATTTTACAGCATTGATCTGTGGAAAAGCAGTTAAATATTAGCATGCCTCATAGGATAAAAATAGATTACAGCAAATGCTGTAAAGATTAATGTAAATTGCTAGATATGCCTTTAAGCAGTTTGTTCAGATTTCATTGTTTCAGAACAATGACAGTGTTCTAGTGAACTGCATTGTACTGTTACAGATTTGTGTTTTCGAGACAATTTTGGTGGTACCTTGATGTAAGGCTTGAGAAACAGGTTGCGTGTAATGTTGAGATGTGTTCTAATTTCTTACTTATGGAAATGTTGGATGTAACAGCTTAAAACCAAAATTGAATTTCCAGACAAAAAACACTTGACACTTGTGTTGGTACCATAATGGGCCCTAACGAGCCTATAAGCCTAGATTTATTTCTGTAGGATGACGAGCAACTAAAACACACCCAAAATATTAGATCATTTTATGATCTGAAATATTAACTTTGTAACAATTCATGTCCACAGGAATGTGTAGGTATTTGTTACTGTTACTAAACACCACACTGACTTATCACTTTATATGATACAGAATGATGGTTCTCTCAAAATAAATTGACTAAGCTTTGATACAGTTCTGACTTCTAATACAACTGACTCAACTAGATCTGAAGTACAGTGCTGTTGTAAACAATTGCAGTCTGGCTAAGTGTCATTGCACTCTGATGTAAGTACTCTCCCAGTAGCAGTGGTGGCGTATGGAATATATTAAGGGTATACGGAACGCACTATGCTTACAATGTTAAATTGAGCTAAAAGTTAGGAACATTTTCTCATTTCTTATTTGAACGATAATCTTGATTATTTTTTTTTTTTTCACAGAACGCAGAGATGTGTTCTGCTTTTATGCTGAATTATTAATTTTGAAAAAATAATGTATAGTTTTTCAGATATTATATTTTTTGTAAATGTTAAAAGTTATACATTTTAACAAGTATTTTAAAATTTACATCCATTAATACAAAATAATTCAACATATCTTTTAATTCAGATATATTAGGTCTTAATGAACAACTACAGAAAATTTCACCTTTTTACTATAAATAGGCCCTGAGAAAATGTACCTTATACACACAAAACTAAAGTTACGGGAAATTAGCTTCAAAGTTTTTACTTCAGTACAAGCCTGCTCCATAGCTTGTATCATCAGAATGATCCAACAGCTTCCTCTTGATGGGTCTGCGCTATGCTGTCTAGCCATCTTTGAATATACTTTTATGGCATTATCTGAAGACCTGAGCCGTTCATTGTCCGAACAAAGCATAGCTGCGGCAGTTCGTAGTCCTACACAGAGCCCCAACTTCTGCAGAACTTTGCACTTTGTTATATTGCCCTGATTGAATGATGAAACAGCATCATAAACACCAAAGTGAAGTGTGTTTATACCCACAAGCACAGTTTTAGGTAGTCTATTCCATATCACATGGTTCACACACTCATTTGGATTTTGAGTCCAGCCACAAAGACATTTCTTTAATAGACTAATATCTGCGATGTCTCGGAATATTGGTTTTATTTCATCAGTTATGGCAGGTGGCAGGTGATGAGGGTGATTGTATTGTTTCTTAGTTACCTTGCCTCTGTTGTACTTGCACCAACTATCATCTCCTTTTGGACATAGCCCATGTTTGGGATTCTCATTGTTTGAAACTGTATGGAAAAAAAGAGCGCAGACTGCTCTTCTCATTAATTCTGCATCTGCTGTATTCTGTCTTATTGCTAGACCATAGCACTTCTGAATATGATCTATTGTAGCATCTGTCTATTTTTCCCATCCAAAGTTTTTCCATCGCTCAATTTCTTGCCTTTCATGCTAGCCTTGAGCCATCGAAGTCTTGATCCCATCCTTTTCTGAACATGGCCAACACACTCCAGTTTGGAAATTTTCACATGGTTACCATAGGGTCTCAGTTCCTCAATTTCTTTGAAAGCCTTTGAGTCACCATCTCCAAGATAATTTATGTATCTAACGTTGTATCATTTTACTGAGCGTTGATAAATACTTCTTACACCAGCAACTTCCATACCACCACTTGACCCATAGTAATTTGCCATGCACTCCTCTTCGTGTTTCGTTTTCATTTTCTCCTTGCATCTGCAATGCTTGGAAAGCATTGCCACATCAACTACCTTACCAGTGTCCACACTTGTAGCTGTTACTACACCATTCAGAAATGTGTGGCCTCTCTTCTGCCAGCTTCCATCTAAAGCTATGGACAAGTCTCTGCTATTATTTTCAACAACTGCTTCCTCAACAGCATCTTTCATGATTTCCTGTGCCACATCTTCTACAGCAGAGCCTATTGCAATTATGTGTTTGTTAAATTTTGAAGGTGGAGGAGGGAGGTTCATCACACCACACATGGCACCTGCAGCCCTGCCCTTTCCTACACACCGTAATCCATATACCAGTCTAATGTTTATATCGTATAGTTTACCTGTACCTGCAGTAACATTTGAGGAATTGAAGAAAGTAACACTGTGTTTGAAATAACTGCACATCAACTCTAATTCACAACCAAGTCCTACATGTAAGGTTGTTTTCACTGAAACACATTTTCCACATTGTTTGCAGCACACATTGTTCTCCAAAACATCTGATAATAGAGAGACGTTAATTACCTCATATTTTGTAGTCCCAGCATTTAGTTTCTTGTATTCTTCTTCAATTCCAGCTAGTTTCCTTCTTGAAGCACTTTCCAGTGTAGTGGCAGCAGCATCACTCAATGTATCACTACCAGTGTTGAGGTTAGTCGCTACTGGGACATCAGATACTGATACTGATGAAGATGAATCGGACGAATTTTTAGTACACTTTACTTTCTTGCGCCAATGGACACACTTTCTAAATACCTTCAGACTAGGTCTTGGCATGTTGAAGGAAAGAAAACTCAATGACTTCTCCACATAAGACTTTCACAACAATCACACAATACAAATGGCGCAGAATCTATTGTCAACTGTCTAGCAGTGTAGCCAACAGAAAAGCTAACTCTCTTGTGCTCAATTATATCTTTGGCAAGGCTGTCTATATCAGGTATATTTCGCGTCTCATATACAAGGTGCGGAACATCATGTGTCGAAATTATTTTAAAAAATTATTTAAAATAGTTCTATTCACGTCGTCCAAATATTTTATACATGGTATTAAATGGGAGAGTCTAAATCTTTCGAAAATGCATTTACCCAAAAATCAATTTCTTCATCAAACTCTTTCCCTATACCCTTAAGGTTGTGTATACATCATCTCATTTGTTGCTGCATGTGGCAGCAACTGTCCTTAATTCTGGTTCTGTCATGAGGTACCAATTTTGACATTGGACCTTGTTCTTTGGTTGGCACTACGAAAAGTTAATCCAAAAGATAGAAAAGCAAACACATGGTATGAGTAATGAAACAGTTTTGGAATAAGGTTTGTAAGATTATTGGTAATGTGATTTATAGAAATGTTTAGTTTGTTGGTGTAATGCTATACTGTACAATGATGTTATCTTGAGTAAAGTCATTTTCAACAACTGTAAGGTAATTACGTAAGTACAGTTACATTTGTATAGCACGATCTGAATATGAATGTTATCAATCATGACCCCCTCTTCCCTCTGCTCCACCAATCAGCTGATGCCCATTTGGTTTTGTCTTAGATGTGGAATTTAGGATACACATTGGTGCAGGTAAAACCAAAATAAGGCAAGTGCTGTTAGATACTTCATTGAAAAAGAATGTTTCCCACAAAAAGATAGTTATTAATTTCCCAGCAGTGTGATGTAGTAGAGTGCTTGATGAAAGGGAAGCACGCAGAAGGGAGGAGGAAAGGAAATGAAATTAAATTTCATAGGTTGAGAGAGGGTGTGTGCTGTTACTTCAGCGATTATGTGATGGTCAGAAATACAAAGAACACCGCACCACCCTTTGGCCCGGATGTATGCACTGTTTAGGTTAGGAAGTGTGTCATAAAGTTGTTACCTCTTCTGAGGCAAGGTGGCCCATGACTGTTGCATCTGGTCCTAGATATCCTGGATGCGGCACTGGGGTGGACTTGATGTCCAAGGTAGCTCCACAGTTCTTATTGGGGGAGATATCTGGCCATTTTTTCTGGCCACGGGAGTATCTCAACATCGGGCAAACGTTTCGTATGGCATTTGCAGATCAAACAATATGTAAAACTTCACTAGTTTGTCAAATTGTGGTAGTGGGCAGGTTTGACATGTTACAACCTTCGATTGACGGCTGAGTTGATACAGTGTCGGGCATTGTTTGTGTTGTCTATCTCTGCACACTAGTGAGTGCGTTTCTTAGTGTATTGTGAGTTTTCACAATTGTGGAAACTGTATGTCTATAGATACAAACAAGAGAGAACTAGCAACTACCAAAAATTGTAGACATATTGTCTTTCCCAGCTATATGTTCTGCAGGAGGATGCTGAAGAACATCACAATTCCACAAAAAACAAACTGGGTGTGCAATAATGATAAACAGAAGTTCTCCAGTTCTTTCATTGATTTATGACATTTTTCAATATTGCAGTAGTTGAATGAATTTTCATCAGAATTCAAGGGTAAATTCATCTTTAAATTTCAACAACTCCATGGATCAGTTTGCATGTGAGAGTAAGAGAACACAGGATTTCTGTGATATACTGTTGTGCTGTCAGTTTCCTCACATACTACCAATCATGACCTTGAGTCATGCCCGATGGCTCATGTCATGTGGATACAAATTTTGCATTTCAGTTCTCCGGGATATGGCAGAGGGCACTTTCCCGAACAACTCATTTTTTCGGACAAGTGAACTTCTCATCTGTCGTGTAAAGTAAGGATCTGGGAGTAACAAAATCATGGTGTCATCATTGAACATGCGATTTGCTGAAAGTGAATGTGTTCTGTGCCGTTTGTTTACAGAGTTCATGGACTTTTCCCCAGAGGAAACTGTAACAGTAATGCCATACCTGGACATGTTGCCTTCACGAAGATTCCAAAGACATCACTTTCACACTGAGGTGTGGCATCGAAATGTTTCAGCATCCCACATCACTGGACTGGAAGAGGTGGACAAGGTTTAGTGTGTGTGTGGTTTTTTTTTCCCTCCAGGTGACCAGACTTCATACCTAGAGATTTTTTTTGGGGGGGGGGGGGGGGAGAGGGGAGGAGATGCGTCCTACAAAATTGTCAGGTCCTGCAGAAAGTGTCATCACTTTTCTGTGCTGTTCATGTTTGGAACATAACCTACGACCAGCTAAGAGACAGATGTGATGACACTTTCTGCAGGACCTGACCATCATTTTGCAGGACAGTGTTAAGTACGTACAGTGCAAGCTGTTACTCATTACTGATTTGTTTGACTGATGGGGCTGCTAAGTGCTATACCGCCTTCTGCACTCTCCTGACTTAAGGCCTCGTGAGTTCAACTCTATTTCTGAATTGAAAGAAACTCTTCACAGCATTCGCTTCAGACCTGCTACAAATTCGTCGGACAATAGACCGCGCCGCTCGAACTGTCAACACAAATGGCACTGCCAAGAGTAGTCTAAGACTCTCACTTCGCTGGCAACGAGTTACACACAATGCTGGTGACTACTTCGAAGGTCAAACTTCGAAACACGTTTCTATATTGTACGAGCTGCAAATAAATGGTTGCCACTATTAAAGTTACAACCCTCGTGTTTAGAGTGGATTACGAGTGTTAGTTTGTTACCTTAATACACGAAAGGCTTTATTTTTGTGTAAGCGGTTGTCCCACGTCTATGTAATTCGTCATATTCAAAATATTTTGATTCGATGTATTGTTGCTCATTGTGGCAAAAAATGTGTAACGCTATTTTCTGGAAGCAATATTCGAAACAGTTTTCGTGCATTCTCGACTTTAGGAAAGGTGCATTGTTTGCAGTCTGTTGTCTTTGCCGAAGTGACATTTGTATGTAACATCGCTGAAAAAAAAAAAAAAACGAAGTTATACGACACGTGGAAGCGAAAAAGCACCGAAAAATGTGTAAACAATAAAAAATGGGAATTAGGCGTTAAAAGTGGAAGTGACAAGTTGATAAATGCTGAATGCTTATAAACTGCGTTTATTTTAGAACACAATTTACCAATTCAATTGCGGTGATCGTACGGGTCCCCTGTGCGGGCAAACGTTCCTGGATAGCAATATAGCGAAAAATACTGCTGCACAAGAACAAAAACTGCCGTACTTAAAAGGAGAAATGTCGAAGAAGGAAAATGAAATCGTAGATTCGCCATTTTCGATTTCAATACAAGTCAGTAACAAAGGCGAGTTGTTACCGTTTATATTAAGACGACCAGAAAAATCTTACAGCAGCTTCTTATTAATCTCTCCCTTGCTTAAAGAGTGATTCCACTGGTATAAACACAGGAACGCTTCTTAACATTACGAAAGAGGACAGAACAGTTAACAAGATAAAGTTGAAAATACCAATGTTAAAACTTACGAAGTGTTATAATTGAAATTAATGGTAAGTTAACAGTTTTCTGTTAAGTGTTTCTGTGAATCGGGCACCAGTGTGCTATGGGTAAGTGGTGGTCTTTGCCTTATTCTACAAGTCAACGATCTAGTATTTTGAGTTTTTATTTATTTATTTTTAGCTCTTGCGTAACTTTGTGAAGTCGTAGGGAAGAGACATAAGTTGTATCGAGATTGTATTGAAAATGAGCCGTGGTTATTGGTAATTCGACCTCCCAGTTTTTAAAATGGACTCTCCCTATTGTTTTTTTGAAAGTTGGCATGTATGGTTTCGGTCACGGCGCATTCCAGACGCAAATGTTTGCGTTTTGGTGTTGTGGCAGGGATGTTATTTCCGTAGTCGGGCTGCTGCTAGCCTCCAGCCAGTAGTGCACGACAAAGCAATGTGGCGGAGCCCGTTATTTGGTCTCGGACGGTATCTGCAGATGGGAAGGGGTTAAGACGTGCATGTTGCATAAGGAGACAGTCCTCTGTTGTGGTGTGATCAGACGTGGAGGACTGGAACCTTGACGACTTATGCCTGTCCTCATGTTCCCATGCAGTCCAGCATTGGACCACCGGCACATCTAAGAGCCCCACAAATCTGAATAGTCCACGATTTTACCTCTGGCAGATGGAGACCCATAATGAGGATGCTGTCACACGCGACTACACTACAGCTCACTGTCCTATCATCACTCAACATCTGCCACTGTTCACATCCTCTTACATACCCTTCCAGGCCTCAACAACACGAACAAAGATGTACTCTGGTGCGTATTCTACTTGTCGGAGAACTGCAACTAATCATTTACACACAGCCAAATGTGTGTGTGTGTGTGTGTGTGTGTGTGTGTGTGTGTGGCGGGCTACATTGACGTCTTCTGGGAATTTCGCATTCTTTTCTCAGGCAGTATGTTTTAAATGTCACAAAAGATTGCGGTGACTGATCATGTAACACTTTGCCACCCGGCGACACCACAGTGCTGTCTTGTGCATAGTACCGCTCAGCGGCCGGCGACACCACAGTGCTGTCTTGTGCATAGTATCGCTCAGCGGCCGGCGACACCACAGTGCTGTCTTGTGCATAGTACCGCTCAGCGGCCGGCGACACCACAGTGCTGTCTTGTGCATAGTACCGCTCAGCGGCCGGCGACACCATAGTGCTGTCTTGTGCATAGTACCGCTCAGCGGCCGGCGACACCACAGTGCTGTCTTGTGCATAGTAGCGCTCAGCGGCCGGCGACACCACAGTGCTGTCTTGTGCATAGTATCGCTCAGCGGCCTGCGACACCACAGTGGTGTCGTGAGCATAGTATCGTGCAGTGGCCGGTGACAGCACTTTAGTATCTTTTTCATTCTGTTTGTGTTTTGTTTAGCTAGCAATAAGTTACATACGTCAACAAGTTCTTTGTTTTTATAAGTACTTGTGCACTTTGGCCGATTGGGAAGAAGACATTGGATACAAAAAAAAAAAAAGTGAAGCAGAATCGTCGGAAGATAGTGAAATATGTCCAAGGAGAATCCGGCGTTCGCAACGGTTGCCAACCGATTCGGATGAATGAGACGAAGAAGACGATTTACTGAGGAAGAATAATAAATTTGGAGGATCTCCAGGTCCACACACATTTTCCCAAATATACACAGAGCGTCGTGGATATCATAGAATTATATAATGGCAACGATCTATTTGAATATATTAGCAACGAAACCAACAAGTAAGTATTACAGTCAAAATTGCAGTAGAAGGAAACTGGATTAAAAAAAAAATTGCCAAATTTGTCGACATTACGGGATCTGAACTTAGAAAATGGTTTCGGCTTGCTATCCATATGGGAATTGTAAACAAAAAAAAGCAAGGATAGATGATTACTGGCCAACGAATCCGTTGATAGACACACCGATATTTCGCAAAACGATGTCCCTCAACCGATTCAGACAAATAACATTTTTACATTTTTCCGACAATAACAATAAACTGGATAATGCCGACCGGCTTTTCAAAGTGCTGTTCGTAATTGATTATTTTCCCAAAATGTTTAAAGAAACATTTAATCTAAGTCAAAACATCTCAATTGATGAAGGAATGATACTGTGGCGTGGAAAGTTAAAGTTTACAATCCGACGAAATATGGCATACTCATTCGGATGCTGTGATTCGAATACGGGATACATTTCCTAGCCGGCCGTTGTGACCGAGAGGTTCTAGGCGCTTCAGTCTGGAACCACACGGTCGCAGGTTCGGATCCTGCCTCGGGCATGGATGCGTGTGATGTCCTTAGGTTAGTTAGGTTTAAGTTGTTCCAAGTTTTAGGGGACTCATGACCTCAGATGTTAAGTCCCATAGTGCTCAGAGCCATTTGAACCATTTTTGATACATTTCCTCATTCAAGATAATTCCGGCGCTGGACAACCTTTAGCAAAAACAGTGATGGAACTATTGACACCTTCTTATGGGAAGTGGCATCACCTCTTCATGGATAATTATTATAACAGTGTAGAACTTGCAGAGAAGTTACTTGAAAAGAAAATTCGAGTTTGTGGATTGATACCGCAAAATAGAGTATTTCCGGAAAAATTAAGGCGCGCAAAAGTCAATGTGTTTGAAGCTTATCAATGGAGAGGTGACAAGCGACCGGCAACAAGCCAAGTAATCCGAATTAGCGCTGCCGGCGCCAACCGAATAAATTTGTACGAGACGTGCGGACGGCAAACTGTGTATGAATGAGTCACTGGTAGTACACAAAATATTGTTTTAATTCATGGATGAGATCGGATGCTACACATCGTTAGAACTTGAACCTCTTTTATTAGTGCCTGTGTGAATGGAGGACAAGTTACCAAAAACCTGAATGATGCCTTTTTTATTATGGATAAAGAATTTAAAATGTGGCGTATGCCACAATTATCAGATGTATTTTTTACTGTAGTTAAAATCTGTGTTGAGTTGGGTAAGGATTGCTTCACTTCGTCTCACTATGCACAGACTGGAGAGTCAGTTTTTCTGATTGTGACATAATGCTCGTCACTTCCACTGCTTTTCCTGTCAGGTCATAACACTACTTTTCTCAACAGTGTGAAAATGGCACGCAAGGAGATGGCCCAGTGTCACACCTCCCCCTCCCCCTCCCCTACCCCTTACTCCAACCCACATCCCGCATCAGCATCGTTGTCGCAGTGCCAACTAAATCACTGTTGAGAGCTCCAGATACTCACAAGGGAACCTCTCCGTCACATCTCCCTCAGATTTAGTGTCAAGATGGCCCAGTGGACAGCCTGTCAAAACCAACACAGATCAAACCGGAAGGTGTATTGAAGCATGAAAAAAAGGAAAATAGAAACAGTGAACAGTCCAAGCTTAACAAGTACGACATTGACCAAGAAAGAGAAGCGACGGTATTGTGGTTAAGTGGTAGCCAGCACGATAGCTCAGCATGTTCTGTTAGTGTTCCTGTGTGTGCTGGTTCACATATTAGTCAACATAAAATTATAGATTATGTGATGCATCCTGATACTAAATACGATCTGTGAACAGGCCTGCGCGTAATGCATTCGGACCAAGAGTGAATGTTATCAAATGAGTTTCAGTAACTGTGCCAATTAATTAGATTATACACTCCTGGAAATGGAAAAAAAGAACACATTGACACCGGTGTGTCAGACCCACCATACTTGCTCCGGACACTGCGAGAGGGCTGTACAAGCAATGATCACACGCACGGCACAGCGGACACACCAGGAACCGCGGTGTTGGCCGTCGAATGGCGCTAGCTGCGCAGTATTTGTGCACCACCGCCGTCAGTGTCAGCCAGTTTGCCGTGGCATACGGAGCTCCATCGCAGTCTTTAACACTGGTAGCATGCCGCGACAGCGTGGACGTGAACCGTATGTGCAGTTGACGGACTTTGAGCGAGGGCGTATAGTGGGCATGCGGGAGGCCGGGTGGACGTACCGCCGAATTGCTCAACACGTGGGGCGTGAGGTCTCCACAGTACATCGATGTTGTCGCCAGTGGTCGGCGGAAGGTGCACGTGCCCGTCGACCTGGGACGGGACCGCAGCGACGCACGGATGCACGCCAAGACCGTAGGATCCTACGCAGTGCCGTAGGGGACCGCACTGCCACTTCCCAGCAAATTAGGGACACTGTTGCTCCTGGGGTATCGGCGAGGACCATTCGCAACCGTCTCCATGAAGCTGGGCTACGGTCCCGCACACCGTTAGGCCGTCTTCCGCTCACGCCCCAACATCGTGCAGCCCGCCTCCAGTGGTGTCGCGACAGGCGTGAATGGAGGGACGAATGGAGACGTGTCGTCTTCAGCGATGAGAGTCGCTTCTGCCTTGGTGCCAATGATGGTCGTATGCGTGTTTGGCACCATGCAGGTGAGCGCCACAATCAGGACTGCATACGACCGAGGCACACAGGGCCAACACCCGGCATCATGGTGTGGGGAGCGATCTCCTACACTGGCCGTACACCACTGGTGATCGTCGAGGGGACACTGAATAGTGCACGGTACATCCAAACCGTCATCGAACCCATCGTTCTACCATTCCTAGACCGGCAAGGGAACTTGCTGTTCCAACAGGACAATGCACGTCCGCATGTATCCCGTGCCACCCAACGTGCTCTAGAAGGTGTAAGTCAACTACCCTGGCCAGCAAGATCTCCGGATCTGTCCCCCATTGAGCATGTTTGGGACTGGATGAAGCGTCGTCTCACGCGGTCTGCACGTCCGGCACGAACGCTGGTCCAACTGAGGCGCCAGGTGGAAATGGCATGGCAAGCCGTTCCACAGGACTACATCCAGCATCTCTACGATCGTCTCCATGGGAGAATAGCAGCCTGCATTGCTGCGAAAGGTGGATATACACTGTACTAGTGCCGACATTGTGCATGCTCTGTTGCCTGTGTCTATGTGCCTGTGGTTCTGTCAGTGTGATCATGTGATGTATCTGACCCCAGGAATGTGTCAATAAAGTTTCCCCTTCCTGGGACAATGAATTCACGGTGTTCTTATTTCAATTTCCAGGAGTGTATGTCTGTATCCATAAGATATTTATGTTTGATGTTTCTTTCAACACACATTAAAACAGATGCTGTCTCTCTTTCTTACTTTCTGCCCAATAGTATTGAAGCTGTGAGCCTGAAGAAAAATATTTATATAGTAGTCTGTTAACAAAGACTGATTGGGATTTTTACTTTGTTGCTTAGATGTCTGCAAAAACCAGAGATAAATTGCTGTATGGCCACGTGATATAAGAGACTTTCTCAGTGTAATGAAAAGAAGTATACCGCTGCAAGGTGCGTTATATGTTAGAAAGGTTTCATCATGAACTGTAGAACTGTACTCCTAGATCCCACACAAAAAGAAATTGATGAGTTTCTCTGTCTTTGAACACCTCACAATTGGTGGTTGTACCATGGGATGGACCTCATTAGCCAAAATGGTGACATAATCCTTGGCAGTAATGCGACTGTGCAGAACACCCACAGGGCCCATGGAATACCATTATATGGCTACCCAGATAACCACTGAATCAACCTCCCCCCCTCCCCCCACCACATTCAACTCTTGGCATGTAAACACTGCCACAAGGTGGAAACAGTGCACAACAAGACTCATGTGACAAAATTACTCTTTCCTATTTTCCATATTCCAGGTTTTATAGCTTTGGCGCCATATTTCCCTGTTAGGGGCTTTTGTACCACTGATTTGTGGTTTTGGAATTAGAGCTCGACCTGCAGTTCGCAGCTTATGTAGCTCCCTTCGTGTTTTGGTTTAGTACTGACAGGGTTCATCAGTATGAGATTCAGTTCTACAGTTAGTTTTGCAACTGTCATTGTCTTCTTTTTTGTCACAGTCGTCTTTAGTGACCATCTACCACGATCACTTAACACACACTTTCATCCACATTGTAACTGAGCAGATGATGTTGATCTGATTTCCCTGTACGTGGTATAAATACTAGATGTGGTGCCTCTTGAAACAGCAACAACTTCAGCTAACTTGGTTACAAGCACAAAGAATGTGCCTACGTTTTCAGTCACTTAACTCTGACATAATGCACTCACAATTACACAGAACACCGTTATGACCACAAATGGCACAACAGTGCAAACTACAGGGTCGGCTAGCATTTCTTGTGGTGTTTCAATATTTTTGTCCAACCCCCCTAGTTCTGGAAATTTATTTAATCATAAGCAATATGGAATCTTGTTCTCTCTTTGTGATAAGACAATTGTATAGTATTGGCAGTTTGAATTGCAGTCTGGCGATGCCCTCAATTGCCTCATTTAAATCCTGGAGTATAGGATCTTCCTTGCCATCAGGTTTTGTAATTCAGAAGCTGTTACTCATACTTTTTCTGCTATAGAAGTTGAAAGTTGCACAGTATGAATGGAATATTTATTGCTGCATTTCCAATTGAATCCCATATTCATGTGGCCATAATGAAGTGATTTTTAGAATTGAGATACTTATGGAATGAGCTATACATACTTTTGATTATCTAACTGTTGTCCTTACAGCCAATAAGGCTTTAGGTTCTCTGAGTTTCGTCATTTCCTGAAACATTAATAGTACTACTGTTATTCAGAATAATGTTGTAATTTCACTAATTGACAAAATGTTTCCTATCATGACATTAGAAATTAAGGATGGGAGTAGATATAAAGTAGGGTTACCCAATTTCCACAAAATCAACAAATTCTTCAAATTTCACTGAATTTCACACAAAGTAGTAAGAAATTAGCAAAATATCACAAAGTACACATTCTTGTCGATAGGTCAGATATTGTTAACAAAAAGTCAAATCGATATGAACGAAAAGCAGTCGTCAGTTCTTAAGCATTTCAGTCGGTTCTTCAAATATTTTCATTTCTTTTTCTACCATTTTAGCATTTTATCAATTTTTCAAGAATTTTTAACTATTAATTTTGAGCGTTTGTTTCATTTTTCAAATACCGGTTTGTTCCAAATATCGCCAAGCAAAAAATAAAAAAAGATTTAAACTTTCAAACTACACTGAAGCGCCAGAAAAACTGGTATAGGCATGCTTATTCAAATACTGAGATATGTAAACAGGCAGAATACTGCGCTATGGTCGGCAACGCTTATATAAAACGACGAGTGTCTGTCGCAGTTGTTAGATCGATTACTGCTGCTACAATGGCAGGTTATTAAGATATTGAACATGGTGTTACAATTTGCGCACGAGCGATGGGAGACAGCATCTCCGAGGTGGTGATGAAGTGGGGATTTTCCTGTATGACCATTTCACGAGTGTACTGCGAATATCAGGAATCCAGAAAAACATGAACAACAAATCTTCAACATCGGTGCAGCCGGAAAAAGATCCTGTAAGAACAGGACCAACGACGACTGAGGAGAATCGTTCAACGCGACAGAACTTCAACCCTTCCGCAAATTGCTGCAGATTTCAATGCTGGTCCCTCAAAAAATGTCAGCGTGCGAACCATTTAACGAAACATCATTGATATGGGCTTTCGGAGCTGAAGGCCCACTCGTGTACCCTAGATGACTGCATGACACAAAGCTTTATGCCTCGCCTGGGCCCGTCAACACCAACATTGGACTATTGATGACTGGAAACATGTTGCCTGGTTGGACGAGTCTCATTTCAAACTGTATCGAGAGGATGGACGTGTATGGGTATGGAGACAACCTCATGAATCCTTGGACCCTGCATGTCAGCAGGGGATTGCTCAAGCTGGTGGAGGCTTTGTAATGGTGTGGGGCATGTGCAGTTGGAGTGATCTGAGACTCCCGATACATCTAATTACGACTCTGACAGGTGACATGTAAATAAGCATTCTGTGTGACCACCTGCATGTCCATTGTGCATTCCAGATTTGGACAGTTCCATCAGGACAATGCGGCACCTCACACATCTATAATTGCTACAGAGTAGCTCCAGGAACTCTCTTCTGAGAGGTCACCAAACTCCCCAGATATGAACATTGAGCATATTTGGGATGCCTTGCAATGTGCTGTGCTCCATCCCCTCATACTCTTTCGGATTTATGGATAGCCCAGCAGGATTCCTGGTGTCATTTCCCTCCAGCACAACTTCAGATATTAGTCAAGTCCATACCACATCATTCTTTGGCTCTTCAGTGTAAAAGCTAAATACTCATGGAATTCATATAAGGAACTCTGTATCATGAATTACACTATAATCACCTTATTTCTTTTTTCCTTTATACTTTAATTTCACTTTTCCATCATCACAAAACTGAAAATAAAACACACTTATTATTTTCAAATACAATTTCCAAATATTTGTTTGGCAAAACAATTTTAAGTTCATAATTAAATTCCATACAAATTTTTTCTCCATATATAGTTTTCAAATAATCAGTCACTAATGTTAAATAAAACATATTTCTGGCTCATTAATTTTCTTAAACAATTTAGTATTGTTTGTATTGTTGAGTGTCTGAAGTAAACTCTCCATTTAGTAAGAAATTTGTTTTAATTTTTTATTTATTTTTTTATGCTAAATTAGGACAAATAAAAAACTGATAAATTTTCTATGGCATCAAATGTGACTAATAGATGGGATGGATTTAAATTTCTTCTTCTTCTTCTTTTTAGTTCCTGTCATTCCCTCTGGAGCATAGGTCCGTGACGAAATTCCTCCACCTGGTACGATTTCTAGCAAGTCTCTTCACTTCAATCCAGGATAAAGCTGAAGTTTGGTCTTCTTTGAGCTGTTCCTATTTCTCCAGACAGAGTACAGTTGTACAAATGCACCATTTACTTTGCGGATGCGACTGCGGATGTCCTCCTCACTGCCTCTTTTATTCGTGACTATACTTCAGAGATAGAGGAAAGATTGGCCCTGTTCTACGTCCTCTCCATTAATGGCCAGCCTATTCGTGATGCTCAAATTTATCCACATTTCTTTGGTTTTGTGAATATTATCTTGAGGCCTGCAACTTAGGCCTCTATCTGTAACATGGCCAGCTTCTCTTCGATGTCTCGATATCGTAGTGCCATTAAGCAAATGTTTTCTACAAAATATAGATCTTTGAGCCTTCTGGAACTTAAAATTAACACAAATATATTTTTGTTGAGAGGAATAACAAACAAAAGAGAAACAAGTTCAATGTAATATTTTCCAATATTAGTTTATATACATTGTTTTTAAAAGTGCTCACTCGATAACAAAACATCCGAAAGTGTGAATTTTATACCAATACAAGTATTTTATCGAAGTATTGCATGTTGAGCACCTTATCTTAAAATATTTTTCACATACATAATTATTTAAATAAGTGTGTCAGCTGGTATATTTGCATTAAAAGTAGTTCATAATTTTATTGTCGTTTTTTGTATCATTTAAATATCTTTTCTATGTGTCATAGGATAATTTATAATAAAATTGTGGATTTATATGAACACCAACTTTTAATAGTGTAACTCATTTAAAACCATAAAATCAAAAAATTACATTGTGGCTCTAAATTCTACATTTCTTCTGGAAATATTTCATTTCTTCCATTTCTCAAATATAATGTATATAATTTAACAAAATACTATAATGGTAATCAAGCAACTCATTGTTTTTACAGTTAGTTTGAAACAGAACAAATATGGAATAGGGAATACCAGACTCCATTAAACATTAATATTGTGATATGTCTATTTCAAAATTTTTCGTTGTAGTTAATCCTGCTACCTCATTAGTCTGCAATTCATAAATGGAAATCGGTATATTACGATTTTCAGTGTCATTTCTCATTGTTCAAGGTCATACTTTGGTTCATATTGACCAACTGGCACTCAAATTTCCATAATCTCAACTACAACTTTATTTTCATCTGGAAACGTATCTTTTATTTCGACTACAGTGTAATTAAAATCAGGTCATCCAAGAATAACGTAATTTGAACTTGAACTCTACTGAAAGTTACAGTTAAATCTCCTTCCCACATTATAAACAAGTAATGTTTAAACAATCCATCCGAAATCTGAAGTGGGTATAGTACTTCACGATTTTGCTCTTTAGTTTGCATTATTAAGTAACTGTCCTTCAAAATCAGTAGAGACAAAGTCAAGTGTAATAACCTGATGATGAAATAAAAGGATGTTCTATTCTAAATAAAATATTATTTCCGTTTTTGATAGTTACAAAACCAAATAGGTTTGCTGCATAGTTACCAATTAATTTTATTATTAGGTTTTCCATCATATGTTGGATAATCTATTCCAACAGTCTAATAATTTTTAAAAATTATGGCCATTATCAATATGAACATTAATTTCTGCACCTTTAGTAGCCATATTTAGATTGTTTTGACTTTTGTCATTCACAGGAAAAGAATGAAACTGATAGTTCTCCAACTTAATCACTGAGTAAGGATAAAAATTATTAATTCATTTTAAAAATAACTGTTATAGTAGCACCATTCATATCAATTAAATTATCATTTTCATCAATAATATTTATCGCTAAATACTGAATTTTATCATGAATTGGAGTAAATAAACGATAATTTGGATCATAATGTATCAGTGCACCAATTTCAACTTTAAGCTTATATGAAGCAATACTACTAGTTTCATAATGAAAATTATCATAATTTTTTATACAAACATTCCAACAGCATTAACTAATTCACATGGCATAATTTTTGAAATATTATTAGCAATAGTTCTTCATTAGCTTCAATATTTCGTTTATTGAATCCTATCACACTTTTGATAGTATATTTTATATGTGTATATATGATTCAACATTACTTTGAAAACAACTATAATTAAATTTTCAAGAGCAGGAGTGTTTATATTAGGTCTCTTTACATGAAAAAATTTTTCTCAGTTTTTTAAACTATATTGTACAATAGAAATTTCTAATGGTTTCTTCATCACCATATAGTTAATTATTTTTTAATATGATATTTAGAGTTAAAAATGTTGTATAAAGTCCAACTAGTGCAACTTTTTATAACTATCTCTTATAAGTACAGTTAATCTTTCCTTGAGAATTGATGAATTACCACTTAAATGAAGTAATCGACCCTTTATTAGTAATAAATTATTACTTATCAAATTAGACACAATTGAGACTGATTTAGCTGCTGAAAAACATATTGCTATTCAAAAATAAGTATTGTAAAGAAGAAATCAAAAAATAAACATGGAAAATTTTTACCTAATTCAATCCGATGCATGATAATTGGGCAAGCTGATGTGGAATAACAACAATCATGACTGACAATTATATTTTGCTCCAGGATGATTAAATTGTGATGAAATCAATTATTTATATGTTTATTCTAAAAGTGTAGATTAAGCAAATTATCAATGATTAATGAAAATGTGTAAAAAAAGTTAAAAGTGGTTGTTATTTTTTGATAAATGTGTATGTAAAACACTTCATATGTTTAATTTTTATAAAGACATGAATATAATTTAAAATGTTGCTACAAATTATCCATTCAGTAAACATAAACATAACATAAACATAAATGTTAACATTAAACATAAAACACAGATGTTAAGAAATAAATAATTAATGTTTTGTATATTAATTAAATGTTGGCAAACTATGACATGAAATTTACAATACTCAGTCGAGAAGTTGTTCAAAAAACTAAACTGAGTAGAAAGAATTTGAAGAATTAAAAGAAGAATAAAACATGGAAGAAACAACTAAGAAAATAATATGAGGAAGAATCTGTTATTGATGCAATTCCAAAAGTTAAACAAGGAATTGAAAATATAGGGAATAATATGTTAAAAGCTATTGAAGAAAACAATGAAGTTGAAAAAGAAATTATCCCTTATCATAGGGAAGCTTATCCTCATCATCATTTAGAAAAGGTTGGTTGGTTTAAAGAGAGGGGAAGAGACCAAACTGCTAGGTCACTGGACCCTTAACATTTAGAAAATTTCTAAGATATACTAGCATCTGATTATGAATTAAACGAATCGAAAATATGATATGTGTGAAATAAATATGAAGAGAATAAAAAATCTAAAAAACAAAATGTTAAAAAATAAATTATAAACCAATAAATGTTGTAATACATTGACAATAGTGAAGATAATGTTTTTGGATTAAAATCTGTTGGTAATTTATCAGTAAACTATGATTGAGATAAATTAATTATGGGTGGAAGAGGATATGATTCTTTTAATGTATGTTTTAACTAAAAAGCATAATACTATAGAAGACATAAACTCAAAATTTGGTTCTAACGCTTTATCAAATTATTTGAATATATTATTTAATTCAGGAAAATTAAATCCTGTAAATACTTGAAAGAAAATAGAATCAAGTAGAGGATTTATGTACAATAATTTAATAAAGGAATTTGTTGGAGTTTATTTCCTAAATTAGCAGCAGAGTCTTCACAAGAAGGGAAATCAGGTGCAAGGATTAATAACAAAATATGAAGGAAAACCAGTTGAATATGACTAGGTGAATGGCGTTCATGATTTAATCCATGGATTAATTATGATTCATGCAGAAGAATGAAGAATGAAGTAGTTGATATATCAGTAATGTTAACTAGTAATTTATTATCAGCCATCCAAAAAGTATACCTTATTCAATTAGATTTTTAAACTATTTACATCATAAATTTTGGAAAAATTAAAAATATGGTAGAAGTTTATGTAACACAGTAATTAACAAGTTAGAATTTGAATTACATATATCTGGCTGTAATTATTACGGTCCAGGAACAAAATTAAAAGAAAGATTAGCTAGTGGAGACCAAGGTTTAAATAAGTTACATGAGTATTTCATATAAAATCACAATGATCGAGAATCTAGACATGAAGCAAATAAACAACTTCAGAAAACTGCAAAAGAAGAATGTATGCTGTGATGTATCATTTGGAGAAAAATTAGCTACAACAATAGTTAGAGGAATAAGTTATGGCAAAAAAAATAGGGCTAGGATAGGAAATTGATGATAATGTTTGGGGATTATTAAGTTTTTTATTATTTATAAAGTCTATATAAATGAATAATTGTTTCATCGATTATTCTTTGCTGCTAAGGGTAAATAATTTAAAATTAATCTCAATAATTATTAATTACATAGTATTGATAATTTTTAAAGGCTCTCAAAAAAGAAAGAGAGAGAAGGAAAAAGCTGGTGGAAATTTGACCATAACACTAGGTATACCTATTATGAAAACAATTGTTGAATATTTAACAAAAGAGGAAGAAGGAGGTTTAAAAAAACATGAGGGAGGATTTTTTACCGATTTTATTAGCAGCATTAGGAGGTATTGCTTCATTAGCTGCAGAGCACCAGCTATCCCTAAATCACGTCGTGATAAACAGAACATCCTCAAGATTTAGCAGAACACAAAAGATATCTAGTATTTGAATAAAGAATTCGAATTTAAAAATGTTGAAAAGAATAGATAATAAACTGTCACAGAAGAAGCCAAGTAACCCTGTGGTGTAGTGGGTATGATACTAAACTGTTGCATGAATAGTCGTGAGTTCAAAACTTCCTCGCTTGTACGATTTTAATTTCTATATTCGTTTCGAGTACATTGTAGAAGTATTCACAAATGGCACGGATTATTGTACTGGAATGTTTTGAAGCTGTATATATATTGTATGTGTTCTGGCCAGAGGCATTTCGCTCCACTCTCTTGTATGTGCAAGTGCTGAATAAACCTTCCTTAAGTGAAGTTAATGTTTGTCATTCATCTAATTACACCTTCTTCTACAGTACAATATATCCTAATTAAGTAATTTTGATATAGAAAAACCTGATAAACAAATCAAAATAAAACACTTTTGTGGTGTTTTTATGATTGAAAAATTACTCAATAAACCAAAAATTTCAAATGTGGGTTACATATATTTCAGTTTTGATTGAGTAGAAGATTATTGTGAAGTTAAACATGGTCATTTGTGTTTATGTGTGTTAAAACTATTGTCAAATATTTACAGACGAAGTCTGAACGCTGCTCTAGCTGTCACCAAATTTAAATATACTGAAACTCGTCATCCTCAAAGGAAAATAACTAAAAATCTGTGATAAAGGATTGAAGGAATTTGAGGCGAATGTAGAACTAAAAAAAGTATAAATATTGGTAGCATTAACATTCTGGAAGAAATTATTAATGAATTACTTAAGGCAATGAGAAAATTTTTTAAAATTAAAAACATTATTTCACTTGATTTAGATGATTTATGACAAGCAGATTTACTGGAAATGGATGGATTCTGAAAAATTAAAAGGAACTCCAGAGATGAATAAAGGATATAAATATTTATTGACTGTAATTGATGTTTTTGAAAACGTGCTTGGAAAATGTATTTTTAGATCAATTACATACAAGTTGAAAGATATAAAAGCAAGAGCTACAAAATTTCCTATATATAGAGCAGAGAATGTTTTGAGAAAAAAGGTGATAAAGTCTATGTTAAATGGTTATAATATGATAATTCACATACAATTGGGTAAATAAACACAAAATTATTTTATAAATATTTTTATATATAATAAAAAATGCAGTTAAATTTTTCTATCTGTTTTTTATCCTGATGATGAAGGTGAAGGCTGTGTGATAAGGTGATGAATTAGGTATTTATTAAATTAAAAAAAAAAACAAAATGAAGTTTTATTATATCATAAATTAATCATTTTTTGCATAACTGTTCAAAAGTTTTAGATAATTTTGACAAGATACAATAAGTATTAGGTTTTAGAGTTAGAATAATAATTAATTCTTAACATTTCTGTTTATTACACATATCTTCTTTTAATATAGTTCAGCTGTTTGTGTAAGGTTTTACTGTGTTTTCTAATCATCTAATATTTGAAGTCAGTATTACCATCAAATAATTTTAGGGGAACAATAGCTGGTTTTAATTTCTGATTAATTGTTTGGGGGTACAAAATGAGACAATACCCTACAATTTCTTTTCTTAATTGAGTCATTAAATTGTTCTATACTACATCTTAAAGTTCAATAAAACATCTTTTAATTTGATGATGTCATTGTTTAATTTATGTACTGTTTGTAGCTGTTGCCCTATAATCTTTTGTTTTTTTTTGTATTTTTAATTGTGTAATTTTTTATAGTTTGTACTCAACATTTTTCTATTTGATTGCAAAATATCACTAGTTACCCATTTTCAAAACTTTTTTGCTTCTTCTTTTTTAGATTATAAAATTAAAGTATATAATCTTGGTTCATTCATAAATATGGTATTTCTTTCATTATCTATTAGACCAATCTGGTAGATGAGGGTTTGGATTCTAATTCATTTTTGCCTTCCACATCAACATTTTTTTCTAACGGCATTTTCTTTATCTTTATATTCTAAAATTCCAGCAACATGTTTAGCTCTACACCAAGGTTTGGTGTTTCATTAACTAACACGAAAGCTTATTTATTATTATAAACAAATTTTTGTTAATGATGATACCCATGAATAACTCCATTTATAAGAAATTTTTTCTTTAATCACGTTAATTTATTGTTAGCTACCTCTTATTATATTTTGTATTTGTTGTATTAAATTACCTGAGTTAATTCCTGCTTTAAGGAATAAATTACAAAATCTTGAACATTTAACTTCTATATAATTTTTGTGATGTTACATTTTTTTTCTAGTAAATGGAAACGATGAAGCAACTGCCAAAGTAATCTTCAGACTAAGTCAAAACTAAAAAGAGTAAAATTTTCGAAATTGTGATAACAATTGATAATTTTGATTTATAAAAATATGCAAAATATGCTTATTGGACAATATATAGATAATGTTTTAATGAGCATCATAAAAATTATATAATACTGAACTTCCCAGGATGGGGCCTCCTGCCAACAATGCCACACGCTCATTTCATTTGTCAAGAAATGAAAGATTTTGGTTGTTTTTATTCAAATCCATCATCTAAAGAGAAACATACAAATAAATGTTAAACTTGTATTCAGTATCATAACAGAAGGACATATAGAGATTTATCAGAATTAAGTTCGAATTCATTAGAGTTAACAAAGACGTGTCTAACATGTCAAGATATAAAAATTTTGATTGTTTTCACTGAAATCCATCATCTATAGATAAATATTGAAGTAAACATAAAAATTGTATTCTAGAACATATCAAAAATATGAAATCCAATGATTGGAAACAGCTTTAATCCACATAACTTCAAAACTTGAACTCAATTATATTTATTTTTGTCTCTTATTCAATTACTTTTTAGTAATTATTAATTCTGATTTTTTATTGTTCTAATAATTTTTCTCTTATAAATAATACAGACATCAGGTGAATAAAAATTAGCTTGAACCCAATTAAAACTATCTTAAAGATCATAACTGTAATTTTATTTTTATTTGGAACATAATTAAATTTACCATTATCTTGAACTCAATTAATTTTTAATTTATTCACTCTTTTTATTTTGTAATTTTTAACAATTTTGCTCAAATTTATACATTTTTATTCCATATTTCCATCATCACTATATTTTTATGTATGTAATAAAACTTTTTGTCTTATAAATGGCTACAAAATGGAGACAGTTCACAGTAGCTCAACTCTTCGACTATTCTGAGAAATAAATTTACTGGATATAGTAATTTAAGAAAATATGATGTACTTGCTTATATAATTAAACATCATAGTCTAGGGGCACCACCGTTTAGGATAGGGAAAGTTAGTTTTGTGCAATATTCTGAGCACAAGTTACAGCCAGGTGCGGGCCGGATGGCAGTGAGTTACGCATACCAACAGTTGCGAAGTAGAATAGAGGTCACAGGCTTGTCAAATTGCTGAAAGAGTATACATAGCTGTTTTGCATCTCATAAGTTGCAGGCAGAAGGGGATCACTGACCAACCCAGTGTGTTATGAGTACGTGACGCGAAGCGGCACTCTTGGCGAAACAGAGGTGCACAGTGGAGTATAAATAGGTGCCGTTTTCTAACGAGATTCATTCAAGTGTGGCATCTCTCCTGGATGGCAGGGCGTGTCACACCACCGGCTACACACAGCAGCAGATGGGGCGCCAGCATTCCAGTCCACAGCAGATCGTTGGTTCGGCCCACTGATGCCGACGCATGGTCCGTAGCTAACCTGCCAGCGGCGAACCACTCCACAGCTCACTGCTGCGGGCAGTCGTCCTTGCTTCCAACACACGCTGGTGGCATCCCAAGGTGAGGGCTGCAGATTCCGAAGCTGGATCACGGCTGCTTGTCGTCGCTGCGATCTCAGCCGTGCTGGCGAGAAGAAGCAGCAGCTGGCCGCCCGTGGCTCACACCGAACAGCGCTGAGTCGGCAGGGACGCAGACCGCTGAGCCAACTGCTGGCATCCTGACGATGCTGCAACTCCGCTGGTGTGCAAGGCTGGCTCTACACAGTATTGCATTGCACAGGCTGCTGGAGTTCTTCCTCAGCATTTTGGGGGCCCAGTGATGCAGATCGAGGGGAACATGGTACTGTAGTTGGAAACAATAAATCACTTAGAAAGCTCGGACGAGTCTGAATACAGTGCCTTCTACCTCTTCCCATTACATTTGGCGTCAGAATAGTTGACGTCGTTTGCACAGTACAACGTTCGACCCCACTTCGTGCATTATGGTCACAAGATGTAGTGGGTTTTGATCAGTTTTCTTTTGGTTATTGGACGTTTTCTGGCCTTTCTTTTTGTTTTTTCGAGTATGGCTCTTGGCAAGCTACATTTTAGGTGTTTTGCTTGGGCATAGTATTTTTTGTTGTCAGAGTGTTAGTGTATTTGGGGTAGTAAGATTTATTATTTTTGTTCCTGGCATTTAATTAGTTTTGTATTGGTTTGTATATGATGTTACCGAGTATGATGATACTGAGGTGTAGGGAGTCGGGTTATTCTTGTACTTAAATGTTTTGTTTTGGGACTAACTGGGAACAAAGCAACACAATGGCATAGTCAGGGACGCTAGGTGTGTCGGAACCAGTTGCGGTGCGCATTTTGATGGAAAAGATAGCATAATTGACAGCAGAAAACACGCAGTTGAGAAGTGAATTAACATCTAGAAGTGAGCGGGAAACCGCATCGGATCAGTCGTTGTTGCCTAGGATGCCGCAGCAGGAGATTGATCCAGCTGCAAGTTTGATTATTCCGTTTTCTGGCAAGGCATCTGAGGATGTGCGTTCGTTTGTGGAGGACTTGGGATTTCAGCTGTGATGAATGGTTGGTCTGATGAACAGTTGTTACGTGTAGCCAAGATCACATTAACGGGTGAAGCGAAGACATTTGTAAGGTGTTCTGAGGCCTTAAGGAAGTCAGGACAGTGTAAGCAGTTGAAGGAGGCGCTTTTACAAAGGTACAAGAAACAGAATAGCGCTCGGTACTTTAGAGAGAGGTTAAGTACAATCAAAAAGAGACAGGGGGAGACGATGGAGAAATTTGCGGCGAGGATAAGGGAAATTAATGAGTATACTTATGAGTTGGGTCAGAGAGATGAAGCGAATAGTGTTCTGTTGCAGGAGGGTGAGCAAAGGGCACTTGATGTTATTTTTGAGAGGTTTACCAGCGTATATGTCACGGAAAGTGCGTGAAGGGACTCGAAAAGATTTGTATTCGGTCATTATGCTGGCAATACAATGTGAGGAAATATAAGTGACAACAGGGGTACGCGAGTGGCAAACAGTGTTTACAGTGGGTGTAAAATGTTATAAATGTGGATGACATTATAGTGTTTTCAAGTAGTATGGAGCAACATAGACAGCGGTTAAGGGAAGTCTTTATGAGGTTAAGAGCAGCTCGTTTGACGTTGAGCCTGGAGAAGTGTCATTTTGCATTAGAAGAAGTAAAATATTTGGGGCATATTATCAGTAAGGACGGAGTACGAACAGATCTGAGGTTGGTACAGGCTGTAAGGGATTTTCGGGAACCGAAAACAGTTAAGGAAGTGCAGTCATTCATCGGAATTTGCAATTTCTATCGAAAGTTCGTGAAGGGTGTTGCAGATTTAGCACAGCTGTTGATGCGATTGTTATGGAAGGGTGTGAAATTTGAGTGGACACAAGAGTGCCAGAAAGCGTTTGACAAAGTGAAAGAAGGGTTAACATCAAGTCCGCTTCTTGTGTTTCCAGATTTTCAAAGGGAGTTTATACTAGCATGCGATGCATCAGGAAATTGATGGGAAAGAACATCCTGTAGCCTATGCGCCTAGGCAGTTGAATGCAGCAGAGACGAATTACTCAACAAGAGAGACGGAGATGCTTAGCATAATCTATGGAATCACATATTTTAAATGTTATTTATATGGGAGAAGATTTCATTTAGTGACAGATCATGTTGCGTTGAAGTGGTTGTTGGGGTTGAAGGATCCGTCCACTAGACTCGCTAGATGGGCTGTGAAGCTTAGTGAATTCGACTACGAGGTGGTGCACAAGCCTGGGAAGAAGCACGGTAATGCGGATGCACTATGTAGGAAGGTGGAAAAAGTAGTTGTCATAGGTTACGACCTAGCAGTATGGCAAGAATTTCAGGACACGGACAACGATTGTAAATTGTATCAGACACAGCCACAATTTAATATGTACGACGGTCTCCTGTGCAGGGAAACGAAGTTAGGGCGAAGGGTAGTAGTGCCAGCGAAGGTGAGGGATGAGATTTTAAAGGAAGCACATGATCACGTGTTATCTGGTCATGGAGGGTGTAGAGCGACGAAGAGGAGAGTGGAGGAGAGGTATTGGTGGAGAGGTAGGAAAGTAGATGTGGATCAGTATGTCAAGAATTGTATACCATGTGCGCAGAGAGCAGATTTGAGTCAGAAACAGATACAGCTACAACGATTACCAGAAGCAATATGTCCATTCTTTTTGCTGGGGATCGATGTCTTAGGACCTTTCAGGCGAACACTATCAGGTAACAGATTCATCCTGACAATAATAGACCATTTTTCAAGGTATGTGGAGATGGTGGATATGCCAAATCAACAGGCAGCAATGGTCGCACAAGCGTTAGTAAACATCTGGACTTTGAAGTTTGGTGTACCAGAGACAATAATTACTGACCAAGGGACCAGCTTCATGTCGGATTTAGTGAAGGAACTGTGTAAATTGCTGAATGTAAAGAAGTTGAGGACGATCGCATTGCATCCACAGGAGAACAGAAGGACAGAACGGTTACACAGAACAATCGAGAAATTGCTGAGTTTTTATGTGGATTCTCATCACCATCAGTGGGACGAGTATTTGAGGCATACTGTATGCACATACAATGCAAAAGTTCATACAAACTTCGGTTTGTCTCAATATGAGGTAGTGTAATGGCGAAAAATGCCCTCACCGTTTGATTTAGTGAAGCTACAGAAAGGGACTGGTGAATCTGTACGTCAATTCGCTAGAGTTTGGACACGGGTACAAAGGTGAACACAAAGGCTTTGGAAAGGCAGGAAGACGCAGAAAAGCGGAAAGGAAGTTTACCGCAGTGTAGAGTGGGGCAATGGGTAATACTGTCCAGGCCCTATACGCAAAAAGGGAAAACGAAGAAGTTCCTCACGAGGTATCAAGGGCCATACCAAGTTGTTGAAACCACATCCCCCATTAATGCTAAGCTTCAGCTGCCAACTAGGACAACGATAGAACACATTGGGTAGTTACGGCCATTTAAGGGTTGCCTGGATGTGATTCCAGGAGTGTCACAGGAAGGAAAGAGGAAGAAAGAGAGAGTGAAGAGAGGTGCTAAGAACAGAGAAAACCAGGAAGATACAGTACAGCATGAAGTACCGTATGCTTTGCAATCCAGAAAGTAGTAGAGTATTTATAGTTTCTGTTGTTTTCCTAATTATGTTTCATTGGGTTTGCATAGATTAATTAGGCATTGTATTTTATATGTATTTTCGAGTATGTGCGCGTGCTATGGGCAGCAGTGCTTTTGAAGAGGGAGGAAAGGTGGTGGTGATCCCTGTTCTCAGGTAACTAAAAAGGGAAGTGTAGCGTCTGACGTATGTGGAGTGTTGTTGGAGGAGAAAACAAACACAGTTCTGCAGAAATAAATGTGTCGGAGTAAATTTTGCGGCAAAACCGTTATAAATACGTGTTGAACGATGTCAGAGTCGTACGATTTCCTGTTTAAATTTTTAGTTATCGACAATGCTGGGTCAGGAAAGTCGTGCTTATTGTACCAGTTCATATAATGTAAATTTAAGTATGAAAGTAGTCACACAATCGGTGTTGAGATTGGATCAAGAATAGTGAATGTTGTAGGAAAATCTGTGAAGCTACAAATATGGGACACGTGCATGGTGCAGCTATTTTTAGCAAGGCGAAAAGGAATAGACTGTCCAAGGGACATCGTGGAGCAAAAATCTGAGCTTGCAACGGGTCAGGATGCATTGGATCTTCTCTACCTATGAGAATTTGGTAGTAGTAACAAGTTGTTTTGAGCGGGCAGCATTTGCAGAAGCGAAATGTATAGAGCTCGAGGGGAATGGAATTTTAATCAGTGAAACTATGTGTAACATAATAGGACCAACCTTCCATCTGCCAGCGGCAATTTCAGGAGTCACACAATTGAATGTTATGCAGCCACAGCTGTACTGGCCAGAAGCAACTTTAGAGTTTTTGCCAAGGCAGAATTTGACCTTGTCAAATCAAACTCTGGAGTCAGGTCTGTTGAGATCCGTAAACCAGTTCATTTTAGAGCAACAGGGGCCGCATATCAGCCGAACAACTCGGTCAACATGTTGCTCAGTATAGGGAAAGGCAATGGCAAATAACTATCATTTTGAGCACCTCTGTGCCAAGTTTCATCGCAGCCTTAACTTTGTTATGTGTTGTTTTCTTTCTGATCAGGCAGAGAGCTAATTCCAAAAGGGAACCAAGAGTAGTCAAAGTCCCAGTGGATAGGATACCGAGGGTGTGAGAAAAGTACGTTAGGGGTTGATCGAGCAGTAATCGTCCAGTAAGGAATTTTTACGTTTTGTTTCATGTCATGGTTTTAAGAAGACACTAGACCTCATATAAGTAAATATGCCATAGGTGCCGACCCAAACAAATTAAGAGCTAGTTAAGGGTCGACAAGGGACCTGGTCTTTCCGAAGAGGGGAATAATGTAGTGGCACCACCGTTTAGGATAGGGAAAGTTAGTTTTGTGCAATATTCTGAGCACAAGTTACAACCAGGTGCGGGCCGGATTGCAGTGAGTTATGCATACCAACAGTTGCGAAGTAGAATAGAGGCCACAGTGCCGTCAAATTGCTGAAAGAGTATACATAGCTGTTTTGCATGTCATAAGTTGCAGGCAGAAGGGGACCACTGGCCAACCCAGTGTGTTATGAGTACGTGACGCGAAGCGGCACTCTTGGCGAAACAAAGGTGCACAGCGGAGTATAAATAGGTGCCGTTTTCTAACGAGATTCATTCATGCGTGGCAGCTCTCCTGGATGGAAGGGCGTGTCACACCACCGGCTACACACAGCAGCAGATGGGGCGCCAGCATTCCAGTCCATGGCGGGTCGTTGATTCGACCCCCTGATGCCGACTCGTGGTCCGTAGGCAGTCGTCCTGGCTTCCAACACAAGCCAGAGGCATTCCAAGGCGAGGGCCACAGATTCAGACGCCGCATCACAGGCAATTGTCGTTGCGATCTCAGCCATGCTGGCGAGAAGAACAGCGCTGAGTCGGCAGGGACGCAGACCACTGAGCCAACTGCTGGCATCCTGACGTCGCCGCAGCTCCGCCAGCTGATAAGGCCAGGTCGACACAGCATTCTATTGCACGGGCTGCTGGGGTGCTTTCTCAGCTTTGTGGGGCCCTGTGACGCAGGGGTACTGTATTTGGAAACAATAAATCACTTGGAAAGCTCGGACGAGTCTTCATCGCTACCGCAGCCACAACAGGCAGTTGCACCCCCGTTTCGTAGCTTTGATGCAGCCGTTGAGTCTTGGACAGAATGGTCTCGACAATTTGGATTTCATCTCGCCGCCTACAGAATTCAAGGTAATGAGCGGCAGCTGTTTTTGCTTTCGTGTGTAGGTGTGTCCACCTACCGTGTGATAGTGAAATTGTTTCCCCGACGCGACATAGCAACTCTGTCATACGAAGAAATTTTGTCTGCTTTAGACGCCTATTTCAAGAAAACAGTAAATGTCGTTGCAAAACGGTATACGTTCTTCCGTACAAAACGTACGGCCGGTCAAACTAACGGGAGTGGGTTGCAACTTTGCAAGGACTTACTAGGGAGTGTGCATATGAATGTGACTGTGGACTCCCTTATTCAGATACTATGGTGCGTGATGCAATAGCACAGAACGTTTCTGATGTTCGTATAAGGGAACAGATTTTGAAACTAGTAAATCCCTCCCTTCAACAAGTGATAGACATATTGGATAGGCAAGACACACTTGACTTTGCTCAGGAATCATTTGCAACTTCGCCAGCCGTGTGTCACATTAACCGGCCCGCCGGGCCCGCTGCATGGAACGCTAACCTGCCCTCGCGCACGTCTGCGCAGCCACGTGTCCCACGCAAGCAAGCAAATGCAGTGAAATCATGCCCGCGGTGTGCAACTAGACATTCGCGTGAGAATTGCCCGTCACGCCAGGCTATTTGCTTTTTCTGTAATAAGAAAGGACATGTTCAAAGTGTTTGCCAGAAAAAGCTCCGATCAGACAATCACAACCATTCCAGGGCCTTTGCTTCGCGCCGGAATCGAACCAAGGACACTCAGGCTCGTGGACCTTCGCCCATGGACATTCATGTAGTTAGTGCCACTCCGCCCAGTGTTCCTCTCGCTAACAGTGACTGTGTTCGTCCCACAAAGAGTGTGCATCGACGTCGACGCAAATCCCGTCACGTCGCACGTGATTCTGTACCAGTGTCTGTTCACGTTGCACAAAACAGTCGCTCTTGTCGTCAGCCGGACAATAAACTTTTTGTAGATTTGGACTTTACGGGCAAGTGATACCGTTCCAGCTCGATACCGGAGCTGCAGTTTCATTGCTCAATCACGCCACGTACAAACAACTGGGCGCACCTCCGTTGCGTGCCGCAAATGTTCAGCTCACGAGTTATTCAGGTCAGATTATCCCTGTGTTAGGACAGTGCAGCCTTCTTGCAACATACAAGGGACAAACAACACTTGTGTCATTTTACGTTCTTCGTTCTTCTACTGCAGTGAACTTGTTTGGTTTAGATTTATTTCAGTTGTTTAACTTGTCTATCGTCAATCAGGTCCTATCAGTGAATCAGACTGTGCCTTCCGCCAGTGTTTCTCGTCTTTGTGACGAATTTGCAGACATTTTTGCACCGGGCCTTGGTTGCGCTACGAACTATAAAGCACCTTTGGAACTGCAAGTAGACGCGCAACCGAAATTTTTCCGAGCGCGCATTGTTCCCCACGCATTGCGTTATGAGGTCGCCAATCGCTACGATATCTTGTATCGGTCCACTGCTAAGCACGGCAACGCTGATGCGTTGTCCCGTTTGCCTGTTGCTGAGGATAAAGCATTCGATTCTTCCGAACTTGCTTGTATGTTCATTGATTCGGAAACCGATGACGTGGTCGAATCGTTTCCGATTGATTTTCGTCGTGTAGCTACAGCCACAGCTTCTGACCCTGTCCTTGCTACTGTTTTGCGTTTTGTTGCTACGCAATGGCCCTTGTCAAAGTCACGGATCGAGGATCCGTTGGTTCGCCGATTTTTTGCTCACAAGGGGAGACTTTTTGTACGATGTGGTGTTTTGTTGTTGCGTTCTGATAATGATCAGTCCAGAGTCGTGGTCCCACGTTCGTTACAGTCCTCTGTCTTACGGCTTCTTCACCAAGGACATTGGGGTATAGTGCGAACGAAACAACTTGCTCGTCAGCACTGTACTTGGTTCGGAATCGATGGTGCGATTACGAATATGTGCTCTTCTTGCATGGCGTGTGCCGCACAACAATCCGCACCGCCGCGGAAATTCTTTGCATGGCCGAAAGCCACTTCCCCTTGGCAACGCTTGCACATAGATTTTGCCGGTCCATTCTGGAATGCTCGATGGTTGGTTGTGGTCGATTCTTTCAGTAATTTTCCTTTTGTTGTCCGGATGTCTTCCACGACGTCATCTGCCACCATACAAGCGTTATCCGCTATTTTTTGCATTGAAGGTCTTCCGCAGACTATCGTTTCCACAATGGCCCACAATTCATGTCCGCAGAATTTCAGTCATTCTGCACGGCCAATGGTATTCACCATCTGACATCCGCGCCGTTTTCGCCTCAGTCAAACGGTGCCGCTGAACGATTGGTCCGGACTTTCAAGTCACAGATGTTGAAGTTGACAGAGTCGCATTCTCGGGAGGACGCGTTATTGCTCTCTTTGTCCTCGTATCGCTCTCAGCCCCGCGATGGTCGCTCGCCGGCTGAGTTGCTCCATGGTCGTCCTCATCGAACCTTGATGTCTTTGCTGCATCCTCCGCATCAGGTTCCTGTGCAGCGGCAGACTCCTGCTTTTGCTCCTGGCGACGTTGTCTTCTATCGCAACTATCGAGGTTCACGGCGTTGGCTCGCAGGGCGCATTCTTCGCTGCCTCGGCCGCGCGATGTATTTGGTTTTTGGGGCCTCCGGTGAGGTGCGTCGGCATCTCAATCAGCTGCGCCTCTGTCGTCGCACGGGTTCTGCCGCTCCCCGTCTGCTTTCAGCGACGGTGCCGTCCGGTCAGCGCCCTGGGGACCCATCTACTGGCTCGCCTCATCCCCAGGTGTTACCGACGCTGCCTTCCCTATTGCCTCATGGCGACATGCCGCCGCCGCCGCCGCCGCCTGTTCTCCCGCCGGCGCCGCCCGCAGTGGACGCTTCGCTGCAGCCGCCCAGCGCCTCCCTGGGTCACGCGCCGCCGATCGCTTCCCGTGACCAGCTGTCCTCCGCCATGGAACTCTTGCCCGCTCCGGCCCAGATGTCGTCATCGCGCGTCGGATCCCCCGACGCAATGGAGGTCGACCCTTCGGCCCCTCCTGTCTCATTACGGGCGCATACACCGCATGTTGACGTGCACCCTGCACTAGGTTTTCAG
This sequence comes from Schistocerca nitens, assembly GCF_023898315.1. Classification (NCBI taxonomy): domain Eukaryota; kingdom Metazoa; phylum Arthropoda; class Insecta; order Orthoptera; family Acrididae; genus Schistocerca; species Schistocerca nitens. The sequence continues at coordinate 75,853,211 of NC_064616.1, read as the reverse complement.
GCGTTTCCTATCTCCCCTCGGACCGAATGGCAGGGTGCGGGTGGCACGGCCTCGCCTGTTGTTAGGCTCCCCACCCCATCGCATACGTCAACATGGGGTCCTCCCCACGGCTAGCGGAAGCCTTATCACACGACCGTTCGCCGATTTGCGGGGGAGGAATGTGGTGTCACCGCCAGACACCACACTTGCTAGGTGGTAGCTTAAATCGGCCGCGGTCCATTAGTACATGTCGGACCCGCGTGTCGCCACTGTCAGGATCGCAGACCGAGCGCCACCACAAGGCAGGTCTCGAGAGACGTACTAGCACTCGCCCCAGTTGTACGGACGACATTGCTAGCGACTACACGTACGAAGCCTTTCTCTCATTTGCCGAGAGACAGTTAGAATAGCCTTCAGCTAAGTCCATGGCTACGACCTAGCAAGGCGCCATTTGTACCATTGCATGTATCTCAAGATAGTCTCACTTGTATCATCAAGAATGCTGTATACCAAAGGACGATATAAAAGTTAAGTGTTCTAGTAGCTACGTCCTTTTCTTTATCACATTCATTACGAATCCTGTTCCAGACTTCGCACCAGTTGGCGTGTGTGTACGTGTGCCCTTTCGGCTACCCGTCACTGTGGACTGGCTGCCTTGTCAGTCCACTACAGCCACTACAGTAGTATTAAGACAAATATTTGGAAAAAATTACTTTACTTTGAAACTGAAAATTATTATTTTTTTAAAAACTGATGAAACTTAACACTTGAAAGTAATATTTCCATTTTCTAGTAACATACATTTGGGAAACAAAAAGTCAATAAACAATTAATCAATATCTGGTTAATAATGCATTTGAAAACAGATTACAAATTATAAACATAGAGAACAATCTAAACTTCCTTGGTAAACATTTCGTTTCAAATGCATCAGAACGAAAAATTATGAAAATAGGGTAAAATTTTAAAATTTAAAATGGTTTGAAGTAAATTTTCTACTTTTTTGTGACTATAATATGAAATAATCAGATTCTGAGAAAACAATGGAATTTAAATTTTAAACACATAATTTGTAACCTTATATCTCATTTCATGTTGCAATTCTTTATTTTTCAAAATCTGAGACTGAAATTAATGTATCTCTTAATATATATTCTTTTGACGAAAAAGTCAATTATATTAATTGAAAACAGCTAAATGTAAACAAGATGAGCATATTGAAGTCCTATATTTTAAAGATTATGTATATGAACTAATATCTTAAAACATTAAGAATCGAAATTTATTTGTGATATGTGTTGACAATAAAGAAAAATTACATCTTCATATTCGAAATTTTATAGTATATAAGCCTGTAAAAGTATAATTACCAGGTAAAAATTCCTATATAAGTTTTAAAAATGATCAACATACAATGAACTTTTATTTATTAATTATGTTGAGTCCGAAAGTTTACCTTTAAAAATAGATAATTATCAACATTATCCATAAAAATCATATCCAATGAAATATCAAAAACATGAACAATGTGATTTTTGTTATTACATTAAATATATCAGTGTACATTACAAAAAGCCAATTGTGTAGAGAGGACCAAATTGTTATAAAAATGTATTGAATGTGTCTACAGAAACCGCCACTTTGGAGTCCACTGTTATGAGTTCACAACTGTCTGGCTGTTGAGGGAATTTTCAACTCTGCAAGCCGCAAACCTGCCGGTCACAATGATGACCGACTGATGATGATCTTCTGTGGGTGAAGAATGGATTGCCCATTTGTGAATTGCTCAACTTGGGTGCAGGTCTCCTGTTCCACCACTCACGGGCAGCACAAGGACCATCTTACCAGCACCATACTGGGACCACCTTTTGGGCTGTTTTTCATGACGCTATTGGGTTTCAACCTATATGCTACATCAACAACCATCAACAGGGGCATGAAGATTTCTGCGGCTTACCTTAAGCACAGCTTCACACAATGGAAACACTGAGCATCCGACAGATGTCCACAGCCACGCTGGGCTTTGCAATGCTCCAGCCTTCAGACCTTCCTCTGAGGGAGCTGCAGCACTGATCTCAGACAACCCCAGAGCCTGCAAATTCCTCACTAGGTGATGACGTGATTCACTATGCCTTTGTGCATCTAGGCTGCACAGAGAAGAAGGGAGAGTGGTTGTAAAACCTTTAGAAATAAATGTCTACTGATTGACTGATGTCTCATTTGTGCCCCAGTGCTCAACAGGACTCCAACACTTCACTACTGCTCGTGTATCCTACATTAACATTGGAGACCGCATCTGGTGGGTTCTTACAGAGTCCACCAAATTAGGGGCAAGTTCAAATGGTTCAAATGGCTCTGAGCAGTATGGGACTTGAAATCTAAGGTCATCAGTCCCCTAGAACTTAGAACTACTTCAACATAAGTAACCTAAAGACATCACACACATCCATGCCCGAGGCAGGATTCGAACCTGCGATCGTAGCGGTCGCGCGGTTCCAGACTGAAGCACCTAGAACCGCTCGGCCACACCAGCCGGCTTGGGGGCAAGAAGCTGAGATTTCTGACATTCCACAAACTGGCCTCCATGAATGCTGATGACAGCTATCTCTGCCATCGACGAGCCACACCTATACATCAGCAGTCTTCGACATCTGTCATTCTGTGGTGCAGTGAGTGGCTAATTTTTGTTGACCTGTTTTCTGTTTGCTTATATTTTGGGGCCATCTTGAATCAGTAGGATCTGCTTGAACGTGAAAGTGATAGTGTATAAGGCACTAGAACATGCACACCTTTCACAGTTCTGGGATAACTGCAGGGAAAGGGTACGTACAGCCAGGCCGGCCGCGGTGGTCTAGCGGTTCTAGGCGCGCAGTCCGGAACCGCGCGACTGCTACGGTCGCAGGTTCGAATCCTGCCTCGGGCATGGATGTGTGTGATGTCCTTAGGTTAGTTAGGTTTCAGTAGTTCTAAGTTCTAGGGGACTGATGACCACAGATGTTACGTCCCATAGTGCTCAGAACCATTTGAACCATTTTTGAACTTACAGCCATCTAGGTGCCAGTATTGTAATTTATCAGGGCACGAATTAGGCAGTGCCAGTAATGTGTGAGACTTATATAAGGTTTGGGCATGAAGTACATAGTGCAGTGAGTCTCGCTATGATATGTAGAAAAGATTAATATACAGTAGTTGTTTTCGCTTATTGATAGTGGGTCGATATACTAGTTTCCCACTGGTTCTGCATCATAAGTCGAAATAGACGTTACGCAACAACCAGAAACGCTTTCAGCAATTTTGTATGAAACTGTTGAAGTTTTGAAACGTCGGATAGTTGCATTACTCCAGAACAAAACACAACGAAACCAGGCTAGCGAAGAAATAAAGAGAGAGCTAGAAGCATCACATGCTGTGACTGGGTTGATGCAACCACTAGGTGGGGATACCAAGACTGTGGAAGATGTATCTATCCCATACATTGATCCTGTGGCAACTAGTCTCATTATGCCTTTTTCTGTGAAACCATCCAAGGATGTATCAGCCATTCTGGATGATATGAGGGAAGAAGCAAAGTTAGGGAACTAGTCCATTGCGACATATCTGTCTATGGCTAAATTACGGTTGACAGGTGACGCTAAAACGTATGTCACATACCATGAAACCTCTGGTAAAACACAGGCATTTGACCACCTAGCCGAAGAGCTTACCTAGTGCTGTTGAAAGCAAAATACTGCCAGATTTTTCAGGAGAAATCTCACGGAATTAACACAGAAACCGTATAGGCATTTTCTAACAGAATCCGTAAGTTAAACTCCCCGACTTACGAACTGATGCATAATGCAGAGGCAGATAGAGCCTTCTTGTGAGAAGCAGAGAACAGTGCCTTAAGACATATTCGTCAGCGGCAGTTCGCGGATATGTCACGATTGGTGAGGGTGGAAACTCCTAGTGATTTGTCTTGAGCTATCAGAATTGCCATACAGTTTAAGGGAACAGATATTGTGACTCAGAAACAGAATGACGGTTGTGTCGTCTTCTCTGAGGTGAAATGCTACAGATTGCGACGAGGGGGTCATTTGAAGAAGCAATACAACCAGCCACAGTGTAGGGAGGTTGGGTATAAGGCATGTGAGTGAAAGTAGGATAGCTGCAGTTGAAACGTGTACATCAAATGCAGACTGTCAGACTGCCTTGACAATCAGAAATTATTCACAATAAAACGGTACACACATGACCACTGGAAGCGGCAATACACGCTTCCATCTGGTACAGAATGACTGCTGCATGGGTGCTAGCATTTCAGAGGAAATGTCTGAGTAGGCTGCAGTAATGTGTCATTGCATATCATAGTGTTTGTACGTCCTTGGAGACAGTGTCTTTCAGCTTTCTCCCAGAGAAAAAAGTCTAAAAGCTTCAAATATTGGGAAAGGGCCAGCCAAGGTACACGTTCTCTGCATCCAATACAATGATTTGGAAACACTTCGTGAAAACATGCTGTAGCTATGGGCTGGGAAACCATCATGTTGGTACCACAGGTTCCTCCTAGTCTGCAGAGGAACTCCTTATTGCATCTGTGGAAGATAGTCTGCTATGACTCTGTTGTACTTGTGTGTGTTCAGTGTTCCACCTATGAAAAATGGGCCTTTGAGTTGATGGTTCACTATCCCACACCACACGTTTACACTCCATGGACGCTGACATTCCACCTGACGAAGCCAACTGGGTATGTCAACGAACGAATATTGCGCATGTTTCGGCGGTTTACCTGGCCGTGATTGGTAAATGTGACTTCATCACTAAACAAGATATGTGATACATCTGGAGTATCCTGTCTTAATGCCCATGTACAGAAGTTAACACGACTCTCATAATCGTTTCCATGCAGCTCTTGATCGAGTGAGAGGTGATAGAGATGGAATCAAAGTTGATGCGGAATGCATAGAACACTTGCCTGATTCCCGCCACTTTCTCGTGTAGTTGCATGGGAGTTAATGTATGGATCAGCTGCAACAGCAATAAGAACATTAATTTCCCCCTGTTCTGTCATAATTTGTTTCTATCTGTTACATTGTCTAGGTGTCACATTACCACTTTCATGTAACTGGTGGAAGAGATTTATAAATAATTGCTGAGATGGTTGACGTCTGTTGGGATATTTTGCCCCATGCACTGTACAAGAACTAAATGCATTCTTCCTACACACTCTATACACCATACGTATATTGGCTGTGTCTGCATTGGTAAACACCATCATCCACTCACAGCCTACTACTTGGTCTGTTACACACTGATAGCAGTCACAGTGCACTCAAGGAACACACGAGGACACTCAAGAAAACATAACAACATTGTACCTAGTAACTACACAGGCTGAATGGCGCAAACAAGTGTCGGCATGGAAGCTTTTCAAAAAACGATATCTTGTAAGCGATTCAGCTACAGTCCTGCAACAAACACCACTAAGCTTCTAATTTACCCTACTTTTATGATGTCAATGTCAATAGGCACTGTTCCATTTAAAAAAGTGGTGTTTGTTTGCACAAAAATACACTTTCTAAGTATTGTTAAAATCTGTTTATTGGCTAACAATTCCAACCCCCGGCTATTATATATAGCCTATGTCTGTCCAACTGAAGTAAATTGATCAAGAATTTTTCGAAAAATTCTTAACAGTGTTCCCTTTTCTCTCACTCTCTCTCTATATCTCTCTCTCTCTCTCTCTCTCTCTCTCACTCTCACTCTCATATATATATATATATATATATATATATATATATATATATATATATATATGTATATGTGTGTGTGTGTGTGTGTGTATTTTATATATACTTATAAATTATATAGTCTGTGTCTCTCCAAATGTTTATTCGAGCACTGTGTGTAAATCTAAAGTATATAGGTCGAGCAGTTTTTTGAGACTTTTGGTACCAATGTTAAGCAACATTTCATCTTCATTTACTAGTATAGATAGATATATATCTTTATATATGTCACCTGTGTCTGTCTGAATGTTTATTAGATCAACATGTAGAAATCTGTAGTAAATTGGTCGAGACATTTTCGAAATTATTGGAAAGAACATTCCATTCAGATATGTGTTTTATATTATGTATAGTCAAAATATATAGCTTATATCTTTCCTAATGTTTGTTAGAGTGTCACGTAAAAATGTGAAGCAAGTCGGTCAAGTACTTTTTGAGATTTTTGCTAACAAAGTTAAACAACGATTTGTCTTTATATAATATTATAGATGAGATAGCATGTCCTGACATGCAGTGCAGTCGAGTACTTTATACCCGTGGTATCACACATTAGGAATAAGTTATGGTGGTCAATTTGAAGGACAATTCATCACAGTGAATGAAAGAGTACATTGTGAAGAATAGGTATACAGTGAAATGAATATTGTTGCAACAGCTACTCAGTTTCAGATATTTCAGTCCTACAAGCATATACACTCAAAAAACTTGAAATTCAACACTTATAAAGTCAAGAATTCTCGACAATGTCCATAATCGACTTTTGTCACTGCCCTGCACCTCAGGCACTGTGAGAATTAAGTTCTGATACTTCCGAACACCCTTGAGCACGTACTTTAGTAAGAACCTAGCTGTCTCACACTAGCGAACTCTCTCTGACTAGACACCATGTCCGCCTCGGTAGCTGCGAGGTCAGCGGGACGGCATGCCGTGCTAAGGGGCCAAGGTTCGATTCCCGGCGGGGCCGGAGATTTTCGCCGCTCAGGGAGTGGGGGTTGTGTTGTCTTCATCATTTATCATCTCATCCTCATCGACGCGCAAGTCACCGAAGTGTTGTCAATTCGAAAGACTTGCACCAGGCGACCGGTCTACCCGACGGGAGGTCCTAGTCACACGACATTTCATTTCAGTAGGCACCACTCCTCTGTATTGCAAAACATTTTAAATAATGATTAGTATCTGCTGGGTGTATTAAAATCAATGTCAAATCAGAACATAAAAAATCAATTTCTCAAATTTAATTCTAATTGCAGTGGGGCAAAGCGTAGTGCATTCTAGAATATATAATCTCATACCCACAGACCACCGAAATTATCGAGTTCTATTTTCTCTTAAAACTAGGGAGAAATTAAAATGGCTCTGAGCACTATGGGACTTAACATCGGAGGTCATCAGTCCCCTAGAACTTAGAACTACTTAATCCTAACCAACCTAAGGACATCACACACATCCATGCCCGAGGCAGGATTCGAACCTGAGACCGTAGCGGTCGCTAAAATTAGGGAGAAACAAACCATAATTTCCGTTGGTAAACCATTTTATTCGTTTGTCCTGTCACTTGGTAGATCGTGCAGTTTCATAACTACTTATCTCTTTTGGGTCATTATACACATCCGATCAGACTTTAGTAAATATTATCTGACAGAATTTAAACGTCTTATTCAAACTCATTACGCAGAATAGTTGAACTAATTTTTTTCAGGATATTAGTAATTTTATTTTGAGGTGAGAATTTGAGCTCCTCGTTAAACATTTATTCTCTCTTCCTCAATTTCGTTTTAATGAATTTTTCTCCCACTTCTGTGAATAACTTTATTCATACAGACAAAACTTTCGCTTCAACTACTTAATTTGGACTTGATTGTTTTCGAAATCGAGAGTGCCAGTGAATTTTAATATTTCCAAATTAAAGGGGAAAAGGATTCCTGTTGATCTTGGAGCTTAAATTTGAGGACGTAATTTTATCAAAAGTGTGTCATTACCAATTTCATTCGAGGCAAAAAATGTAATAATTATTCGATTAGTTACTCTGTAGCCCAGTCAACGAAGACGGAAAAAGGTCGATTAGGAAAAATTTGTGCAGTCTCATAATTTTGTACAATGGTAGGCAGGAGTGATTGGTAGAATATGAGCGTGGGAGTAGGGGGCACATTAGAATATGTTTTTCTTAAATAACTCCAAAATCGAGGCTTCTAGCGAAAATGCTACCCAGTACAAAACTAAACTTCATTAAACTTCCTACAATAAAGATAAATTCATTTTTTCTGTAGAACTAATAGTTTTTACGTTACAGCTGATGGAAAAATCGCATGTCACTAAAAAAAAAAAAAAAAACAAAAAAAAAAAAACGTTCAAATGGCTCTGAGCACTAAGGGACTTAACATCTGAGGTCCCCTAGAACTTAGAAGTACTTAAACCTAACTAACCTAAGGACATCACACACATTCATGCCTGAGGCAGGATTCGAACCTGCGACCGTTGCAGTCGCGCTGTTCCAGACTGAAGCGCCTAGAACTGCTCGGCCACCGCGGCCGGCACAGGTCATTAAAATTAACGTTTATTGTTTAATGTAGTGGGTTAAGAAAAAATACTAAATGTGTGTACCACATGTATGTTCAGTAAATACGTATTAAAGGATAAATTGTGTTCTGCGGTCTGACAAGTGGGAGGGTGGCAGGTGAGAGTAGGTAGGTTGCCCGAAAGTCGTCACGCATTTCTCCTTTGTTACGTCTGCAAACTGTGAGGCCTCACTCTTTCCACTCCACTGCTTCCCAAGAGCAAATACTTGGTGCTTTGCAAACTTATACTGATTCTTCTGCAGCTTGCCTGATGAATTACTGGCGGCACACTGTGCAGACTCGCCTAGGGGTGATCATTTTCCACAAAGTTTATTAGCACTACATGGAACACGGAGTTACTAATATTAGTAAAGCAAATAACGCATGTTGACAGATTCTGTGTAAACCTCAGCACACTGTTTTACACTGCTAGAGGGGGTGTTGATTCTACTCGTGCTGTACAATAGCTGTAGCGTCCTTCTAGGAAAGCCAGCATCCTCCATCACGAGCACTGCTTGCTTTACAATTTAGAGACGGACTACATCTCACCAAAATTTCATTCTCTTATGTGGGTAGGCAAAGAAACTTCACTGATCTCGTGTTTATATGGAAATGGAAATGAAGTCCTACGCTACTTGACAGTACGTAGGGGAACAATGCGGGAGACCCGCACCGCCGTTCTAGGCAAAGAAGGCGGTTTGCTGTTGCCTTCCTCCGACCGTAATGGGGATGAATGATGATGATGGTGAAGATGACACAACGACACCCAGTCACCTCGGGGCAGATGAAATTCCCTGTTAACGTGTCACGATTGGCGAGGCAGGGAAAGCAGTGGCACCCGTTGAGGTGAAAAATCAAACATATTTTAAATGCACGGATGTTTAATGCCGTAAAAGGGAAAGGCAGACCTAGAGAAGCCGCCGAAACTGAATGGGCTGCCGCCCGAGAGAGCAGGAGAGGAGAACGTCTGGCCAGGTCGGAAGCTGCCAGCAGAGGAGACCGGACGGCGTGTGCGCTCCCAGCGGCTGGCCGCGCTCCCATCCCCTCGATCGTCTCCAAGCCTATTGGTCGGCCTCATCGAAGACGCGCAGTTCGGTAGCTTTACATCGTCAGCAACACGTCACTTTAGCTGCTGATGGTTCAACACGCGAGTTTCAAAGTGCTCCTGTCTGGTTTTGCAATGTGACTGAGATGCGGCAAATAGCCGCCAGGAAGGAGGCAATGACAAACATCGAGTGAAAAATAAAAATCAAATTTAATACTATTAAATCCATTCAGTATCGGCCCCCACTGTACACCCTTCTCCCCTCCGTAGGAGTGAAGCATGGGGTAGTGGTAAATTGACAGTTACTATGGGGCTCCTGCGAAGGACGGCCTTACATAATTTTGACAATACACTTCGATTTCTTTTTTAAAATTTGCATTTGTTTAAGAAAGTGTGACAATGTTTGCATTGGGTAATGAAGACTCGGGTGACGGAATTTGGTCGACGGCGGATGTTGCGGCGAAGATGTGAGACGCGGCGAGTGGCGGCGCAAGGTGCGGCTATCAGCTGTTGGCGCTGGCACCAGATGGAGGTCTCTGGAAGGGGCGATGCACAGATCACAAGGGGGGGGGGGGAATCACTTCACACGCATACTTTGTTGCTTACACCTAAAGTAGCGCTATGCCTTTTCTTTTGGGTGTATTTCACTTCTTTATTATTCCGTACCACTCACTGCTATTTCCTACCGGACTACTACAGTATCGGGGCAGCGAGGAATACTCTTGCTCCCATTTCACAACTTACGCACGGTATTCTCCAGGAGATTGATGTTCCGGGACAGCAGGAAGGGGCGACCGAAGTCGCGCAAAAAGTCCTTTTCGAAACGCTACCCATAGCGATAAACCAATAAAGATAATTACTAAAGGGGTACATACAGAACTAAGAATAACTATACGACTGAGATACTGGTGGTGGTGCCAATATGTGATATGCGCGGTGGCACGGTCTAGTGTAATTTGGCCTGACTCTTTGTTTAGCAGGTGATTTAAAGACTGGACCAGTTGGGAATGTGAGTGATTGGGGAGAGATGGCCAATTGTCAGGTGACGGTAATCACATCGGTTGCTCTGGTAGATACCACAGGAGAGGGGAAAGTCGCACGTTATGGGCGTAATACAAGTGACATCACAGTGAGCTATTGAAAACTAAACTGCTACCACTGAGTAGCACACGGTAGGGCTGGGTTGCTCGAAAGTGGCTGTTACTGGGTGCGGTCCGGAGTATAAAATACTGTTGCCTATGGCAACCAACTAATCTCATTAGCTCCAGCTGGGAGTTACGTTACGAATGGGAAGTATCACAGTGGATGCGAAAGTAGTAAGTAATTATCTGAGGTTGTAGTAGCGATGGTTAACAGACTCGTGTGCACTATGTCATCAAAACTTATACAATAAATGACTTATAAATTAGACTTAATTACGGCAGACAAGACGAAGAATAAGGAGAGAAGTGGTAGCATTTGGGGGCGTGACTGGCTTATCGAAAGGCGACAGCTGTGCCAGTCCACGTGTTTGCGCCATGCTCTGCTTATAGTAAGCGTTCACTGGGAACATAACATGCAATTTAAAGGACTTCAAAACTTTGTATCAACTGGAAACTCGCTGCATGGTAAAATGAATCGTGGCTAACGGTTCTGCTCTGACGTCTGGGGTGGCGGCATAAAACAGACTATTTAACATCACTTACCACAACACACACAGGAACTCTTGCCTGTTCACAAATAACCTCAATAAAACAACGTATTACATACCCTTATATCAACAAAACGTCGCTGCCGTCTGGGGGATAACAGCCGGAAGTCTTCTATCCTCTCTTATCAACTTACAGGGGTAGAACAGATCAGTTCTCTTCCATAGCTTCGTGCATTGAGTTAACCAATCAAGGAACTACCACATACGAAAAACAGAAGGCATAGACAGAAAAAGAATAAATCGTTGGGAAAGATTCCAAAGAACTGCAGGGGTATCAGTTAGAAGCAATGAGGTAGTGAGGGTATGAGGGGGTCGTGCTGAAAAGAGGCTGACTCGTCATCTCGATCAGCACGAGTGCAAAAATGTGGGGTTGCATTATTCAATGCCTGCACTCGATGCGTAGGTGGAATTCACGGTATTTAGTGGTTTCGGAAGTGATTTGCTGAATCGGAAGCTTTAGTAACGGGTGTTGTGGCTTAGGAGGAAAAAGGAGTTGACCAATGGGAAAAATCGTGTTGGGTTAAGGCAGAGTTTTTCCGGGTATAATCGTGGACAGCCGTCGCCAGGGTAGCCAGACATATTGGCCATTATCCCGAGCGGCCCACCCACGGCGAACCGGAACGGTGCTCACGTTAAAGAATAAGGAATGAGTATAATCGGGAACAAGTTCAGGTAACGGGTTTCAGAATAAGAATTATTCAGCGGTGATATATCCACTAGTCGCCGGGGTTTTTCTTCCCCCTCCCCCCGGGGGAAGCCCAAGCTTGGAGCAAAAGGCAGAAGTAAGAGCATTCACTTGGAAGCAAAAGGTACAAGCAGAAGCATTAGCTTCTGACTGTAAGAATAACCTTTTGCTTTTCCTCTCTACCTTTTACTTCTAACACAGTAGCAAAAGCTCCTAGCGGCCTGCTTGGTACGCATTGTTGTCAGCGAACCATTGTCGAACAAGAGCAGGCTTCATCACTGTTTCCTTTGCCATGCGACTGCCTTTCGCTTCATTTATTGTCAGGGAGTATTGTCACTTATCGACTGAAGACTGAAGACACTCGTTCGATTCAGATGAAAGCTCGGTATGTGCAGAAAGTACGTTGTTGTTTTTAGTCACAGCTTTAGAAAATCATCCTGAGTTATTAGAGAAGTCACAACTTCCAGAAGCAAAAAGAAAGAAAGAAGAAGCAATCCTAAATGTCATACATTCATTTGAAAGTAATATCGGCATTAAAATTGACAGGAAACAATTGCTAAAGAAAGTTAGTAACATGAAAACGAGACTAAAAAGGAAAACGGATAAGAACAGAACGGGAAATAAACCGATTGTTTTAAATGTTTGGGAGAAAAAGTGTTACGGCTTGCTACAAGGAGATGGGAATCCTACAATGAAACAATGAACCAGATACCAGATACGATAAATTATAAGCTCATGTGATGTTAATATTTATTTATTTATTTATTTTCATTCGGTTAAAAATATTACACACAGTCTGTAAATGTTAAAATGAGTTCTTTTTTTCAAATCGTTAACTTTCAGGGGCAGTGACACTAGGGGTTGCACCGTCCATATCTGCACTATCGCCAGTAGAGCACTCGAAGTCATCTGGTAAGATTCAGTTCTAGTTTTTGTTAGTCAAACAAAATTAATTACTGCTACTTATAAAGATACTAGCGGAAACTTGTTTTCCACGAGAGTGGCGAAATGTTCTTATTACTGTATCGTAAGTACTACTACTACTATTACTATCATTAGTGATGTTAGCAGTAATATAATATATAAGTGCCATGTTGGCTATTCAGTTTCATTAAGTGCCATGGCTAGAGTTACCTTGGGCCAACATTTCGTAACCCTTTGCGAAGGAAAGTTTCCGCTGCTATGTTTGTAAAGTAAATCTCCATAAAAGTGCAAGCACGCGTTACGTTCTACCGTTGTATACATCTCTGGCATACATATGTGTTTATAGGAACAGATGTTACACCTCGTGCTCGCCCACCATCCTCTTCGTCTCGTCTAGAGCAAGTCCATATGCCAGGCCACCACCGTTGAAGAAAGGAGCCTTGCCAGAAACAGACGAGACGAAGATGCTCAGTACCACAGAATTACATAGGCTGGTGCTGCTGGAGCAGCTGAAGCTCACTCGACTGCAAATGGAAAAAGAAGCTATGTTAATGAACTTTCTTAATATAAAGATGAATAATGTAAAGAATTTGCAACAGGAGGAAAATGAAAATAGTTTTAATGTATATACCGTTCTGTAGACAGTTATTCCTTTGTTGTAGACGATCAGTAGTTTTGTATCTTTTCCTAAATAAAAAAATCAAAATCCTGCATTTTGTATTACAGCTGCAATTTCTTGTCTTCTTTTACGTCCTCTCCGAAGAATATCCGCTTCAGTTAAAGGCTCCTCCTCCTCCTCATTATCACAGTCTTGATGTAAATCCTATGCTGTGTCTTCAAAATCTTCATGTTGTAGATGTTTCGCAACATTATGCAGTATAAAGCAGCAAGCTATTATTGTTGGAACATTTTGTTACGACTTCTGCACCACTTGTTAGCAGCAGACACAGTGGTTGCGCCAAAGACTGAGGCGGCGTGAGTTTTACAACTATTTATTGAACTGTCTTTACAATTTCTCCCTCGACGTCGCTGCCCAGCCCTGTGGATCCCTCTGCCTGGCTGCTGCTGTGTAGGTTCTCCGACAATGCGCTCAACGCGCGGCGCTGACCGCACTCGGGAGCCTCAGGCCACCAGTGCTCTGCTGAAGCCAGGATGCCCTGTGGTTGAGATGAGCTCGTCGCCGCTCAGCTGCGTCGCCGTGAGGTCAGCTGCCGACGCCTGCTGCACCGGCGGCTGGGAAGCCGTCAGTCGCGATGTCCGCGAGGTCCCGTCATGGACGGACCACGGGCTGTGGGGCCGGGTTGCCGTGAAGTCCGGGCGTCAGTACCCAGCGGCGCCTGTGACCGAGACCGCGCTGCGGCCGGTCCTGCTGGAAGTTAAGCTGTAGTTAAGCAGCCATGATGCCGACCGAACTCGGGCCGACCTCCAGAGCTGAAGTTGACATCTGGCGGCAAACTGATGACTCCTGCGAGTTGGAACAGACTTCCGGAATCGTCACCTACGAAGATTGAACATTCGGACACGGACCACGTCCGTCCTCAGATCCGAACTGCTTTCTGATGGCTTCTGTCTGTTGCTGCCTGCGCTCCACTATTTATATCCGGCAGGAGGACGTTTTTTACCCTCGGTGGTAGCTTTTTATTATTACTCCCGCAGTGTATTGCAGTGTAACTTAGCGTGCTGGTCTCACTTCCCCTTACTCAGCTCTCTCCAGGCTTCGCTCGGCGCTCGGTCTGTGTGCGTCCTTGCGTCAGTCTGTTGGTAGACTGCTGCTGTCAGCAAGGCTATCTGTGCCTGCCTACTTCGCAATGCCTCGGTCGCCGGCGTGCCTCTGTTTTGCCATTCTCCACTGCATGAAGCAACGCTTTCTACATGTGGCCGCAACGCTGCCTCCTCCTAAAAATTAAATTCGTCCCCAAATTTACCCTATACCTTAACTCTAGATCTATCCTATATTCTACTTCTTCCCTATATACATCCACGATGCCAGGACTGATGCCCTACTGGTAATCCATTCTACAGGAATCTCATGGAGCGATCTTACATTAACATGCTGAATCCTCCATTTTAATAAGACTTATACCACTCTGATAAATACAATCAACACGGTAATGGTACTGGTTGAAATACCAATGGTCACTATGCTACGTTTCCGCCTGGTATCGAACTCCTCCACATGCCTTAATAATTGCTGCATTGAAATTTGACCTTTCTCCGAATCTACTAGTTTATCTATCGTTTGCAATAGTGTGGCATCCAAGGTGTTGTTAATATACGTCAAGTTTTCTCCTGGAGCGATGCTGAATGACGCTTCTGGCCAGTACATTGTCAGATGAGTATCTGTAACCTTGAGACTCCTGTGACTGTCGGTGGTAAGCTGAAACGATCCCCTACTATTTCACAATTTGTCCCGTTGATTAGCAAACCACTGTCCCGTAATTCCATCGTAGTGGTTGCTGTCCAATTCCCGTTGTCATAACAATTGGCTGATATCCTCTCTGTAGCGAATACTGAATACAACCAATGCCTCCCAACTTGCTGAAAATGTGGCGTAGGCTTCACTATTATTCTCCGACACTCCGAAGCTTCTGCTTCTGCCCTAAATAACTGGATCTCACACGACCCCTTGCCCGTGAAAACAACCCGTGATGGACAAATGGAAACTGACTCCGTTAGACATCTACTCAACTCTAAACTCGACATAGTAACATGGGTGTCCCCCTCCTTAGAAATTAATAAAACCTCCTCTGTCCTGAACTGTACGCCCTTCCCCATGCGCTCCCATCTGACCGGATAAGGATGCACTGTGTAACAGTGATACTGTCTCCCCACACTAGTTACTGGAAATCTAATCTCTATATACATCTTAACTAGATCCGTTGTTACCTTAATCCTAGACATATGATAAAAAAGTGACTTACTCGCTTCAATTATCGGCACTACGTGCTCTACCCCCTGTGGAAACTCTCCCTCTGCCTGCTTCAGACTCAGTCTGAATTTTTCTGGTGACATCAACCTGCCCGTGCCATGCGTGATGTACTGCCTCTTGCAATTCATCCATCCTCACTCGTGCATCACCAATGCTGTTAACCAGTTCCCGCAGCAATTTAGCCATTTCCAGCTTCCTTTCCACTATATCCAATCGCGCTTGTACCTGTTCCAGATCCGTATTCAATAATTTCTGTGTTTGTTCTATATATGCTCGTAACCCTGTAGCCATCCCACGCACCACGCGTGTCACATTCAACAACTCTGTACCTAATCCCCGTATCTCAGTTGTGTGTATATCCACTAACTTCCCTATGCTTTCCTCCCTGTCGCGTAAACTGTCAAAGAATTGTTCAAACCCTCAATATCGTCTCTATCCGCTGTTCCAAAAATTGCTTTCAACAACTTCCCACCTGCATTCAACCAACCCCTCTTTACTCTCTTTCTCCTCCCTGGACCCACGCTCACGACTTGGTGCAGTTGTTACCTTATTTCCTTACATGACCTATCCAAAGCCTCGTACTCTTCTTGCACGTCCCGTAATATTCCGTTCTTAGATGCAACCGTTTCCACAGTCGATACCACCTCCTGTAGCTGCCGCATCTCGTTCCTTACCTGCAGGATGCTGAGTGCCGGCCGAAGCGTCCACTCGTGACTCGTGAGGACCGCATCCAGTCGTTTCCCGAACAACACCCCACTTCGCAACGGCATATACTGTACCTGGCCAGCTTGAGTCAGCTGCCAGAGAACTATGCCCCATACTTGTATCCCATCCTGCGTCACCTACAGAATGGAGAGAGAGAAGGAAAAAACTCCCATCACTACCCCTTAATACCAATAAAATAACTCTAGTCTGTGCACAAAAATAATACACACATGATAATAACTGCTAACTACACATCCCTCGAACGCAACTTATACTTAATACCCGGCTTACTGTCTGCTTCTGGCGCTTCTTTTCGCTTTCTGCCAGAAGGAGAAGTACATATACACGGATCTACTACTCCATGGAACGGCTTAACTCTACTAACGTGAACCACCGTTGTCTTGGTAGGCAATTATAATTTTACATTGACAGGTGATGTCATTTCCACTACCTGGTACGGTCACTGGAACTTAATTGTGAACTTCTTGGTTCTCCCTTCTGGAACATACAGCTAGTAGCACCCATTGGCCTACTCTGTACTGTGGCAACTTCCTCGTTGTATCTCCCATCCGTTCTTGTCGTTCCAACGCTTTCATGTTAGCTCGTCTAACTCTCTGCCATACTTTCTTAATGGTTTTCGCAAATTGCCTTACATGCTCGCCCTCCGCTCCCAACCATGGACGAAGCATGTCAAAAGGTGATGGCATCTTCCGCCCATACACCACTTCGTACGGCGACAGTCCTGTCGACGTATGTACCTTACTATTATATGCACTGGTTACGAATTGCAAGTACACATCCCAGTCGGTGTGTTGACTATTTACATAGTGACTCAACATCTTAGCGATCGTGCGACCCACTCTCTCCGTTCGTCCGTTTGCTTGCAGATGGAATGGACTAGTCCGTAGTTTCTTCACCTTGAGTAACTTACACAATTGGTTCATCAGATCAGACGTGAAATTAGTACCTTGATCCGAGATTAAGGACTGAGGTATCCCATACCTGAGTCCATCGACAAAGGAGGTGGCTTACAAAACACTCGTTCGACCTATACTTGAGTATTGCTCATCAGTGTGGGATCCGTACCAGATCGGGTTGACGGAGGAAATAGAGAAGATCCAAAGAAGAGCGGCGCGTTTCGTCACAGAGTTATTTGGTAGCCGTGATAGCGTTACGGAGATGTTTAGCAAACTCAAGTGGCAGACTCTGCAAGAGAGGCGCTCTGCATCGCGGTGTAGCTTGCTCGCCAGGTTTCGAGAGGGTGCGTTTCTGGATGAGGTATCGAATATATTGCTTCCCCCTACTTATACCTCCCGAGGAGATCACGAATGTTTAGAGAGATTAGAGCGCGCACGGAGGCTTTCAGACAGTCGTTCTTCCCGCGAACCATACGCGACTGGAACAGGAAAGGGAGGTAATGACAGTGGCACGTAAAGTGCCCTCCGCCACACACCGTTGGGTGGCTTGCGGAGTATAAATGTAGATGTAGATGTAGAACCAATTATTAACTAAAGCTTGTGCCACCGTACTTGCTTTCTGATCTGGTAATGCGACCATGACTAAATACCTAGAAAAGTGGTCAATCACTGTTAACACATACTTATCCCCTGATACACTCGTATTAAATGGGCCTAATACATCAATTACGATTTGTTGGAAAGGTCTGTCTGCCTCAGGTAATCTTTGAAGCTGAATCTTTTGATGGCTCAAGTCCGCATGCTGTGCGCATGGCACACAATTCCTGACGTACTCGTCCACGTCTTGACGTTGTGTCCTCCACCAAAACTTCTCCGCTATCCGTCCATCCGTAGCTCTTCTCCCGCCATGTCCTGAAAGGAAATGGTCACGCGCCTGTTGCAAAACTTCAGATCTTAACGTTGCTGGTACGACGACGCGCGGGCCGCATTTCGTCGACCTGCAAAGTAACCCGTCCTGTACTAGGAACTGCGGTTGCTTTCTGAACAATTGGCAATCACTATCCATGGCTTTTCCCCTTTTCCACTCATCTTCAGTCACCCCCGTTACTTGTAATACTGCCACTTTCCTGCTCAATGCTTCAGCATTGGCATGTTTCACACCTGACTTGTGTATTACCTCAAAATCGAATTCACTGAGTTTCAGCGCCCATCTCACTAGCCTACTCGCTGGGTCTTTCAGACCTAATAACCATTTCAGAGCTGAATGATCCGTCACGACCTTAAACCTTCTACCGTACGGATAACATCGAAAGTACGAAATCCCGTATATTACCGCTAACAATTCCTTCTCAGTCGTGGAGTAATTTTGTTCCGCATTGTTAAGTTGACGAGACGCGAACGCAATCGAATGTTCTTTGCCATCAATTTCTTGCCCAAGTACAACCCCAATAGCGTGATTAGACGCATCACATTGTAGTATAAACTCCTTCGAAAAGTCTGGAAACTTCAAAACTGGATCTGATGTCAGTATCCGTTTCAACTCTTGAAACGGTTTCTCGCACTCTGACGTCCACTGGAAGGTAACACCTTTTCTTAGCAACTTAGTAAGTGGCCTCGCTATTTCTGCGAACCCCTGTACGAATTTTCGATAACAGCTCGCAAGACCAATATACAATTGCAGTTGTTTAACCATTTGCGGAACCGGAAAATCTCGTACTGCAGAAGTGAGATGAGGATCTGTCCGTACCCCGTCCTGACTGATAACATGCCCGAGATAATTTACTTGTGCTTGCGCAAAATGACATTTGTCCAAACTTAATGATAGCCGTACTGCCCCTAATCTTTTAGACACCTCCTCTAACTGTTCCACATGCTGCTCTACATCTCTTGAAAAAACTATAATGTCATCCAGATACACTATGCATTTTTTCGGTTTCAACCCGCGAAGGACTCCATCCAACAACCTCTGAAATGTTGCTGGAGCGTTTTTTAGTCAAAACGGCGTTCTTCTATACTCGAAGTGACCACAATGCGTCGTAAATGCTGGTTTTGGCCTGTCCTCCGGACATACTTCAATCTGGTGATAATTGCTTCTCAAATCTGTAGTGGAGAAAAATTTACACTGCCCAAGGTTGTCTAACGTTTCTGTGATATTCGGAATCGGATATACGTCCGCCACTGTCCGTTCATTCAAATGTCTGTAATCGCCACAAAACCGCAATTTTTTCGACCCGTCTGGTGTCTTCTCACGCTACTAGACCAAGGACTATTACTGTGCTGGATTATCCCATCTTCCAGTTGTTGCTCTATCAATTGCTCTACTCCTGGTTGTAATTGTTTCAGTAGTCTGTATGGCTTACGATACACCGGAGTGTGATTCCCTGTCGGAATATGATGTTGTGTTATCGGTGTAGCAGGTAACATACCCTGTGCTTCAAACAATGCTTTATACTTTAGTAATAATGCTTACATACCCGAATGATCATTTCCTCTCAAATGATTCACCTTGTCACGAAGAGCAGACGTGCTGACGGTTTGCTTTACATCATAGTCTAGCCTCGAACTATCGATGTCCTCTTCACCCATTAACTCTACTGTGGCTATTACTAATTCCTTCGGCAGATCGACATCATCCCGCCTGAAGTTATCTAAACTCACCGGAACCTTAAACTGCCCGTTTATGTCCGTTACCTGTGAAACACTCCTACGAATAAAGCAATGCTTTTCGTCTAAAACCTCATTACTCGGTAGAGGCTCTGCTGTGGCACATCGACATCCACCGGTACCAGATCAACTTCCCTGTATCTGTTAGTACTTTGTCACACGAAATCACCTTTAATGCACTTGTACGCAGTTTAGTTGGTATCACCTTAGCTATTGGTGCACCTTGCGACTCTGAAACATTTGCAACAGCTGTACCCATTGAGAACAAGTTTCCATCGAGTTCCAGCGTATGTTGCGAAAGGTCAATTTTGGCGTGATGTTTAATCAGAAAGTCCAACCCAAGTATCGCTGAAAATCCCTGTCTCACAGTTGACAACACCTCCATTTGCTCCCGGAACCACACGTTCCCTATCTTAAACTTGAGCTGTGCTGTCCCTAGTGTATCTAATTTTTTATCGCCTACTGCGCGCAATCTGTATCTCGGAGCTTCCAATCCTTTCTTGCCCATGAGGTCCACACAGACAACTGATACATGCGCTCCAGTATCCACTAAAACTCTTCCCCACTTATCTTTTATCCAGACCATCAAACTACAATCCGCCTCTTCATGCACTGTCTGAGTACCTCTTTTTTACTGGGAATGCCTCCCGACGTTAGGAACATTCCCTTTTTCGTTTAACAGTTTTTTACCTGCTGTATCATTAACCCATTTCTTGCCTTTACACTGCCGTGCCTTATGCCCTATTTTCTGACAATTGAAACACTGCGGTTCCAGACATTGTCCCTTAAAATGACCTTGCTTTCCACAACGGTAACACTCGTTGGAAGACGAAAAAATTTTCTTGTCATTGCGACTTCTACTGGCGCTATCCACTTCTTGCAAATGTGTAGCTACGCGCAATGCTGCGGCTCAGTCACTTGGATTTTCCATCCGTATCTGGCGTGAAAAATACGGCGAGACCCCTCGCAAAAATGCGTCTAAAGCTCTATTCTCTGCTTCTTTCAATGGAACTTCATTTGCACTCGCATCTTGCGTTAACTCATGCGTGTACGCATTCGTTCTCCTAATTCTGTCTGAAAATTCTTCTACCGTTTCACTCGTTTTTTGCATCATACTCCCCAATTTTTCTCTAAAAGATCTGGCACTGTTTTGTTTCCTAAACGTTTGCAATAATCCCTCAGCCAACTCTGTGAACGTAGTAGCATCCTCTAACCCTTCGTGGTATGACACACAAGTCTTTGTGTCACCTACTAACCGTAACCTCGCCATTTGCAAACACATGTCATCTGACCAGCCACACTGTCTAGCCGTACTACGTACGTCACCAATGAAAACATTCACATCCTCTGATATTTTACCCGAGAAGGAAGGTATCAAATTAGCCGTTGAACAATCTGCCACACCGGAAAAGACATTCTACACTATCGCTTCCCGAGCCTTATAGAGTATTTTCCAACAATTGTTGCTCCATCCTCAGCATGTGCTGCTTTTGCAACTTATTTTCTTCAATCAGTTTCATAACTTGCTCTGTCAATGCGATTACGGCGTCACTTGTCCCGGTTGCACGTGTCTCTGGCATTTTCCGTGTGGTATATCTCACCTCACAAAAACAAAATTGTATGACTCAGAAGCCATTTAGTTCCTAGCACGTCTAATGGCAAGCCATCTAGACTTACCACATTGCCCCGTTACATGACCGTAGAAGCCACACACATCACAAGTGCTTGGTACAAGTTTATAGCAAGGAGCAACGTGACCTGTTAATCCACACACTACACATTTAGATGGTATTAAGTTAACGTGACTATCATTCCCACGAAACTGCGATAAGTCTGCAGGGCTGCTAGGCCTTTCAAATGACACTCTCACATCCCTTAACGTTACCCTCGACATGTCTAGTTACACAGAAAACATAGAGAAAAGGCAGTCGCTAGGCTCACCCTACTCGGTGTTTCTCGGTTGCTCCGCATGGTGCTAGTCAAAGTCGTGGCGCGGGTGCGTCTGACACCACTTGTTAGCAGCAGACGCAATGGCTGCGCCAAAGACTGAGACGCCGTGGAGTTTTACAATTATTTATTGAACTTTCTTTAAAATTTCTCCCTCGTCGTTGCTGCCCAGCCCTGTGGATCCCTCTGCCTGGCTGCTGCTGTGGAGGTTCTCCGACAATGCGCTCAACGCGTGGCGCTGATCGCACTCGAGAGCCTCAGGCTACCAGTGCTCCGCTGAAGCCAGGATGCCCCAGTACGGGCACGCCCACGGAGCCGCGTCGCCGTGAGGTCAACTGCCGTCGCCTGCTGCACCGGCAGCTGGGAAGCCATCAGTCGCGATGTCCGCGAGGTCCCCTCATGGGCGGACCACGCGCTGTGGGGATGGGTTGCCGTGAAGTCCGGGCGTCAGTCCCTGGCAGCGCCTGTGACCAAGACCGCACTGCGGCCGGTCCTGCTGGAAGTTCTCGCTGTAATTAGTCAGCCATGATGCCGACCGAACTCAGGCCGACCTCCAGAGCTGAAGTTGACATCTGGCGGCGAACTGATGACTCCTGCGAGCTGGAACAGACTTCCGGAATCGTCACCTATGAAGATTGAACATTCGGACACGGACCACGTCCGTTCTGAGTCCGAACTGCTTCCTAATGGCTTCTGTCTGTTGTTGCACGCGCTCCACTATTTATATCCGGCAGGAGGACGTTTTTTTACCCTCGGTGGTAGCTTTTTGTCATTACTCCCGCAGTATATTGCAGCGTAACTTAGCGTGCTGGCCTCACTTCCCCTTACTCAGCACTCTCCAGGCTTCACTCGACTCTCGGTCTGTGTGCGTCCTTGCATCAGTCTGTTGGTAGACTGCTGCTGTCAGCAAGGCTATCTGTGCCTGCCTACTTCGCAATGCCTCGGTCGCCGGCGTACCTCTGTTTTGCCATTCTCCACTGCATGAAGCAACGCTTTCTACATGTGGCTGCAACATCTGTAACCAACCCAGCCAGATACTGGCTGAATTTTGCATAGTTTCCCTGTGAGCCTTTTAATTCGTCAATTAGCACATCGCCGGTTTGAGCTACTCTCATTTTTCTACTAAGGGCGTCAGCATTCTGGTGCAATCTTCCAGCTTTGTGTTGCATTTGGTTTTCATACTCACTCAGTTTCAGGGCTCAGTGGGTGAGACGGCTGCTAGGGTCATTTAAACTTAATAGCCACTGAAGTGCTGCATGATCTGTTACTATTGTAAATTTTCTCCCATAGAGATTACATCTAAAGTAGTTGACTCCAAACATTAATGCTAGTAATTCTTTCCCTGTAGTACTGTAATTAATTTTCGCCTTTTTCAGCTGACAGGATGCGTAACCAGTCGGTCTTTCCTCATCGTCAATAATTTGACTCAGAATAGCCCCTACCACAAAGTCGGATGCGTCACATGAGAGAATGAATGGTTTTTCGAAATTAGGATAGATCAATAAGGGGGAACTAGTCAGAGCGTCTCTGATATACTGCACAGCAGCTTCACACTCAGGGGTCCATTGATAGCGTACATCTTTTTTCATCAGGTGGGAAAAGGGTTTAGCTATTGTGGCACAGTCCTTTACAAAACGCCTATAATAATTGCTGAGTCCCAGAAAGCTTTGCAATTCCTTTATATTCTTAGGGGAAGGGAATATTCTAACTGCTCCAGTTACACGGGGGTCTGGCTTTACTCCATCAGCACTAACAATATGCCCCAGATACTGTACTTGACACTCAGCAAAGGAACATTTTTCTGTTTTCAAACTTAAATTGGTACTTCTTAGTCTAGTCAAGACATTTCTTAACCTAGTAACATGCTCATCTATGGTTCTGGAAAAGACAATGATATCATGTAGATAAACTAAACACATTGTGGGTTTCAGTGCTTGTGGCAAAGCGTTGGAAAGTGGCTGGCGCATTGCTCAGCCCGAATGGCGTTCTCAGAAGTTCATATAGACAGGAGGGAACTATAAACGCTGTTTTTGGCCTGTCCTGTGGTGCAATCTGTTATACCTGAAACAAGGTAGCCCCTGAGGGCCGGCAATCCATACTACACCACAGAGGACGAGGTTGTCTATGCCCAAGGCGTACCAAAAGCACTATTGTAAACACCAGCTATTTACATACAAGATAATGGAAACAGACATTCCGAGCACTACTTCCTGCAGGGGGAACTCGAGCAACGGCCTGCAGGCAGTATCACTACGCCAAAACCTGATTGGCTGGAGACAACTATATAGGGGCGAGAACCAGCCCCAAAGCTAATCCAAGCCAAGGCACGCTCCCGACTCAGTCTCCTCAAGCTCCTCTCCGGCCGTACGTGGGGTCTGGACCCCTCCACCATTCTCCACACCTATAAATCCCTCATCCGCCCTATCCTTTGTTATGCCCATCCGGCTTGGATCTCCGCCCCCCCCCCCACTTTTTACAAATCCCTCCAAATCCTTGAATGCCATGCTCTCCGCCTCGCCTATCGCATCCGTCTCCCCGCCCCTACGCGGATCCTGTACGATCTCATCCCCTTCCCCCACCTCCTCCTTTTCCTTGAAAGGATACGGATCCTGTACACCTCCCGTAAACTCGATCCTCCTCACCCGCTCGTCTCCCCGATCCTCTCCCACCCCCGCCCGCTGCCGCGCCTGTATTCCCACGTCCCACCCGGTCTCCATCTCTCCACCCTCCTTACCCTCTCCCAAGGTGGCTTCCGCCAACTCCCCCTCCCTGATGATGTCCTCCTCCCATCCATCTACCCCTCCTACCAACTTTGATCCTCCCTCCCTCTTCCTGTATCTGTTCCTTTGGGCACCCTCCATCCCTTCTCCCCTTCTCCCCACTCCTCCCCCGGGCGCCTCCCCTGTCCTTCTACTCCTCCTCCCATCTCCTCAGCCATTGGCATCTATGTTCTCCCCTCTCCACCCGCCCTCACCCTTCTTCCCCTCTTGGCAGGTCCCCGGACTCGCACACGCTACGTGGACTTTCGCGCGCCGGAGATCATCGCCATCTGTGTCTCGTGTGTGTGACGTCGGTTTGTGTTTTTAGTGTCCGCCGTCCCGCTTCCACGTTCACTTGTGCCGTCGGATTCATCAGTGTTATGTGCGCCGTGTCAACGTGTTTACAGTGTCGTTATCGTCGCGTGTGAACGGCTCCGTGTTTTTTGTGTATCTGTGACCACTATTTTTTGCCCATCACACTATTCATTTTAATTCTCCGTTCTTGTACTGTTATTGTCACCACTATGGCTGAAGAGCGGCATAGCATGCCGCTGCCAGCCTACCTGATTGTTCAGGTGTTAAAATAACAATAAAGTAAAAAAAAAAAAAACCCAAAGTTCAGTTCACGCCGGATGCCGACCTCGTGTACTGCGACCGTTGAAGATTACGTCTTCGTCTCTGAATTGGACTGTTACTAGTGTGTGAGTGTGTTACCACGAACCTTTGTGGAAAATCAGAAGTGAACTTTTGTTTGCCTCAATTAGGAGACTTTTACTGGCATCGTTATTGTTACCTTTCGTTTGTATGTTCAGTCATCAACCTTGTGAACTTACATCAATAAAAGTTGTGTTTGTGAAACATTGCGAATTGTCAGTCACAACACAATCTGTATTTGGTGGTACCCACTCTCATATCAAGGGCAGGGAAGTATTTGCAATTTCCTAACCTGTCCAGTGTTTCGTCGATATGGGGGAGAGGGTAAGTATCAGGAGTGGTTACCTTATTTACTGCTCCCATATCGACGCAAAGACGGTAGGTGTTATCTCCATTGATTGATTTATTGGGGACCACAATGCCTGGGGACGACCTGGGAATGGCGGAGGGTTGTATTATCCCTGCCTATAGCTGCTGTTGGATAGTTTCCTCCACAACAGGCTGGAGGTGATACGGTATTCTACACTCCTGGAAATGGAAAAAAGAACACATTGACACCGGTGTGTCAGACCCACCATACTTGCTCCGGACACTGCGAGAGGGCTGTACAAGCAATGATCACACGCACGGCACAGCGGACACACCAGGAACCGCGGTGTTGGCCGTCGAATGGCGCTAGCTGCGCAGCATTTGTGCACCGCCGCCGTCAGTGTCAGCCAGTTTGCCGTGGCATACGGAGCTCCATCGCAGTCTTTGACACTGGTAGCATGCCGCGACAGCGTGGACGTGAACCGTATGTGCAGTTGACGGACTTTGAGCGAGGGCGTATAGTGGGCATGCGGTAGGCCGGGTGGACGTACCGCCGTATTGCTCAACACGTGGGGCGTGAGGTCTCCACAGTACATCGATGTTGTCGCCAGTGGTCGGCGGAAGGTGCACGTGCCCGTCGACCTGGGACCGGACCGCAGCGACGCACGGATGCACGCCAAGACCGTAGGATCCTACGCAGTGCCGTAGGGGACCGCACCGCCACTTCCCAGCAAATTAGGGACACTGTTGCTCCTGGGGTATCGGCGAGGACCATTCGCAACCGTCTCCATGAAGCTGGGCTACGGTCCCGCACACCGTTAGGCCGTCTTCCGCTCTCGCCCCAACATCGTGCAGCCCGCCTCCAGTGGTGTCGCGACAGGCGTGAATGGAGGGACGAATGGAGACGTGTCGTCTTCAGCGATGAGAGTCGCTTCTGCCTTGGTGCCAATGATGGTCGTATGCGTGTTTGGCGCCGTGCAGGTGAGCGCCACAATCAGGACTGCATACGACCGAGGCACACAGGGCCAACACCCGGCATCATGGTGTGGGGAGCGATCTCCTACACTGGCCGTACACCACTGGTGATCGTCGAGGGGACACTGAATAGTGCACGGTACATCCAAACCGTCATCGAACCCATCGTTCTACCATTCCTAGACCGGCAAGGGAACTTGCTGTTCCAACAGGACAATGCACGTCCGCATGTATCCCGTGCCACCCAACGTGCTCTAGAAGGTGTAAGTCAACTACCCTGGCCAGCAAGATCTCCGGATCTGTCCCCCATTGAGCATGTTTGGGACTGGATGAAGCGTCGTCTCACGAGGTCTGCACGTCCAGCACGAACGCTGGTCCAACTGAGGCGCCAGGTGGAAATGGCATGGCAAGCCGTTCCACAGGACTACATCCAGCATCTCTACGATCGTCTCCATGGGAGAATAGCAGCCTGCATTGCTGCGAAAGGTGGATATACACTGTACTAGTGCCGACATTGTGCATGCTCTGTTGCCTGTGTCTATGTGCCTGTGGTTCTGTCAGTGTGATCATGTGATGTATCTGACCCCAGGAATGTGTCAATAAAGTTTCCCCTTCCTGGGACAATGAATTCACGGTGTTCTTATTTCAATTTCCAGGAGTGTATACGGTTTCTGTGCAGTGGGCCTTGCATCTCCGGTAGGAATTTCATGTGCGGCTGGTCCCGGTGGAGGTTCGAGTCCTCCCTCGGGCATGGGTGTGTGTGTTTGTCCTTAGGATAATTTAGGTTAAGTAGTGTGTAAGTTTAGCAGTTAAGTCCCATAAGATTTCACACACATTTGAACATTTTTTTTTGAAATTTCATGGTAAACATGGTCAGTAGCCGGCAAATAACGCCTTTCCTCGAATAACCAGGAGTTTTCTTCCAAGACGGAGTACAATCTGTTATAGTCAGCTACAGGCAGATGAGCTACCTTATCCTTAAATTTGTCTTTGAGTACTGGAGCAATATGACATATGTTACGTTCCGGATGCCGGTGGTTTTGATTAGATTTTGGCTTCTCTTGTACGGGGTGGTTTTCTTCAGTCTCATGGCTGCTAGCTATAATGGTGCCACTAGGAATCTCTACCTCCTTGTCCAAACAGACGGGAACGTAATATTTTTTCCTTGCACTTCCGCTGTCGTTAAACCACGTTTAACACGGACCCGTAATCTGTCGAGGACATTGTTTTGACGGAGAGGCTCCACCAATACGGCTGTTCTCGGCAGTTCGCAGGATTTGACCCCAAGCCAGAGAATGTGTCCCACGCCACTGCTAATTCTAACAGACGTAGTTGTACGTAACGCCCACGTTTGCGCGGAAGGAACCTGTGGAAGCGACCACGTTTCACGAGTACCTTGCGACGGAACGTCGTAGGAGCCGCCGAAACGGTGGCTTTCCTCACCGAGACGGACGGTTTGCGTTCTGTAAACTTAGAACTACTTAAACCTAACTAACCTAAGGACATCACACAACACCCAGCCATCACGAAGCAGAGAAAATCCCTGACCCCGCCGGGAATCGAACCCGGGAACCCGGGCGTGGGAAGCGAGAACGCTACCTCACGACCACGAGATGCGGGCGGGTAGCTACTGGGTCTGGTTTTTCCGTAGGTGGGGAGTTCCCTTCGCTCGTGGCGGTGCTATGGGTTTGAGGCACGGTTACAGTTTTAGGACACCTAGTGCTCGCCGAAAACTTTACAATGAGGGCACAGAAAAAGGGCCTACACTCGAAAGCAAGGAGGCGGCGGCGAAGGAAAACTGAGCGACGAACTTCCTCTAAGGAACTGCTGCCACTACCGTGAGTGGAGCCGCCTAACCACATATTCACAGTGCATCTTCTATGGTGGGTGTGATATGTCTGTTGGAATGAGACTGATCATGTTCAAGTCTAGAACAATAATCTACTGTAATGCACTGAAATACCTGAAGTACATTTATATCCTGGATCCTAATTCTGTTTCAGAAGGAGCCAATTTGAGCCACTGGGTCTCTTCAGATGTTGGGTGAGCTGCGGCTTGGGTGATGCATTTGATACCTCTCATATTGTGAAATGTATTTCAGCTGCTACTCGTATTCCAAGCACAGTGAATTCACTTTGTGGACAATAAATACCCGTTGGATGTGTCTGCGCTATATCGCCAGTTATTCACGAGGCAGGCTGCGGAAGACTCAGTATAACTTTGTGAAACACCCTGTAGTTGTTTTTTTTTTTGTGAAGTGGTGTTGCAGAGAGAGTTTGGACTCGCATTTGGCTCCTGCAGACCTACAAAGGGGGGAAGTGCACGACCACAATTTGGAGACCTGCCTTCCCATTATGTTTCTACCATCCACCCCCATACCCCATGCTTGCGGCCCTTCACATCCACAAACCACAATTTGTCCCTTAATATGGCTTTACTGCTCGTAGATGTGATGTAGACATGTACTGGCATTCATAAAAGATAAGATTCTGCTAGAAGTCTGATTGATCCAAAATCACACCTCAAAATAATAAATAATATCCTCTTACTGTTATAAAACGAATGCCCTGAAAGCAACGTGCATGAATCCTGATTAAAATTTCGTGATAGTACTCTGATCCAACAAAAATGACGACCGTAGAGATTAGCAAAACTGTTCTTTTCAGAGACTGGATCAGATATGCCCACTCACTACAATGGAAAAGCTCTTTTTCATGGTTCACCACTCAGCAGTCACTCACAAAAATAAATCAGAGGAAGTCACCTTGCCTTTTTCGTTAAGGACGTTATGCTTATTTCTTTACCTGATTTAGTCCTATTTTGAAAAATCGTAGAAAGAGCAGTAATATGTTTGTATTATGCTCCTAATAGTTTTGAGAGCTAAATGTTCTGCATTCATCTGCTGCAAAAATTAACAATATTACAATAATATTCTAAATAATTTTTATAAAATGGGAAAACTAATAAGACTGATTCTTGTTACGTTTTCATACTTTTATTGAAGAGTACAATATAAGGAATGTAGTATAACTGTAACTTATTTAAGTAGCCAGAATCATAATTTACAATCTATGACGATTATGTACCCAAGAAGGAAAAAATGGTTCAAATGGCTCTGAGCACTATGGGACTTAACAGCTATGGTCATCAGTCCCCTAGAACTTAGAACTACTTAAACCTAACTAACCTAAGGACAGCACACAACACCCAGTCATCACGAGGCAGAGAAAGTCCCTGACCCCGCCGGGAATCGAACCTGGGAACCCGGGCGCGGGAAGCGAGAACGCTACCGCACGACCACGAGCTGCGGACCAAGAAGGAAAATTTTATATTATGATTAGTACATGTTTATATAGGTTAAATACCGTCTTTTGCAACTTAACAACGTCACACTGAGACCAAACGCGTTTGCTTTCTTTAGTTGTCAGTATTTTTGTTTCTCGCGCCTTTCTTGACGATCTTCTCCAACCAACAAATGTGAAAGATTTCAGCACACTGCATTTTCACTGACATTAAATATATTCACGTTTTTGTGTTGTGGAGGATCACTGGTGTCTCGCAAAACAAACAAGGCTACATGATTATGATCTATAAATAAAATTCGATCTATTTTACTCGAAGTGAGCCAGTGTCTTTTTTCGGCTGAGATACATAATATTTTCAAGACCAATTGGTACAGCGTTAGGTACAGCAATTTTCTCATTTCCCACAGTTTAAATGAGCATTGTTTCTAGGCAAACATGCCTCAGATAAATATTTCTCTAGTTCAACAATCGCTGCACGTCCAGGGTGACAAAATCCTTGGCACTGAGAAAACACTCCAGATAGCTGTTAATATTTTATTCACAACCGCTAAGGGATATAATCTTTTTGTATCTTTAAAGAAAACAGAAGTTATTGTTGCAGGGACCCAGAGTCGATTCCCAATAAAATAATAACAACTGATTAGAAAACAGAAAGAGTAAAAATGTTAAACCTCTTACGAAATACTTTCTCATTCACGACAGAAAAGGCTGTACAAATTAAGCAGAAAGACTTACTTACATAAACAATCTGTCGAACCTTTAGAACGAAAGTAAGAAAGAAATGGTTCAAATGGCTCTGAGCACTATAGGACTCAACTGCTGTGGTCATAAGTCCCCTAGAACTTAGAACTACTTAAACCTAACTAACCTAAGGACAGCACACAACACCCAGTCATCACGAGGCAGAGAAAGTCCCTGACCCCGCCGAGAATCGAACCTGGGAACCCGCGCGCGGGAAGCGAGAACGCTACCGCACGACCACGAGCTGCGGACCAAGAAGGAAAATTTTATATTATGATTAGTACATGTTTATATAGGTTAAATACCGTCTTTTGCAACTTAACAACGTCACACTGAGACCAAACGCGTTTGCTTTCTTTAGTTGTCAGTATTTTTGTTTCTCGCGCCTTTCTTGACGATCTTCTCCAACCAACAAATGTGAAAGATTTCAGCACACTGCATTTTCACTGACATTAAATATATTCACGTTTTTGTGTTGTGGAGGACCACTGGTGTCTCGCAAAACAAACAAGGCTACATGATTATGATCTATAAATAAAATTCGATCTATTTTACTCGAAGTGAGCCAGTGTCTGTTTTCGGCTGAGATACATAATATTTTCAAGACCAATTGGTACAGCGTTAGGTACAGCAATTTTCTCATTTCCCACAGTTTAAATGAGCGTTGTTTCTAGGCAAACATGCCTCAGATAAATATTTCTCTAGTTCAACAATCGCTGCACGTCCAGGGTGACAAAATCCTTGGCACTGAGAAAACATTCCAGATAGCTGTTAATATTTTATTCACAACCGCTAAGGGATATAATCTTTTTGTATCTTTAAAGAAAACAGAAGTTATTGTTGCAGGGACCCAGAGTCGATTCCCAATAAAATAATAACAACTGATTAGAAAACAGAAAGAGTAAAAATGTTAAACCTCTTACGAAATACTTTCTCATTCACGACAGAAAAGGCTGTACAAATTAAGCAGAAAGACTTACTTACATAAACAATCTGTCGAACCTTTAGAACGAAAGTAAGAAAGAAATGGTTCAAATGGCTCTGAGCACTATGGGACTCAACTGCTGTGGTCATAAGTCCCCTAGAACTTAGAACTACTTAAACCTAACTAACCTAAGGACAGCACACAACACCCAGCCATCACGAGGCAGAGAAAATCCCTGACCCCGCCGGGAATCGAACCCGGGAACCCGGGCGTGGGAAGCGAGAACGCTACCGCACGACCACGAGATGCGGGCGAAAGTAAGAAAGGAAACTCTAAATCAACTCTACCAAACGATGTCAGAACCAACCATGACGTTTGGAAGTGAATCATGGACTGTGACAAAAAGAAATGAACAAAGAAAGCTAACAATTTGGAGTGAAAAGCTTAAATGAGCAGATTAAGTAATACAAGAACAGTTGAACGGACTGTGTCAAAAGACTGGAAGATGACAGATTACCTAAATTAATGATGAAGCATTACCCAGTGGGTGTAATGTCTTTAGGGAGACCAAGAAGAATGTGGAAAGATCAATAATTTCAAACATTAGGATGTAACACACAAGTGCCTAATACATACAGATAAAAGAAGACATCTCATGTTAAAAATATTATGGTTTGGTTAGTAACTGTGGTGTATTAAGTTTCGAAATCAATATAGATATATTATAAAAGTAAGTGTACAATGTGTGTGCCTCTAAACCTCAGAGACGAGTCCCAGTACGATCAAGGGAGTAATATGATGTGGTAGTCCGCTATCCCCCATCCATGAAGAAGATTATAGTTTTTACCTGAAGGGCGACCTTTTGAAGATAAAAGGGCTTGGAAATTTCGCCCTCTAGAAATTTCTAGAACATTCTAGAACATTCGAGAGTATTCGAGAACATTACAGAACATTCGAGAATATTCGAGAGCATTCCACAACATTCCAGAATATTCCAGGATGTTCGGGGTTGTTCGGGAATAGTCTGGAACAATCGGGAAGATTCCAGAATGTTGGGGAACATTCCAGAACACTCTCGAATGTTGTGGAATGTTTTGGAACATTGTGGACCGTTTCGAAGCCTTTTTGGTATGTTCTGGAATTCATCACTGGAGGGGCTACCCATTGATAGGTGATAGGAGATGACGGGAGGAACCGAAAAAGTAGTGCAGTGAGTGAGTAAAAACAGTGAAACGTGAGTAGTCAGTGATGCAGTGGCTGTATATGCAAGGTGGTCCATTTATATTGACTGGGCCAAATATCTCACGAAATAAGCATAAATCGAAAAACCTACAAAGAACGATACTCGTATAGCTTGAAGGGATAAACTATACGGCGCTATAGTTGGCCCGCCAGATGGCGCTGCCATAGGTCAAACGGATATCAACTGCGTTTTTTTAAATTGGAACCACCATTTTTATTACATATTCGTATATTACGTAAAGAAATATGAATGTTTTAGTTGGACCACTTTTTTCGCTCTGTGATAGATGGCGCTGTAATAGTCACAAACGTATAAGTACGTGGTATCACGTAACATACCGCCAGTGCGGACAGTATTTGCTTCGTGATACATTACCCGTGTTAAAATGGACCGTTTACCAATTGTGGAAAAGGTCGATATCGTGTTGATGTATGGCTATCGTGATCAAAATGCCCAACGGGCGTGTGCTATGTATGCTGCTCGGTAACCTGGACGACATCATCCAAGTGTCCGGACCTTTCGCCGGATGGTTACGTTATTTAAGGAAACAGGAAGTGTTCAGCCACATGTGAAACGTCAACCACGACCTGCAACAAATGATGATGCCCAAGTAGGTGTTTTAGCTGCTGTCGCGGCTAATCCGCACATCAGTAGCTGACAAATTGCGCGAGAATCGGGAATCTCAAAAACGTCGGTGTTGAGAATGCTACATCAACATCGATTTCCCCCGTACCATATTTCTATGCACTAGGAATTGCATGGCGATGACTTTGAACGTCGTGTACAGTTCTGCCACTGGGCACAAGAGAAATTATGGGACGATGACAGATTTTTTGCACACGTCTGTTTAGCGACGAAGCGTCATTCACCAACAGCGGTAATGTAAACCGACATAATATGCACTATTGGGCAACGGAAAATCCACGATGGCTGCGACAAGTGAAACATCAGCGACCTTGACGGGTTAATATATGGTTCGGCATTATGGGAGGAAGGATAATTGACCCCCATTTTATCGATGGCAATCTAAATGGTGCAATGTATGCTGTTTTCCTACGTAATGTTCTCCGATGTTACTACAAGATGTTTCACTGCATGACAGAATGGCGATGTACTTCCAACATGATGGATGTTCGGCACATAGCTCACGTGCGGTTGAAGCGGTATTGAATAACATATTTCATGACAGGTGGATTGGTCGTCGAAGCACCATACCATGGCCTGAACGTTCGCCGGATCTGACGTCCCCGGATTTCGTTCTGTGGGGAAAGTTGAAGGATATTTGCTATCGTGATCCACCGACAACGCCTGACAACATGCGTCAGCGCATTGTCAATGCATGTGCGAACATTACGGAAGGCGAACTACTCGCTGTTGAGAGGAATGTCGTTACACGTATTGCCAAATGCATTGAGGTTGACGGACATCATTTTGAGCCTATATTGCATCAATGTTGTATTTACAGGCAATCATACTGAAACAGCATGCCTTCTCAGAAACGATAAGTTCATAAAAGTACATGTATCACATTGGAACAACCGAAATAAAATGTTTAAACGTACCTACTTTCTGTATTTTTATTTAAAAAACCTACCTGTTACCAACTGTTCATCTAAAATTGTGAGCCATATGTTTGTGACTATTACAGCGTCATCTATCACAAATCGAAAAAAGTGGTCCAACGAAAACATTCATATTTCTTTACGTACTATACGAATATGTAATAAAAATGGGGGTTCCTGTTAAAAATGCAGTTGATATCCGTTTGACATATGGCAGCGCCATCTAGAGGGCCAACCATAGCACCATCTGGTTTCCCCCTTCAAGCTAGACAACTTTCGTTCTTTGGAGTTTATTCGTTTGACGCTTATTTCGTGAGATATTTGGCCTGGTCACGATCAATGGATCACCGTGTATACAGGGTGTTACAAGAAGGTACGGCCAAACTTTCAGGAAATATTCCTCACACACAAATAAAGAAAAGATGTTATGTGGACATGTGTCCGGAAACGCTTAATTTCCATGTTAGAGCTCATTTTAGTTTCGTCAGTATGTACTGCTCAATGGAGCACGTTATCATGATTTCATATGGGATACTCTACCTGTGCTGCTAGAACATGTGCCTTTACAAGTACGACACAACATGTGGTTCATGCACGATGGAGCTCCTGCACATTTCAGTCGAAGTGTTCGTACGCTTCTCAACAACAGATTCGGTGACCGATGGATTGGTAGAGGCGGACCAATTCCATGGCCTCCACGCTCTCCTGACCTCAACCCTCTTGACTTTCATTTATGGGGGCATTTGAAAGCTCTTGATACGCAACCTCGGTACCAAATGTAGAGACTCTTCGTGCTCGTATTGTGGACGGCTGTGATACAATACGCCATTCTCCAGGTCTGCATCAGCGCATCAGGGATTCCATGCGACGGAGGGTGGATGCATGTATCCTCGCTAACGGAGGACATTTTGAACATTTCCTGTAACAAAGTGTTTGTAGTCACGCTGGTACGTTCTGTTTCTGTGTGTTTCCATTCCATGATTAATGTGATTTGAAGAGAAGTAATAAAATGAGCTCTAACATGGAAAATAAGCGTTTCCGGACACATGTCCACATGGTATTTTCTTTCTTTGTGTGTGAGGAACGTTTCCTGAAGGTTTGGCCGTACCTTTTTGTAACACCCTGTATATCAATAATAATGTATGTAAATTGTGCTTAGGATATCTGTTGATAAAAATTTGATTTTGTTTATATTTCAGACAATGCCAAAACAAAGAGGAGGAGATCTTGCCAGTTCTGAAGCAAAACGGCGAAAACAAAAAGAACAGCGAAAAAACGAAACAGACGAAGAGCGCGAAGCATATCTAAGTTCCCAACAAACTACAATGAGCAGAGAAATCGAAGAACAACGAAATGAACGGACTGAAGAATCAAGAATTGCGACACAATCTTATAAAAAAAGACTGCGGAATCAAGCCAACCATGAAGACATCACCTTTCGAGAAGTGCGGACGAGGACAAGTAAACAGCATAACCTAACAAATGAAGCATTCCATCACCACCCGACGAAAGAATATAAGCAACAAAAACAGGTCTTAAGCGGCAAAATGGATAACATCTGGCAATTATGCAACTCGAAAATATTCAGTAGAGAAACACCAGGATTCTCTTGCACGAACGGAAAAATTCGAATACCGCCACTGGAAGTATCTCCGCAGGAATTTTTACATCACATGAACGGAGAAACTCCAGAATCGAAACCCTTCTTCAAAATGTAAAAGCGTACAACGCTTTCTCCCAAATGAATTGTTTCTGTATCACTTCGATCAACACTAACAGAGATGAAATCGACTATGTTTTTTTTCCTTCCAAGGACAAATCTGTCACAACATGGGATCATTACAACCACTACCAACGAACACCATGAATTTCTACAAGTATATTTCATCGTAAATGAAGAAACTGAAATTGATCAGCAATGCACAAATATCAACGGATAGAGACGAGAAGTAGTCCAAGATGTACAGAGGATCTTACACAATACAATCAACTGATTCACATACTAAAAAAAGGGCTAGACCGGATGATTTCTGATGCCTTGTCGCGTCTGAAGTTTCCTGCGAGCGGATCAGGATGGGAGATAGACGCTAAATCCAGTATTGAGGTGGCTCGTCCAGCTCGAAGTCATAGTGCTGGAAAACAAGTTGGAAATTCTTTGCAGATAAGGGAACTCGGTGGGATAAAGGACGTATGCTTCTGATGAAGTAACTGAGATGAAACACGAGGTAGGATAAGACCACTGTCGAACCCTAAGAGGCACCAACAAATTGAACGTAAGTTGGGCAATCGTGCATATTCCCTGTGCAGCTAAGTGCCACGAGAAACTAAGCCCCGTTCCGAGGACAGAGTCGAAGGAATCTCTCTAGCAGCATCAGCGGCGCTGCTTATACAGGCTCGTCTGATGCAATCCCCCGCGTTCCAGAACATTCTGTCGTAGCTGGTCGCGTAGCTCCACAAAAACGCAACCTCTCCTGCTTCCCAGCGCCCTGGCTGACGTTAGGTTGCTTTACTACATGTTCATCTCATGCAATCTTATGCATTTCTATTCATATCCGCGACCCATTCGCGATAGCTCCCTCCCCGAGGAAATAGTTTGTAGTCTCTATCCTCAGAGACTGCAAAACTATGTTATCAATGTGTTAGCTTATGCCTCTAGCATACGAGATTTTTTTATTAAATTGTAAATTTACATTTTCTTTAAATATCTGCTTCTTTTTCTTTAAAGTGCATTCATGTCTTTTAAAACCATTTGTTTAGCGAAAGGCACCTGATACTTTTACCTTTCAATGGTCTTTTACAAAATTCTATTAAGAATATACAAATACATTAGTACAATAATCCCTTTCTTTTAAATAGCATTTAAAAATCATCTTCAAGTTTACACATAGTTATTCATCCTCCACATCACAATTATTTAATCTCTTTGTATACAATTCATAGGCACAATTTTTTTTGTTTTTCAAGGAAGACATGAACATTACTATCGCAAGGACATACACATTATCTAGTCTTAATACACTAGAAAGTTATACTTTCTGTGCAGTCATAGGCACATCATTGTTTCTTTGTTTTCAAGGGTCACACAAATCATATTTTCTCAAGGGTACACATAATATCTGTTCTTAATACAACAGAAAATTTTCCTTTCTGTATACATTTGTATCTATACACATCATGGGCACATCATAATTTTTCAAGGGCACACGAATAATTATATCTTGAGGCAAACACACAGTATCATCTCGATTATTACATTAATACAATCTTATTCTTTTATCTCTTCTCTGATCTTGACATTAACATTACTGGTGATCGTCTTTCGATCTGTTCCGAATATCTTGTTGGTACTATCCTTCTTTCATAACTTACATGGTCGCTATCTCTTGCCTCATATCTGATAGGCATACTTTCTAAAATAATTTCCTCATTTTCTCCAACTTCCCTACGAGCTGGTTGGTACCTAACCGTTTCTCTACTTGGATACTGATTTATAATTTTATTTCTTGCACAGATCTTTTTACAACATTCGTCTCTCATACTCTTAAACATAAATTTGTAACAGTCTCCACAACATTTACAGTATCTGCAAATACATAAATTGATTATTACAATTACAATACTTGAGCCCATATAACTCCAGATGGACATACTGCTTAGTGAAAATCCGCTAAAGGCGGTCCTTTGCTGATATAAAATGTCATTCTCCAATTCATCTAACTTATGTCCAGCTGCATTTAAGTCCTCTAACTGTCTTACAACATGTTCGACTGGCAAATTTAAGGTAAGCTTTGTTATATTTTGCTTTTCTTCGTTAACAATGCAACAGTCTATCTCCATAATCAGATTTGGAACAATATCATCATTGGTTACATTTGTTCTAATTATGTGCTCAGATTGTATTAATATTTGAGCACCATAACCTTTACATTTTTGAAGAAATTTAAACTTACCTGTACCATGAACAACTACATCCCTGGGCTCATTATCACTACATAACACTGTAAGACCTTCATCTTTAGGTGCTACGAATAACCATTGGTTACCTCTGATTTGCGTCCACACGCTTTCATTTAATACTATACAGGGTGAGTCACCTAACGTTACCGCTGGATATATTTCGTAAACCACATCAAATACTGACGAACCGATTCCACAGACCGAACGTGAGGAGAGGGGCTAGTGTAATTGGTTAATACAAACCATACAAAAATGCACGGAAGTATGTTTTTTAACACAAACCTACGTTTTTTTAAATGGAACTACGTTAGTTTTGTTAGCACATCTGAACATACACTCCTGGAAATTGAAATAAGAACACCGTGAATTCATTGTCCCAGGAACGGGAAACTTTATTGACACATTCCTGGGGTCAGATACATCACATGATCACACTGACAGAACCACAGGCACATAGACACAGGCAACAGAGCATGCACAATGTCGGCACTAGTACAGTGTATATCCACCTTTCGCAGCAATGCAGGCCGCTATTCTCCCATGGAGACGATCGTAGAGATGCTGGATGTAGTCCTGTGGAACGGCTTGCCATGCCATTTCCACCTGGCGCCTCAGTTGGACCAGCGTTCGTGCTGGACGTGCAGACCGCGTGAGACGACGCTTCATCCAGTCCCAAACATGCTCAATGGGGGACAGATCCGGAGATCTTGCTGGCCAGGGTAGTTGACTTACACCTTCTAGAGCACGTTGGGTGGCACGGGATACATGTGGACGTGCATTGTGCTGTTGGAACAGCAAGTTCGCTTGCCGGTCTAGGAATGGTAGAACGATGGGTTCGATGACGGTTTGGATGTACCGTGCACTATTCAGTGTCCCCTCGACGATCACCAGTGGTGTACGGCCAGTGTAGGAGATCGCTCCCCACACCATGATGCCGGGTGTTGGCCCTGTGTCCTCGGTCGTATGCAGTCCTGATTGTGGCGCTCACCTGCACGGCGCCAAACACGCATACGACCATCATTGGCACCAAGGCAGAAGCGACTCTCATCGCTGAAGACGACACGTCTCCATTCGTCCCTCCATTCACGCCTGTCGCGACACCACTGGAGGCGGGCTGCACGATGTTGGGGCGTGAGCGGAAGACGGCCTAACGGTGTGCGGGACCGTAGCCCAGCTTCATGGAGACGGTTGCGAATGGTCCTCGCCGATACCCCAGGAGCAACAGTGTCCCTAATTTGCTGGGAAGTGGCGGTGCGGTCCCCTACGGCACTGCGTAGGATCCTACGGTCTTGGCGTGCATCCGTGCGTCGCTGCGGTCCCATCCCAGGTCGACGGGCACGTGCACCTTCCGCCGACCACTGGCGACAACATCGATGTACTGTGGAGACCTCACGCCCCACGTGTTGAGCAATTCGGCGGTACGTCCACCCGGCCTCCCGCATGCCCACTATACGCCCTCGCTCAAAGTCCGTCAACTGCACATACGGTTCACGTCCACGCTGTCGCGGCATGCTACCAGTGTTAAAGACTGCGATGGAGCTCCGTATGCCACGGCAAACTGGCTGACACTGACGGCGGCGGTGCACAAATGCTGCGCAGCTAGCGCCATTCGACGGCCAACACCGCGGTTCCTGGTGTGTCCGCTGTGCCGTGCGTGTGATCATTGCTTGTACAGCCCTCTCGCAGTGTCCGGAGCAAGTATGGTGGGTCTGACACACCGGTGTCAATGTGTTCTTTTTTCCATTTCCAGGAGTGTATAAACAAATACGTAATCAGTGCCGTTTGTTGCATTGTAAAATGTTAATTACATCCGGAGATATTGTAACCTAAAGTTGACGCTTGAGTACCACTCCTCCGCTGTTCGATCGTGTGTATCGGAGAACACTGTAATATACATCGCGTTTCTACAGAATGATCTGCCAACGTTGCTCGAAAATGTTCCACTGGAAACGCGTCGACGTATGTGGTATCAGCATGATGGTGCACCTGCACATTCCGCAATTAACACTAGGCTGACCCTTGACAGGATGTTCGACGGGCGTTTCATAGGACGTGGAGGACGCATAAATTGGCCAGCCCATTCTCCTCGTCTTACACCTCTGGACTTCTTTCTGTGGGGTACGTTAAACGAGAATGTGTACCGTGATGTGCCTACAACCCCAGAGGATATGAAACAACGTATTGTGGCAGCCTGCGGCGATATTACACCAGATGTACCGCGGCGTGTACGACATTCATTACGCCAGAGATTGCAATTGTGTGCAGCAAATGATGGCCACCACATTGAACACCTACTGGCCTGACATGTCGGGACACACTGTATTCCACTCCGTAATTGAAAACGGAAACCACGTGTGTACGTGTACCTCACCCCTCATGGTAATGTACATGTGCGTCAGTGAAAAAGACCAATAAAAAGGTGTGCTGTTCCAGTCTCTTCTGTACCTAAGGTCCATCACCGTTCCCTTTGGATCCCTACGTAATTCGGTGCTCTCCGATACACACGATCGAACAGCGGAGGAGTGGTACTCAAGCGTCAACTTTAGGTTACAATATCTCCGGATGTAATTAACATTTTACAATGCAACAAACGGCACTGATTACGTATTTATCTATATGTTCAGATGTGATAACAAAACTAATGGGGTTCCATTAAAAAACGTAGGTTTGTGTTAAAAAACATACTTCCGTGCATTTTTGTATGGTTTGTATTAACCAATTACACTAGCCCCTCTCCTCACGTTCGGTCTGTGGAATCGATTCGCCAGTATTTGATGTGGTTTACGAAATATATCCAGCGGTAACGTTAGGTGACTCACCCTGTATACCTTTGGTTACAATCTTTCGATATCTTGGTAACTGGTTGTAGCATTCCAGCCTCACACATCTCATGATCATAATTAGACAAAGGAACAAATGTTTGCTTACATATTCTGTGACTTTGGTCTAATTTTTTACATAACAATTGCTCATAGTTTAACTTCACATATTGTCTTTTCGCATCATCTATTAATAGTGTCTCATTCTCTGGAGATACACCGGGTGATCAAAAAGTCAGTATAAATTTGAAAACTTAATAAACCACGGAATAATGTAGATAGAGAGGTAAAAATTGACACGCGTGCTTGGAATGACATGGGGTTTTATTAGAACAAAAAAAAAAACAAAGTTCACAAAATGTCCGACAGATGCGCGTCGTTTGATGATGATCGTGTGCTCAGCCGCCACTTTCGTCATGCTTGGCATCCCAGGTCCCCAGTCCTCAGTCTGTGCGATTATTGGCTTTGGGGTTACCTGAAGTCGCAAGTGTATCCTAAAAAAAATGGTTCAAATGGCTCTGAGCACTATGGGACTTAACAGCTATGGTCATCAGTCCCCTAGAACTTAGAACTACTTATACCTAACTAACCTAAGGACATCACGCAACACCCAGCCATCACGAGGCAGAGAAAGTCCCTGACCCCGCCGGGAATCGAACCCGGGAACCCGGGCGTGGGAAGCGAGAACGCTACCGCACGACCACGAGATGCGGGCTGCAAGTGTATCCTGATTTACCGACATCTCTAGGGATGCTGAAAGACAACATCCGACGCCAATGCCTCACCATAACTCGGGACATGCTTTACAGTGCTGTTCACAACATTGTTCTTCGACTACAGCTATTGTTGAGGAATGATGGTAGACATACTGACCATTTCCTGTAAAGAACATCATCTTTGCTTTGTCTTACTTTGTTATGCTAATTATTGCTATTCTGATCCGCCATCTGTCGGACATTTTTTGAACTTTTGTATTTTTGGTTCTAATAAAACCCATGGCATTCCAAGCATGTGTGTCAATTTGTACCTCTCTATCTACATTATTCCGTGATTTATTCAGTTTTCAAATTTATACTGACTTTTTGATCACCCGGTATATGTAAACAACTGTTTGTTGGCGTCTACTTTAACTGGTAGGGGCCACAGTTTATACATACCAAATATACTGCTATCTACCAGGGAAAAAAATGGAAATGAGAGTATGTCATTATTGGCTGGGAGGCCCCATTCGGGGAAGTTGGGCCGCCAAGTGCAAGTCGTATTTCATTCGACGCCACATTGGGCGATGAAATGATGATGAGGGCAACACAACACCCAATCCACCCCCGGTAATGATGATGAGGGCAACACAACACCCAGTCCACGAGTGCACAAAATCTCCAGCCCGGCCAGGAATCGAACCCGGGCCCGCTTGCATGGGAGGCAAGCACGTTACCACCCAGCTAAGCAGGCGGACCCTACCAGGGGAATGTTTAATACATAACTTCATATGTTACCACCTATAAAAACATCAAGGTCAGTTACCTTAAGTAACTGATAACCATTGTTCCCTGTACGTGCTATTGGGAATCTTTTGTGTTTTATATCATCTTTTATTAATTCCAAATATCTAACTATTTGCACAGGATTAATCAAATGCGGTTCTAAAATACCTTTCTGTGCATTTAAAATTGCTGTGATTAACAAATCATATTCCCGTTCTAGCTCACTGAAAATAGACAATAGCTGAATCACCTTCTCATTAATGGTTATCAAAATAACTGCTCTCTGTAGCCGCTTCAAATGGTTCAAATGGCTCTGAGCACTATGGGACTTAACAGCTGTGGTCATCAGTCCCCTAGAACTACTTAAAACTAACCTAAGGACATCACACACATCCATGCCCGAGGCAGGATTCGAACCTGCGACCGTAGCAGTCGCGCGGTTCCGGACTGCGCGCCTAGAACCGCGAGACCACCGCTGTAGCCGATTATCACTGCTGTTTTCGAACTGTATAATTTTCTGACTGAGCCTTTTTATTCCTTGAGTAATTACCTGTTCATTTCTGGCTATCGAGCTGACAGTTTAATTAAAACTCGTTGACGTGGCATTTTCTGTTGTGACTCGTTCT
The DNA here is from genome assembly GCF_023898315.1 of Schistocerca nitens. NCBI lineage: Eukaryota > Metazoa > Arthropoda > Insecta > Orthoptera > Acrididae > Schistocerca > Schistocerca nitens. The sequence goes on along the minus strand of NC_064616.1, from coordinate 75,810,050 downwards.
CGGCTTATTCTTAACAGCTGTTTCTGTTCTCCCTCTAACTGTTCTAACACATAAATTTTTGACTTGACATATGATGCGTCATCTTCATCTAGAGTTCCAAATAGAATTTTACTGTCCGCAGCTCGTGGTCGTGCGGTAGCGTTCTCGCTTCCCGCGCCTGTGTTCCCGGGTTCGATTCCCGGCGGGGTCAGGGATTTTCTCTGCCTCGTGATGACTGGGTGTTGTGTGATGTCCTTAGGTTAGTTAGGTTTAAGTAGTTCTAAGACTTTGCGATTTTTCTATTTTTCCGATGTGCCATTCTAATGCATGTTTCGCATGGCACATTCTAAAGCACTCATATTAAGTAAAGCGAGTCTTCTCCGAGAGAATGTCACAGCTCTGGTAGCTAATACTTCGGTGTTTTCACATTTCTTTTGTAACTTTAGCAAATTAAAATAACTTACAGTTCTCCATGTCACACTATACAGACTGACCTTGCCCTCGTTGTCATAATACAGTCCTGGGGATGACTGGAATTTTGTAAGGTGAAGATCCGGATGAAGTGCCACTGTCCCGATGGATAATATGGCCATTCCAATTATCAGCGGTGTCATCGCCATCCTGTAATTGGAAAAACTCTTTCAGGCGATTAGCGTGTACCGTCAGGTACTTATTCTTTCTTATCTGTATGACCACATTTGGTCCTTTAGTTTCTTTTACCATGTATGGGCCTCGCCATTGACTATCTAATTTCCTTGACCTTCCTCTCCTAACACTTTCATCATACAGGAGGACTTTGTCTCCGAACTGGAACTCTTTCGGATGCTGGGTTTTGTCATAATATTCCTTGTTCTTTAATTTAATTTGGGCATTATAGCTTCGCGCACACTGGTGCATAGCTTGCATTCGCTCTTTTAGTTTGAGCGCGTTATCGACATAATTATATGTTACTTCTGCTGGGTTCTTTTGTAGTACTCCCGGTACATTACACAACCTCCCAAAGAACAACTCATGAAGTGTGTATCCAGTTGCACTATGCGGAGTTGTGTTGAATACAGAGATCGCATATGGGATCCATATATCCCAATCAGTTTGTGCTCGATCTATGTAATGGCGGAGCGTTTCAGTTAAAGTTCTATGCGTTCTTTATAGCGCTCCATTAGTCTGCGGATGGTAGCAAGTGGTTTAAATTTTATCTATGCGCAACAATTTGCATACTCTTCGCATTGTTTCACTAACGAAGTTGCTGCCCATATCACTTAGTAATATGGATGGTATGCCAAACTTCAAAATGACCTTTTCTACTACCACTCTTGCTACCGTTTCTGAATGTTGTTTCTCAATAGGTTCCGTGACTAGAAATTTTGTTAGTGCATCTTGAAAAGTAAGGATGTATTGCCCTTGTCTGTGGAGGTCATTGGACCAACAGTATCAATGTCACACTTTTCAAATACATGCCCAGGGGTAGTCGTAATTTCCATGGGCATTTTAGTTTTGTTCTGTGTAATTTTATTCCTTTGGCAGCTTTCTCATTTGCGAATATACTGCTCTATATAGGCTTTCATGCCTTCCCATGTACACTATTTTTTTATTATTTCATAAGTTCTTCCTATTCCCTGATGACCACCAATTGGTGAATCATGAGACTGTCTGAAGATTGTGTTCTTCTCCCCTAAACCCAGATTCCTGCACGGCTGCCTTTTGTGTGATGGCCTGTGTATCCTTGCCTTCCACATGGCCTGAGCGGTGCTCATCTCCCCTCAGAGACCGCTTCTAAATTGCTGCTCATCCCAGCTGTTTCAGCTGTTCCCACTATCTGTTCCGTCACATCTCTGCCGCCATCTACCTCGGTCATTGCCCTCAAATTTCGTATTCTGGATAGAGCATTTGCTACCTGGTTTCGTTTACCACTTTTATACAGAATTTGGTAATAATATTCTTCTAGTTTCGGTCTGAATGTTATTGATCTTGATGACGGATCGGTAACGCTGCTTACCACGTTAATTGCTTATGGTCTGTGCAAATTGTTAATTTTCGACCAAACAAGTACAGTCGAAAATATTTCACTGCCCAACATATAGCTAACATTTCTCTCTCTATGGTGCTATATGATCGCTCAGCCTTATTCAATGTTCTTGAAATATATGCTACAGGTAAAGCATTACCCATTTTGCCTTGACTCAAAACGGCTCCAACGGAAATTTGGCTAGCATCTGTGGTTATTGTAAATTCCTGTCCAAAATCTGGATACTGCAATATTGGGGGATTTATCAGTTTTTCCTTCAACTAATGAAATGCTTCCTCCTGTTCCATTCCCCAATTACATACTCCTTTCTTCAGCAGTTTGTAAAGGGGTTTCGCAATTTTACTATAATTGCTTATAAAACGCCTATAATACCCGCTGTGTCCGAGAAAACCTTTTAACTGTGTAGTAGTCTTTGGCTGTGGATATTGCCTCTCTGCTTTGACCCTTTTTGGATCTGGCCTTAATCCTTCTGCTGTAAGAATATGCCTCAAAAATGTCACTTCTTTATGTAAGAACTCACACTTGTAATTTTAAAGTATATTTCCTAAGTCTTTCAAATGTTTCTTCAAGTCGACTATTGTGTTCTTCCAGTGAGGATCTAAATATTACTACATCATCTAGGTATATAAATATCTTTTCTCCTTGCAGTCCCATTAACACTGAATTCATTAGTTTTTGAAACGTACTTCGGGCTGTCTTTAGACCCATTGGCATCCTCTTATACTCATAATGTCCATAGGGCGTACTAAACGCCGTTTTCTCTTGATCTCGCTCATCTAATAGCACTTGACAGTACCCTTTAGCTAAATCAAGTGTCGAGAAGTATTTTGCCTCTCCTAGTCCATCTAAGATCTCGTCTGTTCTTGGGAGAGGATACACATTATTAAATGAGATATCATTCAGGCGCCTATAATCGGCTACAATTCGCCATTTCTGTTTCCTACTAGTATCTATTTTCTTAGGAATCATCAATAATGGGAACTCTTGCTTGGAACTATAATATCATCTTGCAACATTTTATCAATTTCCTCTTGCAAGACCTCTTTTTGCGCCTGCGGTATTCTGTAAGGACTTGAACATATTTTTCGCCTTTCTGGTTCCGGTACTAATTTAATTTCATGTTTTGTAACGCCTGTATACCTTAATTTATCTCCTGGCAATTGGAAGATATCATTATACCCCATGCATATTTCTAAAATAGCATTCGTTTCTTCACTATTTAAATGTTCAACCCTCATTTTTTCCTTTCTTACTAGCCCGTGACTTCACTTCAGGCTTTTCTCTCTTCACTTGCCGTATCTTATACACCTCCTCAGGTGGCACTTTCTCTGTCACTAATACCGGACACTTCATATATATTCTCTCATCCGTTGTGTTTAATACACTTGTTATACAAGTGCCCTCCTTAACTCGTACCTGCGCTTCTGGTACATAAACTCGAGGATTTATTTCCTGTTTAGGAATAATCACCTCTGATTCATTCCTTGCATTGACTTCGATTCTAAGAATTCTCTCTTCTCTAGGGCCCATTACTATTCTTTGCCTCTTTTGTTTTGCTCTTGCAGTTTCCTGTCAGCACTGACTTAACCTCTGTGTCACGGCACCAACCGTAACCGTATTTTCACACTGTTTCGCAATTCCTGCTGCCATCAAACCGGCACCACCCGCGTTCGACCTATCTTTGTCTTCTCTCGTGGCTCCAACCGCATCTGAACTGTTGCCTCTGCATTTCGTAGATTCTACTGCCATCGAACCAGCATAAACCTTGTTCGACGTGTCTTTTATTTCCATTGTGGCTCCAACCGCTGTCGAACCAGCTCCAACTGCGTTTACTTCGTTTCAGGGTTCCGACCGCAAATGAACATCTACACTTTTGTTTGGCAGCTCCAACCGCCTTCTCACTACAATAGCTATATCTCGTGGCTACCGCCGCCATTGATCCGGCTCAGACCGTGTTCGATCTGAGCCGGCCGGAGTGGCCGAGCGGTTCTAGGCGCTTCAGTCTGGAACCGCGCCACCGCTACGGTCGCCGGTTCGAATCCTGCCTCGGGCATTGATGTGTGTGATGTCCTTAGGTTAGTTAGGTTTAAGTAGTTCTAAGTTCTAGGGGACTGATGACCTCAGATGTTAAGTCTCATAGTGCTCAGAGCCATTTTTCGATCTGACTTTTCTCGGTTTCGCGGCTCCGACCGCAACCGAACAAGTACATCTCTTTTTCCGCAGCTCCTACCGCGCTACCATTATAACTGTTTCTACAGGAGTCCCTCCCTGTGGACTGACGTTCCCATGCTGTTCTTAGCTCAATCGCCTCCCACGAATCTACGTATATACACTCCTGGAAACGGAAAAAAGAACACATTGACACCGGTGTGTCAGACCCACCATACTTGCTCCGGACACTGCGAGAGGGCCGTACAAGCAATGATCACACGCACGGCACAGCGGACACACCAGGAACCGCGGTGTTGGCCGTCGAATGGCGCTAGCTGCGCAGCATTTGTGCACCGCCGCCGTCAGTGTCAGCCAGTTTGCCGTGGCATACGGAGCTCCATCGCAGTCTTTAACACTGGTAGCATGCCGCGACAGCGTGGACGTGAACCGTATGTGCAGTTGACGGACTTTGAGCGAGGGCGTATAGTGGGCATGCGGGAGGCCGGGTGGACGTACCGCCGAATTGCTCAACACGTGGGGCGTGAGGTCTCCACAGTACATCGATGTTGTCGCCAGTGGTCGGCGGAAGGTGCACGTGCCCGTCGACCTGGGACCGGACCGCAGCGACGCACGGATGCACGCCAAGACCGTAGGATCCTACGCAGTGCCGTAGGGGACCACACCGCCACTTCCCAGCAAATTAGGGATACTGTTGCTCCTGGGGTATCGGCGAGGACCATTCGCAACCGTCTCCATGAAGCTGGGCTACGGTCCCGCACACCGTTAGGCCGTCTTCCGCTCACGCCCCAACATCGTGCAGCCCGCCTCCAGTGGTGTCGCGACAGGTGTGAATGGAGGGACGAAAGGAAACGTGTCGTCTTCAGCGATGAGAGTCGCTTCTGCCTTGGTGCCAGTGATGGTCGTATGCGTGTTTGGCGCCGTGCAGGTGAGCGCCACAATCAGGACTGCATACGACCGAGGCACACAGGGCCAACACCCGGCATCATGGTGTGGGGAGCGATCTCCTACACTGGCCGTACACCACTGGTGATCGTCGAGGGGACACTGAATAGTGCACGGTACATCCAAACCGTCATCGAACCCATCGTTCTACCATTCCTAGACCGGCAAGGGAACTTGCTGTTCCAACAGGACAATGCACGTCCGCATGTATCCCGTGCCACCCAACGTGCTCTAGAAGGTGTAAGTCAACTACCCTGGCCAGCAAGATCTCCGGATCTGTCCCCCATTGAGCATGTTTGGGACTCGATGAAGCGTCGTCTCACGCGGTCTGCACGTCCAGCACGAACGCTGGTCCAACTGAGGCGCCAGGTGGAAATGGCATGGCAAGCCGTTCCACAGGACTACATCCAGCATCTCTACGATCGTCTCCATCGGAGAATAGCAGCCTGCATTGCTGCGAAAGGTGGATATACACTGTACTAGTGCCGACATTGTGCATGCTCTGTTGCCTGTGTCTATGTGCCTGTGGTTCTGTCAGTGTGATCATGTGATGTATCTGACCCCAGGAATGTGTCAATAAAGTTTCCCCTTCCTGGGACAATGAATTCACGGTGTTCTTATTTCAATTTCCAGGAGTGTACATTTTGCTCCATAATCTATCACGGAATTCTGTCTTGTTAGGAAATCTCTTCCTAGCAGACCTTCAAACGGCAGATCTACCTCTGTCCCTATAACATGAACTTTATGTTTCACAAGCAGATCCCTTGCAATCTGCAATTCCAACTCTATTGAACTTTCAGTCTTTGATACGGTATTAGTGATCCCCCTTATCATAATACCATCTCCTGGGTTACATTTCCCAATGTTCCATAAACTTTCCTTTTTTAGTAAACTTATTTGTGCCCCACTATCTATTAAAAACTTCATTGGATTTCTTTTTCCTTTGGTTCACCCTAACTCTATAAAATCGTTTCTATTTGTGCAGTCTACTGTAAACACCTTACTGGAAGTGGCGCAATGCGACTGACTCATTGCGCCTCCTCCTAGTTTATCGGCCTCCTGTTCTTTCGTTTCCCCAACCATGGGCATTCGTTACTTTGTCTTGCGTAATGGCCTCTCTGGTTGCATTTAAAACATATTACATCACTTGAATCTGTATACAGTGCTTTATGCCCTGACGAATTACACTTAACCGGTGTCGAACACTCTATTTCTCTACAATGCCCCTTAAGTTCTCTATTTATCTCCGCTAGCCTGTCCGCCCTTTCCTGTTCCAAGTTCGTTAGCCTGTCTGTATTTTCTTTCTCTTCCCGATGATTTCTATCCGCGTCTCTTTCGAAAACCGTTTTCACGACAGTCTTTCGCCATGTGCCCTGGCTTCCCACAATTACGAGTATAACACGATGAACTTTTAGCCTTGTCCATCCTTGGTGTTCTAACCATATTTCTCGCGGTCGACTTCTCTTTAGCCGATGCTATCGCGCTTTACTCCGTAGCAGCAATGTCAACGGCTTCAGAGAATGTCACGGACTCTCCTCTAGCCCTCACTACTGTTTTGATTCTGTCGTCATAGAGTCCCTGTATGACCACTGCTCTTCCTAATTTGAACACTAGCGCAGTATTCCCAGCCAATTCAGCTTCTGTCATCACACCTCGGATGGCTTCTCTAAAATTATGTTGTAACGCGCCAATACGTGAACCCCATTGTATGATTTACCAAAAGACGGAAGTTTTATCCCCGGCATCATCTTTCTGGGACTGCGTCATTGAGGAAGCAATACATATCCGTACAGCCGATAATATCATCAACAAGGATACGGGATTTCAACTGAGCACAGCCTGGAACCCTGCATTGGCTGCAATTAAATCGTGACGCGAAAATCAAGATTCTTCGATAACAGGCCCGTCATAACACTGGCCTAGTACGGCCGTTGGTGAGTAACGTCTGGCCGCACTGTTGGCAAACGGAGCGTACAGAGCACGCGCGGGAGAGCCGCTCTGCGATTTTCGGCAGAGGGTGTTTGAATATGGCAAATCACTGCGCATGCCCGATTTCCGCGGCTGTGCATTCTTCGCGCGCGTGTTCTAAAAACGGGGCGTCGGTGTGCGGATACCGTCAGTCGTACCTAGCCACGAGCAAGGTAGAACCACCTGAAGATTCGGACAGTTGCTCCGAGGAAATATTGAGGAATTTGCACAACGTGATCCGGCGGCAAACCCTGAGGACTATTTACAAGATTTGTCTTACCTTATTAAGTGTGTTTGTGGTGTGCGCCGATTCGTGCGCCGCTTCTCGTTGCTCGCGCCGGCTCGCCGCCACGCCTCCTTTGCCGCCTGCCTCGCTCGGCAGCCACGCCCCTCGTTATCTGCTCCCAGCAGCTGAAGGACCTCTGCCGCCCTCCGATAACGCCGCCTCCCTCTCTGGAGCGGCTTGCCGTTTACGCCTCGCCGGCGACCGCTTCCCGCGTGTCGAACCCGCGCCGTGACGGACCTTTCCAGCCCGTCAAGTTGTCTTCTTCTTTCCTTGCCTCAGTACGCACCTCGTCTCAGTTTGATTGCTCAGAGCCGTCAGTCTTTTCCTGACTTCGGGCTGAGTACCGTCAAAAGTTAAAGTCGTCTTACACCTTTTCCTCAAATCTGTGGCCTGGCTAATACCGGTGCTTTGTGCAAGAACAGTAAGGCTAGGCGTCCACAAAAAGCCAACACCTGTCAGAAGGGATGCCTGATCTGTGCCAACCCCACACCTGGCACCAAAAAGTGGATCGTCATCCGTCACATCTGTAGTTTTCTGCGAGCGGATCGGGATGGGAGCTAGACGCTAAATCCAGTAATGAGTTGGCTCGTTCAACTCGAAGTCCTGGTGCTGGAACACAAGTTGGAAATTCTTTGCAGATAAGGGAACTCGGTGGGATAAAGGACGTATACTTCTGATGAAATATCTGAGATGAAACACGAGGTAGGATAAGACTACTGTCGAACATAATACATTGGATGTGTCCCGTCGTGAGGGCAGAGTAAATTATTAGAAGAAGAGTAACTCAGGTCCAGCGTCTGAGGCAACTGTCGAAGGAATCTTATATAGGTCCGTCTGATGCAATCCTCCGAGGTCATGCGCGTCTCCCGTGTCCTGTCGTCCTTCCAGAACATTCTGTCGTAGCTGGTCACGTAGCTCCAGCGTCCCTTGCCACAAAAACGCAACCTCTCCTGCTCCCCAGCGCCCTGGCTGACGTTGGGTTGCTTTCCTACATGTTCATCTTATGCAATCTTATGCATTTCTACTCACATCCGCGACCCATTCGCGACAGACTGTAAAGTCATAGTTGGAGCCTATAAGAGACCACCAGGAGAGCACGAACGTCGATTTAATGCACCGCAGACAGACAGTCGCCATCGTAATTGTGTACAATGAAAAAGCCTTGCAGAGATGCCCTCCAATATCCATTAATATTTCTGCCCAAAGAGGACGGATATCAAACAAAGCCAACTGAAAGGGGCGTAGAAACAAACAAGCAAGTAACTTCCAAGGAGTTCTATGCTTACTGCTTAATGACCAGAGACAATGAAACAATCAACTACATTCTCAACACTCGCCATATATTCCAACAATTCCTGGTAGGTACACTATGTGATCAAAAGTATCCAGACACCCCCAAAAGCATACGTTTTTCATATTAGGTGCATGTGCTGCCACCTACTGTCAGGTACTCCATATCAGCGACCTCAGTAGTCATTGGACATCGTGAGAGGGCAGAATGGCGTGCTCCGCAAAACTCACGGACTTCGAACGTGGTCAAGTGATTGAGTGTCAATTGTGTCATACGTCTGTATGCGAGATTTCCACTCTCCTAAACATTCCTAGGTTCACTGTTTCCGATGTGATACTGAAATGCAAACGTGAAGGGAAATGTACAGCACAAAAGCGTACAGGCCGACCTCGTCTGTTGACTGAGAGAGACGGCCGACGGTTGAAGAGGGTCGTAATGTGTAATAGGCAGACATCTATCTAGACCAATAGACAGGAATTCCAAACTGCATCAGGATCCACTGCAAGTACTACGACAGTTAGCCGGGAGATGAGGAATCTTAGATTTCATGGTCGAGCAACTGCTCATAAGCCACATATCACGCCGGTAAATGCCAAACGACGCCTCGTTTGGTGTAGGGGGCGTAAACATTGGACGACTGAACAGTGGGAAAACGTTGTGAGGAGTGACGAATCACGATACACGATATGGCGATCCGATGGCAGGTGGTGGGTACGCCGAATGGCCGGTGAACGTCATCTGCCAGCGTGTGTAGTGGGTCAAATGGTTCAAATGGCTCTGAGCACTATGGGACTTAACATCTATGGTCATCAGTCCCCTAGAACTTAGAACTACTTAAACCTAACTAACCTAAGGACATCACACAACACCCAGTCATCACGAGGCCGTGTGTAGTGCCAACAGCAAAATTCGGAGGCGGTGGTGTTATGGTGTGGTGTTTTTCATGGAGGGGCTTGCACCCCTTGTTGTTTTGCGTGGCAATATCACAGCACAGGCCTACATTGATGTTTTAAGCACCTTCTTGCTTCCCATTGTTGAAGAGCGCCTGTTCATAATGCACGGGCTGTGGCGAGGTGGTTACACGACAATAACATCCCTGTAATGGATTGGCCTGCACAGAGTCTTGACCTGAATCCTACAGCACATTTGGGATGTTTTGGAACGCCGACTTCGTGCTAGGCCTCACCGACCGACATCGATACCTCTCCTCAGTGCAGCATTCCGTGAAGAATGGTCTTCCATTCCCCTAAAATCCTTGCAGCACCTGATTGAACGTATGCGTGCGAGAATGGAAGCTGTCATCAAGGCTAAGGGTGGGCCAACATCATATTGAATTCCAGCACTACCGATGGAGGGCGCCACGAACTTGTAAGTCATTTTCAGCCAGGTGTCCGGATACTTTTGATCACATAGTGTATGTATGCAAAAGCAGAAGCGGGACGGATGCTTTAGATGAGACTGAATTAGAAGAAACTACGCACATAAGAATACATCCACCTTTGACGAGCAATCATAAATGACTTAAACATTGATGACATTGAAGCAATGATAGTCTTACTTTCTTCATACACAGGAAGTCCGAGACACATGCAAGAACACACTGAAGATGCCATGACCTACATTAGAGAATTTGGACGATCTGATCTCTACGTAGCGTTCACAAGCAACTCGTCGTGGCAATAAATCAAAGAACACTTAAAATTACAGACAAACCCCAGTGAATCGACACGACATAATAGACCGAGTTTTCTCCCAAAACACAAATGAGATTTATGGAAGTAATCACAAAATACCACATCTTTTGGACCGTTGGATGCTGGATGTACAAAATCTAATGGCAAAAACAACTGCCTCACTCACACACGACAGAATTCATCCCACGGATATCGACTAAATCATCCAAGCTGAATTTACCAATCCACAAGAAGATCCGGAACTGCACGACACAGTAGTGAAAAAAATGATTCACGGACCATGCGTGCCAGTAAACCCCAATTCTCCATGTATGAGTGATGGAAAATGTACAAAAAACTACCTGAAACCATACTTGGACGACACACAAACCGAAGTTGATGCCTATCCCAAACACAGAAGACGATCACCCATAAACGATGGCTTCACAGCAAAAATACGAATACGTGGCAGCGACTAACTGGAAATAGATAACCAGTGGACAGTACCATATAACACACTACTCTCCAAAATGTTCCAAGCACCCGTAAACGTAGAATACTGCAATTCAGTGAAATCCATCAAATATATCTGTAAGTATGTGAACGAAGGCAGTATTTTAAACAGCGAACAACAGAACAGAAACGACGAGATTCTCACGTACTAAATGGGAAGATCCATCAACAGTAACAAAGCAGCGTCGTGGATTTTCGGTTTTCCCATACACGAACGCGAACCAACTGTGCAACACGTATCAGTACGTTTGGAGAATGGACAGAGAGTTTACTTCACAAAAGACACCGCCAGAAATAGTGCAAGCGAACCATCTCAGAACACAATATTATCTTCTTTTTACCGACTGTGCCAAACGGATCCATTCACGAAAACATTAAGTCGAAGCCCCTACCTAATATACGTGGAACACAACAAGAAAAATATTTCAACAACGAAAACAAGGAATTTCAGTAGAAGATCATCCAGGAATCATGAAAACTGGCGCACTGGGTCGAGTATACACTGTATATCCGAACAACGCCGAATGTTTCTATTTCTGGATGCTGCTACACGAAATCCAGGGACCTAGAAGTTTCACAGATCTCAAGACTGTTGACGGTTACCTATGCCAGACGTACAGAGACTTAGGACTACTGGAAAACGGCAACCACTGGGAATGAACACGACAAGAAGACTCACCCACAGCCTCAGCTGAACAAATGAGACACTTATTCGCCATAGTTCTAACAATATGTAACCCATCGAATCCAAAACAGCTAGGGGGCTGCTTCAAAGAGAGTATGAGTGACGACATACTGTACCATCGAATTCAACGACGACGTCTTAAATGAAACAGTCATTCGCCTAGAAGATAAATGTTTAGCAATAAACAACCAGACCTTAATACAATTTGAAATGCAAGCTCCACGAAAAGATGCTATCACTTTGCTAAGCTTCGAAATTACAAAGGAAAAAAGCTACAACATTAACGAATTACTTCAATACATTGCTCACAACAAACTACTCTTCAATGACAATCAAAAAAGAAGTTTAAAAAGTTATCATGGACAGAACCGACAACAGTAGCGGGATTATGCACTTGGACGCACCAGGCGGCATCAGGGAAACGTTTCTAATAAATATATTGCTGGTGGAAATACGTGCTAAACGACAAATCGCACTTGCACTGGAATCATCCGGCATTGTAGCCAAACTTCTGGAAGGAGGACGAATTGCCCATACCATCCTACAACTACCGTTGAATATAACCGAAAAACAATTCCCGGTATGTAAAATTTCAAGAGAATGTGGACGGTGTGAACTTCTAAAGCAAGCTAAAATTATCTTCTCGCACGAATGCACAATGGCACATAAAAAATCACTCGAAGCTATGGATAGAACATTACAAGACTTGCGAGGAAACTCTGAAGTGATAGGGGGAGCTCTACTCATACTCTCAGAGATTTTCGACAAACACTCCCAGTTATCCCCCGGTCAACATCAACAGACGAGATCAATGCATGCTTTAAAGAAACCACATCTCTGGCCACACATACAAATACTGCGATTAACAAAACAATATGAGAGCTGAACTATTGAAAGGCGACACAACAGCACATTTTGTTCAACAACTTTTACAAATAGGTGAAGGCACATATCCTACTGACCAAACGAACGGCATCATTAAACTCAACAGAGATTTCTGCAACATAGTCACTGCTGAAAACGAACTGATCGACCAAATTTATCTAAACATAGTTCACAACTATACCAATCTGTACTGGCTGTTTGAAAGGGAAATTTTGGCAACTAAAAATAATATTGTCGACGATACCAATTTTAATATTCAAAAGAAAATTCCCGGTGAAGAGAGAACATACAGATCGATCGACACGATAGTGAACATTGAAGAAAGTGTGAATTTTCCTGAGGAATTTCTTAACTCTTTACAAGTACCAGGTACGCCATTATACTGCCTTCGACTTAAAACTGGATCTCCGTTCATACTACTCAGAAATCTCATCTCACCGAAACTATGTAATGGAACAAGAATGATGGTCAAACAGCTATAGAAAAACGTCATCAAAACCGAACTTATGACTGGCAACTACAAAGGACACACACTATTTATCGCCAGAATACCACTGATCTCCACTGAACTGCCATTCTCATTTAAAAGACTGCAGTTTCCAATCAAATAAGCCTAAGTTTTACAACTAACAGAGCGCAAGGACAAACTTTAAAATGTTGCGGCATCAACCTCAAAGACTCCTGCTTCTCTCATGGTCAACTATATTTAGCTTGCTCTCGAGTAGGAAATTCGAACAATTTGTACATGTATACCCTGGATAACAAACTGAAAAGCGTTGTTTATGGACAAAATGGTTCAAATGGCTCTGAGCACTATGGGACTTAACATCTGTGGTCATCAGTCCCCTAGAACTTAGAACTACTTCAACCTAATAACCTAAGGACAGCACACACATCCATGCCCGAGGAAAGATTCGAACCTGCGACCGTAGCGGTCACGCGGTTCCAGAATGAAGCGCCTAGAACCGCTCGGCCACACCGGCCGGCGTTTATGGACAAATATTGTAAATAGTTAGAATATGTATTCAATAAATTTTTTTGCCTCCTGTACTTTAACAAGTATTGTGAATAGTTAGAATATCTTTTCAATAATTTTTTTACCTCTTATACTTTAAAGTTTATCCTTTTATTCCAATTATCACACAATCTCATATCAACTCCGTGAGCAAAGCTGGATACCCCAGCTAGTTACATATAAAACCATGGTCTGATGAAAGAGGTGTCCTGAAGATGTTTATCTGATCATGTTAAATAAGTAAATTAATAAAAAACAAAAACAATGTACGTATATAAGCACTATCACACATGTAAAAATAATTATATAAATACATATCGTTATTATGATGAAGAATATTGTCCAGTAAAGCTGAACTTGAAAGGAGAGGCACTGAGTCAAGGAAGCAAGCTACAAGCTAAATCACACAGTGAGCCAAGAGCGTGGAGAGCAGAGTGGCTCCAGTATTACTTTGTAATCGTCTCCTTGTGAACGGCTGGCGATCGGGAACAGCCGCCGAGCCATACAGCTCGAGCCACATAGTTCTGCAACCCGCTCTGTGCGATTGGTGGGTGAAAACCGCTGCTCATGTGACTCACATGATCACCGACATTTTCTGATTGCGATGCCATGTCAGAGAATAAGAAGTAACAAATCATTTAGAAGTAGGAAAACGGTTACTCGGCTTGTGAAATTTGAGATTGTATTTTCAGATCATCATCATCATCTTCATCATCACTGGGTTGTCTGCATTGAGGCACGTTTTGACTGCATAGCTCTCCATGCTTCTCTGTCTTCTGCGTTCCTCTTCATTCTTTGGTACCCTCCTTGTGGCCTGCTGACATCATCCAACATCTGGATCTTCTGCCGTTCCCTTTCTTTCCCGGAACGAAACCTTCAGTTGCCTCTACTAGAATGCAATCTCTTTTTAGATTGTGGCTTATCCAGTTTAGTTTCCTGTTCTTCACCGTCAGCAACATCCTCCGTTCTTCTCCAACTCTCCTAAGTGCTTATTCATTCCTGACTTTATCAGTCGAGCTGATCTCCATTCTACGTCATATCCACATTTCACAAGCTTCAATTCTCTTCTCATCCTGCTTTCTCAAAGTCCACGTTTCTGCTCCAAACAAGGCCACACTTCATATTAAGCACTTAACCAGTCGCTTCCTTAATTTCTTGTTTAAACAACTAGTTAGGAGTCTTCTCTGCTTTTAAAATGCCTCTTTCGGCAGAGCCATTCTCACTGTGATATCTTGTTGGCAATCCATGTCTCCTTTAATCCAACTTCCCAAATACTTGAATGCACTTACCTGTTCTATGATTTCTGACCCCACCTTAATTTTCACTTTTCTTTTCTTTAGGCCTATGACCATGCTTTTGGTTTTGTTTTTATTAATTTTCATACCATATGCTGCACAGGCTTCATTCAGGTCATTTAGCATTTAGGTCAGCGTCTCTTGATTTTCTGTGAGGATCACCATGTGATTTGCAAATATTATACATTAAATTATTCGCCCTCGTATTCTGACGCCTCTTGTCCCATCCAAACAGCTTTCCAGTACTTCCTCCAGATAGATGTTAAATAGGATCGGCGAGAGACAACAGCCCTGTCTAACACCTCTCCCAATCCTGCTATCTTCAGAGATCCCATTAGCTATTCGTACCTGAGCTTTCTGATTAACGTACAGATTTGCGATCAATCTTCTCTCCTTCCACTTTAGTCCCTTCTTTTTCAAGATACCTAACAGCTTATCCCACTGCACTCTATCAAAGGCCTTTTCGAGGTCTATGAAGACAGCATACTCTTCTTTGCCCTTTTCTATGTATCTTCCGCCGATGGTTCTTAGAAGTCCTTTCGTGTTCGCTTTCCCCTTATGAAACCATATTGTTCTTCACCAAGTGTTTCTTGCAGCCTTTCATATAGCCTCCTATTCAGAATTCGAAGAACTACTTTTGCTGCCTGTGATATTAGGCTGATTGTCCTATGGTCTTCACACTTTTTGGGATTATTAGTCTTTGAGATTGGGACTATTATACTTACGAGAAAGTCTTCTGGCCATTCCCCTTTGTCATAGATGTAGTTGCAAAGAGAGGTCAACTCATTTTCCCCTGTTTCTTTTAAACTCTTTAGTATTTCTGCCGGAACGTCATCTACACAACACGCTTTGTTATTTTTGGGTTCTCCCAATGCCTTATTTACCTCTGAACCTAGAATAAAGTCTCCTTTTTCATCTTCATTTACTGATTCTTCCTTCTCAATCTGTAGTTTGGAAGGTATTTGATACGCTTTATAGAGAGTTCCAATTTATTCTTTCCATCTATTCTCAACAGCGTGTAGGTCACTTAAAACAGTTCCATCTTTCCCTTCTATCTCCATATTTGTTTTGTTCTTCCTTCCCTGAAATACTCTTTCCTTGGTTACTAGATACATCTTTTCGTACTTACCCTCTTTCTCTAGTGTCTCAATTACTGAGCATATTTCTCTCGTCCATTTTTCCCTGGCCTGATCAGTTACTCTTCTCATCTCATTATTCAGTCTTCTGTATTGCCTTTTCCCTTCATCAGTTTGTGACTTTTTCCGTTTCTCGTTTCTGCCATCTTCAAGATCATGTCATCGGTAACCCATAGTTTGCACATCACCAGACCAACGACATACACTCCTGGAAATTGAAATAAGAACACCGTGAATTCATTGTCCCAGGAAGGGGAAACTTTATTGACACATTCCTGGGGTCAGATACATCACATGATCACACTGACAGAACCACAGGCACATAGACACAGGCAACAGAGCATGCACAATGTCGGCACTAGTACAGTGTATATCCACGTTTCGCAGCAATGCAGGCTGCTATTCTCCCATGGAGACGATCGTAGAGATGCTGGATGTAGTCCTGTGGAACGGCTTGCCATGCCATTTCCACCTGGCGCCTCAGTTGGACCAGCGTTCGTGCTGGACGTGCAGACCGCGTGAGACGACGCTTCATCCAGTCCCAAACATGCTCAATGGGGGACAGATCCGGAGATCTTGCTGGCCAGGGTAGTTGACTTACACCTTCTAGAGCACGTTGGGTGGCACGGGATACATGCGGACGTGCATTGTCCTGTTGGAACAGCAAGTTCCCTTGCCGGTCTAGGAATGGTAGAACGATGGGTTCGATGACGGTTTGGATGTACCGTGCACTATTCAGTGTCCCCTCGACGATCACCAGTGGTGTACGGCCAGTGTAGGAGATCGCTCCCCACACCATGATGCCGGGTGTTGGCCCTGTGTGCCTCGGTCGTATGCTCACCTGCACGGCGCCAAACACGCATACGACCATCATTGGCACCAAGGCAAAAGCGACTCTCATCGCTGAAGCCGACACGTCTCCATTCGTCCCTCCATTCACGCCTGTCGTGACACCACTGGAGGCGGGCTGCACGATGTTGGGGCGTGAGCGGAAGACGGCCTAACGGTGTGCGGGGCCGTAGCCCAGCTTCATGGAGACGTTTGCGAATGGTCCTCGCCGATACCCCAGGAGCAACAGTGTCCCTAATTTGCTGGGAAGTGGCGGTGCGGTCCCCTACGGCACTGCGTAGGATCCTACGGTCTTGGCGTGCATCCGTGCGTCGCTGCGGTCCGGTCCCAGGTCGACGGGCACGTGCACCTTCCGTCGACCACTGGCGACAACATCGATGTACTGTGGAGACCTCACGCCCCACGTGTTGAGCAATTCGGCGGTACGTCCACCCGGCCTCCCGCATGCCCACTATACGCCCTCGCTCAAAGTCCGTCAACTGCACATACGGTTCACGTCCACGCTGTCGCGGCATGCTACCAGTGTTAAAGACTGCGATGGAGCTCCGTATGCCACGGCAAACTGGCTGACACTGACGGCGGCGGTGCACAAATGCTGCGCAGCTAGCGCCATTCGACGGCCAACACCGCGGTTCCTGGTGTGTCCGCTGTGCCGTGCGTGTGATCATTGCTTGTACAGCCCTCTCGCAGTGTCCGGAGCAAGTATGGTGGGTCTGACACACCGGTGTCAATGTGTTCTTTTTTCCATTTCCAGGAGTGTATTTACTGGTTGCTTTCAGCGTGTCTCTGAACTGGTTCCACTGTTCATTTATGCCCTCTGTCTTTTCTCTAATTTTCCACTTGTGTCGGAACTCTTCTTCAAGCTTTTTGGTTATTCCTTCTTCCTTTAGAGTATCCAAGTTAAATTTCACTCTCAGTGTACCTACCAACACTCTTTTCTATCTAACCTGCACATCTGCTACAGCGAACTTATGGTCAGGGTTAATATCAGCTCCTGTATAAGACTTGGCATTTCCCATGCATGTTCGGAATCTACTCCGTATTAGTATGTAATCGATCTGGTACCTGCTGTTGTCTATATTTGATGTCCATGTGTACCGTCTTCTTTTGTGATGTTCAAAAATCGTGTTTCCAACTACTAATGAGTTTTTCTTACAAAATATGACCATTCTCACACCTCTTTCGTTTCTGTTACCCAATACAAACTCTCCAACCACATATCTGTCTACCCCTTCGTCAACCACCACGTTCCAATCTCCCGTTACTATGATGCACGTCTTTTTCTTCTCTATCTCCACCAGTGATTCAATACTACTGTAGCACTCTTCAATCTCATCGTTGTTATGTTGGCTGGTTGGCATGTAGACCTGTATCAGAACTACATCTTTCTTGTGGCCTTTAAACCTCACCATAATCAATCTGCTATTCATATATTCCACCTTCATTATCATGATTTTTACCTTCTTCTTTACCACGATAGCTACTCCAATCATTCCGTTTTTTCCTCACCTGAATAAAATAGTTTTTAGTCATCACTCTGTAATACACCATTGCCTCCCCATCTCACCTCGCAAATTCCAAGAGTATCTATATTGTTGTGCTCCATCTCTTTTTTCGCATTTTTCAATTTTCCAGATTGTAGGAGGGCGCGAAAGTTGCATGTACGAATCCTTAGCTCTTCCTCTTTCCTTTTCTTTTTCTTTATCTTTACACTTTCAATTAGCCTCGATGTACCCCCCTCCCGGAGATCCGATTGAGGGTATGTTTTACGTCCAAAATCATTATTTTGCACGTAGAGAGCCATGTCAACTGCGCCTTGGGAATAGTAATGTGGTAGCTTCCCGTTGCTTTGCACATATGATACCAGCCGCCCACTCTGGGTCAGACGATGTTTGCGGTCACTCACTCCGAGTACAAATACAATGCGTAAACAACTATTGTTTACTATGTGCCGCAGTAATGTAGAAGAAGACGAGACGAACAGCCACATGCAGGACACTTATGGTCCATCAAGCTGTGAAACTACCTCAAACTGACTAAAAAGCTATCGAAGCTAAAGCCACACACGTCGTGCGAGATTTTCAGTATTCTTTCAGTCTCTTCGTACAAACTATTAGTCACAGGGAAAAATGAATTGGAGCTTTTTTTGTAGCAAATTTAATGTCTTTTAATTTTGTTCTGGGATATGATTTCGCTACAGGCCGCGTTTTCGAGTTATTCAAGGAAAACGTACAAAAATTACCTTCAAACCAACGGTCACACTCATCTCTCACCAGTCGGTACTTCTAGTATGTTGTTCGTGGCAGTCCCACCTACCACTGTAGAAAAATGTGCGACAGCACGAATTATTTTCCGTATTCGATCATTTTTGGTCTCCACTGAATGGGCTATTACGCTATGGGCTTAATTGGCTGTTTTGTTAACACTGAAATTTCCCATGAGAGTAATGAAAGAAAAAAAGATTTTGTAAATGTTGGCAGAAACTAGTGACGTTTACAGTTCAATCCAAACTTAACTCTAGCAAGCACAGTAGTTTCGTAGTAAGAAGGTCAAACAAACAAAATGATTTAATTCTTAATTTTATGCTGTCAAAACACACAAAACTGTGTGGTAAAATTTACATATACGACCATTTTACAATCTGAAAGTGCACGAATAAGCCGGCGGCGTTGTAGCCTAGTCAATGAAGAGCAAAAAACGCAGATTATGTGAACCAATTCGTGTACAGTGGCAGAAAGGAGTGCCACCAACAACATACTAGATATACTGAGCGACGGGGGACGTTGGTGTGTCTGAAGGTCACTTTTGTAGGTTTCTCTTTAATAAGTTGAAAAATGTGCCATATAGTGGAAACGTATCACAGTACAAAATTAAACCACATTAAATTTCTACAAAGAAGATCCTACTTATTCTTTAGGCCTAATAGTTCACCCGAACAGAGTGAGAGAATATTGAAAATCCCTCATGACACGCACGCAGCGTGGCTTAGGTAATTTTTGTAGGCCAATTTGAGGTCCTTTAATGACTTGATAGACTACAAGTGTCCTATAGCAAACTGTTTCTTCTCTACTTCCGCTCCACCACTGTGGTAAAATGTAAACAGTTATCATTTACACCTAACATAAGGCACAAAGTGTTTTCTGTACTAATACATTTTTCTGAAGAACTTATCTTTCTTCATTTTCTGTTCTTTCCACGGCTGAGAAAAGCTGCACACATTTGTAAGATACGCAAATGCTTTTTTCTCAGCTTAGGGAACGTTTCCTTCAGTATTTAACGTTGGGCAGCAGCCTGCTGCAGAATCTTCGTTCTGTCCACTGATATCACAAGACAGACACCTTGTATCTTTTTTCCGAGCTGTCGATTGCTCACTCCTTAGAAGCATCCGGCTCTCTGAATCAGTTTGGGAGTGGACCGCTCATCTACATCTACATTTACATCTACATGGTTACTCTGCAATTCACACTTAAGTGCTTGGCAGAGGGTTCATCGAATCATTTTCATACTACTTCTCTACGATTCCACTCTCGAATAGCGCGTGGGAAAAAGGAACACCTAACTCTTTCCGTTCGAGCTCTGATTTCTCTTATTTTATTGTGATGATCATTTCTCCCTACGTAGGTGGGTGTCAACAAAATATTTTAACATTCGGAAAAGGAAGTCGGTGATTGAAATTTCCTAAATAGATCCCGCCGCAAAGAAAACCGCCTTTGTTTCAGTGACTGTCACCCCTCATATCAGTGACACTCTCATCCCTATTGCGCGATAACACGAAACGAGCTGCCCTTCTTTGCAGTTTTTCGATGTTCTCCGTCAATCCTACCAGGTAAGGATCCCATACCGCGCAGCAATATTCCAGCAGAGGACGGACAAGTGTAATGTAGGCTGTCTCTTTAGTAGGTTTGTCGCAACTTCTAAGTGTTCTGCCAACAAAGCGCAGTCTTTGTTTCGCCTTCCCAACAATATTATCTATGTGGTCTTCCAAATTTATGTTGCTCGTAATTGTAATTCCTAAGTATTTAGTCGAATGGACAGCCCTTATATTTGTGGCATTTATCGTATACCCAAAATTTATCGGATTTCTTTTAGTACCCATGTGGATGACCTCGCACTTTTCTTTGTTTAGTGCCAGTTGCCACTTTTCGCACCATACAGAAATTCTCTCTAGGTCATTTTGTAATTGGAATTGATCGTCTGATGATTTTACTAGACAGTAAATTACAGCGTCATCTGCAAACACTCTAGGGGGACTGCTCAGATTATCAAAAATGGTTCAAATGGTTCTGAGCACTATGGGACTTAACATCTGTGGTCATCAGTCCCCTAGAACTTAGAACTACTTAAACCTAACTAACCTAGGGACAGCACACACATCCATGCCCGAGGCAGGATTCGAACCTGCGACCGTAGCGGTCACGCGGTTCCAGACTGAAGCGCCTAGAACCGCACAGCCACACCGGCCGGCACTGCTCAGATTATCACCTAGATCATTTATGTAAATCAGGAACAGCAGAGGGTCTAAGACACTACCTTGCGGAACGCCAGATACCACATCTGTTCTGCTCGATGATTTACCGTCTATCACTACGAACTGTGACGTCTCTGAGAGGAAATCACGAATCCAGTCACACAACTGAGACGATATTCCATATGCACGCAATTTGATTAATAGTCGTTTGTGAGGAACGGTAACAAAAGCCTTCCGGAAATCTAGGAATATGGCATCGATCTGAGATCCCTTGTCGACAGTACTCATAAAGAGCTACATGTGTTGTACAAGAACGATACTTTCTGAATCGGTGTTGGTTATGTATCAATAAGTCATTTTCTTCAAGGTGATTCATAATGTTCGATTACAGTATATGCTCCAAAATCCTACTGCAAATTGAGGTCAGTGATATGGGTCTGTAATTCAATGGGTTACTCCTATTTCCTTTCTTGAGTATTGGTGTGACCTGTGCTACTTTCCAGTCTTTAGGAACAGACCTTTCGTCAAGTGAGCGTTTGTGTATGATTGCTAAGAAAGGCGCTATTGTGTCTGCATACTCTGAAAGGAACCTGATTGGTATACCATCCGGACCGGAAGACTTACCTTTCTTAAGTTATTTGTTTCGCAACACCTAAGATATCTACTTTTATGTCACTCATGCTAACAGCTGTTCTGGTTTCGAATTCTGGAATATTTACTTCGTCTTCTTTCTATAGCTATCGCGCAGTGACAGTATTGACTGTTTTTTGCCACTGGTGTACTTCACATACGACCAGAATCTCTTTGAGTTTTCTACCATATTTTGAGACAATGTTTCATTGTGGAAACTATTAAAAGCATCTCGCATTGACGTCCGCACTAAATTTCGAGCTTCCGTGAAATTTTGCGTTCTTCTGAATTTGGCATGCTTTTTTCGTTGCTTCTGCAACAGTGTTCTGACGTGTTTTGTGTACCATGGTGGATCAGTCTCATCTCTTATTAACTTATGCGGTGTGAATCTATCTATTGCTGTCGATACTCTACCTCTGTATTTGAGCCATATCTGGTCTACGCTTACGTAATTAACTTGGAAGGAATGGAGACTCTCTCTTAGGAAGGCATCAAGCGAATCTTTATCTGCTGTTTTAAATATATTTTGCGTTTATTTTTAGTGGTTTTGGTTGATATGGTTTTGAGCCTCGCTAAAATGACCTGGTGTTCACTAATACCTGCATCTGTCAAGACGCTCTCTATTAGAGCAGGATTAATTGTGGCTAAGAGGTCAAGTGTGTTTTCGCAACCATTTACAATTCGTTTCGGCTCATGAACTAATTGTTCACAGTGATTCTCAGAGAAAGCATTTAGTACAATTTCGGAAGATGTTTTGTGTCTACCACCGGCTTTGAACATGTATTTTCGCCAACAAATTTAGGGTAGATTGAAGTCTCCACCATTTATAACTGTATGAATGGGGTACTTATTTGTAATGAGATTCAAGTTTTCTTTGAATCGTTCAGCTATTATATCATCTGAGTCGTGGGTCGGTAGAAGGAGCCAATTATTATTTTGGTACGGCTGTTGAGCATAACCTCTACCCATAGTAATTCGCAGTAATTACCTATTTCAACTTCACTACAAGATAAACTACTACCAACAGGCACCAACACTTCACCACCTACTTTATTTGATCTATCCTCTCTGAACACGGTTTGCACCTCTGTACAAATTTTGGCAGAATTTATCTCCGGCTTTAGCCAGCTGTCTGTTCCTATAACGATTTCAGCTTCAATGATTTCTATCAGCACTTGAAGCTCTGGTACTTTTCCAACACAGCTACGACAATTTACAACTACAATACCGACTGTAGCTTGGTCGATTCTCGTCGTTTCTTTTCCCTGTACCCTTTGAGACTGGAGCCCTTTTTGATCTTTCAGGAGACTGTCGAATCTAAAAAACCACCCAGTCCATGCCACACAGCCCCTGCTACCCCTGTAGCCGCCTCCTGTGTGTAGTGGACACCTGACCTATTTAGCGGAACTCGAAACGCCACCACCCTATGGCCAAGTCGAGGAATCTGCGGCCTACAAGGTCGCAGAACCGTCTGAGCCTCTGATTCAGACCCTCCATTCGGCTCTGTATCAAAGGTCCGCAATCGGTCCTGTCGACGATGCTGCAAATGGTGAGCTCTGCCTTCATCTCGCTAGCAAGACTGGCAGTCTCCACCAACTCAGATAACAGCCGGAATCTCTTCCGATCCATAGCGACACACGTCATTAATGCCGATATGAGCCACCATCTGCAGTTGGCTTCTCCCTGTACTCTTCATGGCATCCGGAAGGACCCTTTCCACATCTTGGATGACTCCCACCGGTATGCACACGGAGTGCACATTGGGTTTCGTCCCGTCCTTAGCTGCCATATCCTTAACATATTCTTAACATGGAGCTCCCAATGACAAGCAACCCCACCCTCTGCACTTGTCCGGACCTCTCAGGAAGACCGGCCACTGACGCAACAGGCGAGGCCGCCTTTGCTGGCTGAGAAGTACTTTCAGCAGTGGGCAGTACCTCAAACCTGTTACGGAGGCGTAAGGGTACAGCCTTGCGGCCAGCACCAACTGTCGCCTTCCGCCCATCTCTAGACGACCAGGTAGTTTGACCGTAAGCTCCTTGCGCAGTGATGCCAACACCACCTTCGGACCACATCCAGCTACATTGCATATTTCGCGATCTCTGTCGACGTCCTATACTTCCAAGTATAATGTTTAATTGGTAGTAATTTCCAGTGTTGTATATAGTACATCACGCTGGTTTCGTAATATGTGGCCGCTATACGAGGGGTAAAAAAAAAAAGGAATTACTTTTAAAAGCTATTTATTTTCGAATTATTTACAAAATAACCTTATCCCCTTGAAAATGCTCTCCATTACAACTGCTACATTTGTCCCACCGCACCTTCCACTGTTTGAAACATTTTTGTAATCATATTTAGTAGTCCCTCGTTTTCATGCCCCTTTTAATGCGGGTAAATAAGAAAAAGTCGCTTGGAGCTAGGTCAGGCGAGCAAGGTGCGTGGGGCAATGGAACCGTGCCATTTTTAGCCAAAACCTGTCTAACAGAGGTGTCTGTGTGTGCAGGTGCGTTGTCGTGGTGGAAGAACCACGCTCCTGTCTGCCACAAATTGAGCGTTTTTTGACAAACACTGTTGCACAATCTTCTTAAAACTCCCAAACAAAAGGTTTGGTTGGTGGTCTGAGCAGGGGGAACAAGCTCTTAATGAACTACGCGCTTGGCATCAGAAAAGCAAATAAGCATTGTTTTGATGTTTGATTTGACTTGACGACATTTTTTTGGATGTGGTGACGATGACGTCTTCCATTGGCTTGACTGTTGCTTTGTTTCGGGTCGTAACAGTAGCACCAGTAATAATCTTTGACAGAAAATGTGGATCAGTTTCAAGCTGTTGTTCAAATCACAACATGTTTCAGCTCGATGTTCCTTTTGACTGTCAGTCAGAACCCAAGGAACAAACTTGGCGACTACTCTTTTCATTCCCAAATCTTCCGTTAAAATTCGCCGAACCGAGCTCCAAGGAAATCAACTAATCTATGACTGTTGATCAATTGTTTGTCGACAGTCTGTGAGCACAAGCTCTCGAATTTTTTCGATATTTTCGACGATTCGGTCAGTTGATGGAGGTCTAGAACGAGGTTTGTCATCAATCGACATGTCGTCATTTTTAAATCTAGCAAACCCTTCACACACTTGAGCTTTTCGCCATAGCGATATCTTGGTAAGTTGTTTTCAACATTAAAACAGTCAGAGCAGCATTTTTACCGAGTAGAAAACAAAATTTCATACCTGCAAGCTGTTCACTGAAACTTGCCATCATAAGAAACGAATCAAGAACAAACCAACGCTAGTAAAAACAATCACTGCAGATGAACAGAACAAGCCAGGTCGACAACGCAGACGGCACTGAACTCGCAGTCAAGATCTATATGTATAGACCTTGCTGGGCTATACACATACTACAACAGCTCCCCCCTCGGCAATGTTACCCCGTTTTTTTTTTTTTTTTTTTTTTTTTTTTTTTTTTTTTTTTGGGCCATTGATGGGGCGAAAGTGTTGCCACAGTTTGTGACGTGACTGTACACACCGAGAATGGCATTTTCCATGCGAACAGTTCTGTTTTGTCGACTGTACATAGGAAAGCAATGTTTACGCTACCTGCAGTACAATGAAGGCACATCGGAAAGTAAGGTATTTGTCTCAACAGTTATGAATTGCTTTTATTTTTAGAGTTAGTTAAGGTTCTGACAGGTTATCTGCTCGGTTCTCAGTTTTGTAAACAAACTTTATACAACTGTGCAGAACACTCATTATTCAATGATGGCGCCAATATGAACAATGTTGTATTTACACTGGATTTTAATGAGGAACAAGAATAGCTTCAGATCTTTAAAGCCACAAATAAATTCCCATTGACTGTAATATTTACAGTCAATGACTAAAGAAAAAAGTTTATCATTGTACTGAAATAAAAAATACCTGTAGAATATTGACTGTTCTGCAGTAATGTGAACTAAGCAAGTTCAGAATCTGTTACAATACCTTTAGATTACGTTCCGTCACTTCAAACGAAGGTGTGTTACACTATTCCAAATAAGTGATTATAAGGAATTGCTGAAGTGCACTTGCATATACACTCCTGGAAATGGAAAAAAGAACACATTGACACCGGTGTGTCAGACCCACCATACTTGCTCCGGACACTGCGAGAGGGCTGTACAAGCAATGATCACACGCACGGCACAGCGGACACACCAGGAACCGCGGTGTTGGCCGTCGAATGGCGCTAGCTGCGCAGCATTTGTGCACCGCCGCCGTCAGTGTCAGCCAGTTTGCCGTGGCATACGGAGCTCCATCGCAGTCTTTAACACTGGTAGCATGCCGCGACAGCGTGGACGTGAACCGTATGTGCAGTTGACGGACTTTGAGCGAGGGCGTATAGTGGGCATGCGGGAGGCCGGGTGGACGTACCGCCGAATTGCTCAACACGTGGGGCGTGAGGTCTCCACAGTACATCGATGTTGTCGCCAGTGGTCGGCGGAAGGTGCACGTGCCCGTCGACCTGGGACCGGACCGCAGCGACGCACGGATGCACGCCAAGACCGTAGGATCCTACGCAGTGCCGTAGGGGACCGCACCGCCACTTCCCAGCAAATTAGGGACACTGTTGCTCCTGGGGTATCGGCGAGGACCATTCGCAACCGTCTCCATGAAGCTGGGCTACGGTCCCGCACACCGTTAGGCCGTCTTCCGCTCACGCCCCAACATCGTGCAGCCCGCCTCCAGTGGTGTCGCGACAGGCGTGAATGGAGGGACGAATGGAGACGTGTCGTCCTCAGCGATGAGAGTCGCTTCTGCCTTGGTGCCAATGATGGTCGTATGCGTGTTTGGCGCCGTGCAGGTGAGCGCCACAATCAGGACTGCATACGACCGAGGCACACAGGGCCAACACCCGGCATCAAATGGGGAGCGATCTCCTACACTGGCCGTACACCACTGGTGATCGTCGAGGGGACACTGAATAGTGCACGGTACAACCAAACCGTCATCGAACCCATCGTTCTACCATTCCTAGACCGGCAAGGGAACTTGCTGTTCCAACAGGACAATGCACGTCCGCATGTATCCCGTGCCACCCAACGTGCTCTAGAAGGTGTAAGTCAACTACCCTGGCCAGCAAGATCTCCGGATCTGTCCCCCATTGAGCATGTTTGGGACTGGATGAAGCGTCGTCTCACGCGGTCTGCACGTCCAGCACGAACGATGGTCCAACTGAGGCGCCAGGTGGAAATGGCATGGCACGCCGTTCCACAGGACTACATGCAGCATCTCTACGATCGTCTCCATGGGAGAATAGCAGCCTGCATTGCTGCGAAAGGTGGATATACACTGTACTAGTGCCGACATTGTGCATGCTCTGTTGCCTGTGTCTATGTGCCTGTGGTTCTGTCAGTGTGATCATGTGATGTATCTGACCCCAGGAATGTGTCAATAAAGTTTCCCCTTCCTGGGACAATGAATTCACGGTGTTCTTATTTCAATTTCCAGGAGTGTATATATAAGGTACATGCTTGTGCACAATCCAGACACTGGACTGGGCCAGAACTTGTTGAATTGTGTAAAGATGACACTTACACCATGCACAATATAAACGTCCAGAGACAGTGAGACACAAAAAAACCCTTTATTTATAAAATGTCAAACGGGCGTTCCCATATAATTGAATGAGAGCAACCACTATCAACTTCACAAAATGTTACACGAATATTGTTCATGTGTGTTTTTATTAATTTAAGTCGAGTAGGGATGGATAACTGAGAGGGAATGGACATTAAGTTATAATTGTGGGTCTTGCCATTCAAATGACAAGCATAGAGGTGCTTAAACATGTGTATTTGCCCTTTGCGACGTGTGTCCTTGTAATATAATTGTAGTTTTCTTTTGAGTACTCTGACCAATAATTGTCTCAGGAATCGGCAGAGATTAAAGTAAAATTAAGACTAAATAATGACCACGTCTTTACTAGTAAAGCCAATCATTGAAGGCAGGTACCCTAGGAATGAGTGGGAGTTTGCATCAGAGAGGAGGCAGTGGTAATCAATCGCCCGTAACTAATCACGCGAACGGATTAAAATACCAGTTATGGAGATATTAATTTTGTACCACAGGTGGTAACACCATAGGAGTCATCATCTATACTACAAAATTGATTTGAAGAGAGGGGCTATGTAAGAAGGCAAGAACTATGCCCCTTACATGAAGTCATTAGAGATCACCTAACTCACGTTGAGCGAACAGTAGGGCTGAACAAAAATGACTGACAAGGCACAATGCATCTTGTAGAGGGTAGAGTATGGACGTATTGGAATAATTAATGTCGGGTGATGGTTTTAAAATAATTCACATGACATGAAAACTTTGTGGAAATGCGTCAATTTACTGGAGGCTAGTTTATCCCAGGGAAGTATTCGAGTCGACCGTGGCCGACTGGGGAGTGGCGAAGGGAAGCGACAGTAGGCAGCTTAGGGCGGATCAAGCTCTGAGAAAGCGGTAACAGGGAGTGGCCCTCCAACTGCCTTAAGATGAGTGACAGTGTGTGGGTGGTTGACCCCATGCGGGTGTACCGGGAAGCAGATGGGGAACTTGTACGCCTGTTGATAAATGTCCATCGTCCTGTTTTCAGTGAAACATGCGAGTAAGCCACGCAAAGCTATGGCGGAACGGTCAACAGAGGCTAAAATATGTGTGTTCGTGACTATAGCAACTTCATGTTGAATTCACGGTCCACAGAGTCTGAAGTAAATCAGGTGAAGAGTGACAGAATGAAATACACCGGCCTCTGATGGGAACGTAGGACCAAGGAATTTGAAGTACTCTCCTGGGAGTCAGAATTCCGGAAAAATTGGTGTTTTGTGCAGACGCTAACCTTGATGGGTGGCCTGGGAGGAGCTAAATAGCAGAAGTTGAGAGGAAGGGAAATTTTGTGGGAACTTGTTCACTTCCCAGAGCAGGCATTGGTCGGCACTGGGAAGTGATGCATAATTATCGCGACTTGCGCTGCAATTGGCGTAAGTGATTTTGCTGGAGGGGAAACCGAGGCGAAGAGCGGACTGGGAGAAATCTCCGTAATGGTCTTCTGTTTCTAGCTTGCCTAGAGTGCGGACGTGGCGTTCTTTTACTCAGCTTGCCTGAGAGAGAGTGAGCATCTCTGCAGTTTAGGACTTAGCAAACGGAACGATTGACCTCGGAGATAGAAAGTTTTCGTTCAGCTATGTACTGAGCAAGATGGCTAGAAGTGCATAGATGAGCGCAGCCTTGCAGCACCACGAGGTCGGGCGACGTCCACAAAACGACGCCGCCCAGCCACGCTGAATTCGGTGATATTGTGCCCGCTCCGGCCGCTGATTAATTTGCTGGATCACGTCGGCAAAGTTTCCAAGAGGGTTTCATGGGCCATGTATTGTAGAATTCTTCTCGCACTTCGCATAACGCCTGGGTCAGTCGATAGGAATTACTTTTGACTTATCGCGCTTTACTCCACGCAAACGCAGTTTATTACCACTGACTGTTAGGAGAGTTATGTAATGTGATGATTGAAGGTCGTGAGTTAAAATAAATTTGTGCTAATCGACTGCATCTGTTTTCAATCAAGTAGTTGAAATCCCAAGACACTTTCTTAATTAATTTTATGTTCAACATTTGCATCTGGTGTTCAATAGCTGAATGTAACATCAATGTACACCTTTTTTTAATTAAAACGGATCAATTCAGAATCAATTAATGTCAACACTGCCACCGCAGTTCAATCAGGAGTCACAGGGCCTTATTACTTTCTTTGCGTTATTCGATATTGCGGCAGTTTTGCACTCTCTGTTGATCTGTTAGTCAAATACCTGGGGTGAACACACACCAAAACCAGATAAGTGACGAGTGGGGTGTTACAACACTTACTAAAGAAGAACTGCCAATTGCTACGGAAAAACCGACAGTTGCTACAACAACCGAAGAATGACAGCAAAAGGAAATGTAAAGGGCGGGACGTGTTAACTGCAGCGAAGCCTATGCATAAACAATCTGTATGCATTCTGAGGTGTCACCGCCAGACACCACACTTGCTAAGTGGTAGCTTTAAATCGGCCGCGGTCCATTAGTATACGCCGGACCCGCGTGTCGCTACTGTCAGTGATCGCAGACCGAGCGCCACCACACGGCAGGTCTCGAGAGACGGACTAGCACTCGCCCCAGTTGTACGGACGACTTAGCTAGCGATGCACACTGACGAAGCCTCGCTCATTTGCAGAGCAGATAGTTAGAATAGCCTTCAGCTAAGTCAATGGCTACGACCTAGCAAGGCGCCATTAGTATTACATTGCATGATCTACAGAGTCTCACTTGCATCGTCAAGAGCGATGTACAACAATGATGGATTAAAGTTAAGTATTCCAGCAGCTACGTACTTTTCTTTATAGCAATCATTACGTATCCTGTTTCAGACCTATCTCTAGCCTGCGTGAGTTTAACGCGTGCATTCGGCCTCCTCAACCAAGTAGTGTGCGTAGTGCTGGCTAACTGCTAACACTACACATTCGACAGTTCATACAGTACTGCGTTTGACGAAGGTTGTTATGGAACCAATTAATGCGACATTCCGTGTAGTATGGCAACATATCCGCAAGACATCATTTCAGTGGTTACGACCGTGGACTAGCAGTTGGACGGCTCGAAACCGGTCAAAGTGTCACTACTGTGGCCACAGTAATGGGTGTGACCAGAAGTGTCATCTCACGATTAAAAAAGGCCGGCGAAGGTGAAAATATTATGCGAAAGCATGCCGGTGGTGGTAGCCGAATGACCAGACCGCAAGAGGGTCGGTAAGTAGCCCTAGTGGCGGAAGGGATCGCAGATCTAACTCCTAGGCAGGTCACTGCACACCTTGCAACCGATACCGGCTATACGTGTCTCTGCCAGAATCATTTCGCAGAGATTAAATCAGACTGGACTGTGTGCTTGAAAGCCTGTTAAATACATCTCTCCTCCATCACGAAATCGTCGAGAAAGAATTCGTTGGCGTAGGAAGCATGTTGGGTGTGGTCAGCAACAGTGGTCCAGGCTGATGATGTCCGAACCCCACTTCACCGTGCCAAGTGATTCTGGCCATCAGTTAGTGTGAAGAGAAAGGGGAACACGTTACACATGCAGAATGTTTATGAATCTCATCGGTATGTCCGAAGCGTTATGTTGTTGGCTGCCATTACGCGCGATAGCCAAACACCGCTGAATATCTTTGTACGAGGTATCTTTACAGCACAGCGGTATAGTAGGGAGATTATTCTGGATCGAGTCCAACTTTTTAGGGGCGCAGTAGGTCCTGATTTTCTGTTTATGGACGAGAAGCACCCCCCCCCCCCCCCCCATTTTGGACTGCTGAGGTGTCGGAAACTCTGGAAAGTGAAGATATTGAATTTATGGAATGGCCTGCGTACTCCCCAGACCTTAAGCCTATAGGATATACGTCCTTTGCTCTTGGCAGACGTGTTTCTCGATGAATACCGCCTATCATAACCGTGAAAGGACTGAAAACCTCCCTTAGGATTGGGACAATCTTCCTCAAGGGCTCCTCAACAGTTTCATAGCCAGCATGAATAACATGTGCAAAATGAGCATTAGTGCCCGAGGAGGCTATATTCCCGGCCGAAATGGCCGAGCGGTTCTAGGCGCTACAGTCTGGAACCGCGAGACCACTACTGTCGCAGGTTCGAATCCTGCCTCGGGCATGGATGTGTTTGATGTCCTTAGGTTAGTTAGGTTTAAGTAGTTCTAAGTTCTAGGGGGACTGATGACCTCAGAAGTTAAGTCCGATATTGCTCAGAGCCATTTGAACCATTTTTGAGGCTATATTCCTTACAAAGAGTCGGATATCGACCTTTATGTTGAAAGTCTGACCTGTGTGAAACATGAACGTTATTACGTCTGTTATCCTGCTTTCCCATGCGGTGAAATCTGTACCATTTTTCGTTATAAATATTGTTGCAGAAAAAGCTGGTTAGTACACTCACTGTAGTGTAGTGGTTATTATACTAGACTGCTGCATGGAGGGTCGTGAGTTCATAACTCATATTACCTGTAATATTTTAATTTCTATATTCGGTTCGAGGATATTCTAGAAGTATCCACAAATTTCAGGAACCATTGTACTAGAATGATTTGTAACTGTATATATGCCGTACGTGTTCTGGCCGGAGGCAGTTCGCTCCGCACTCCTGTATGTGCAAGTGCTGAATAAACCTTCGTTAAGTGAAGTTGGTGTTCGTCAATCATCTAATTACACCTTCTTCTACGTGACATTATTCTGTTGGAGGCACTGGTTATTGGAATTTGTGATAGCGCACATTATGGACGACACAGTGGTTCCCATCACGACACGACAGAGCCACCGTTCACGTGGCGAGAAACCCGAGTTCGAGCCATATTCAACAGATCGCGATCTGTCGGAGACAGAAGAAGAAGAGGGCGTTATGATGACAGCAACTGTGTGCCACCACATGAGACATCCTTCCGGGTTCTCTGGTGACAATGGCCAAGATTCAAACAAGTGGCTGAAGGTATATCAGCGTATAGCCAAATTTAACAAATGGGATGAAACCGTGTGTTTGGCTAACGTATTTTTCTACTTGGAGGGCACTGCCAAGCAATGGTATGAGAACACCGAGGAGAAGTTCACAAGGTGGGAAGTATTCCAGGTGGAACTGCGCAAGTATTTCAGCGACACACGACAACAGAAGTGCAAGGCCGAAGATAAATTAAAGTGCAGGGTACGGCGTCCAGGTGAAACTATAGCTTCCTACATTCAAGACGTCTTGGAGCTGTGTAAAATAGTGGATTCTATAGTGAAGGAGGGAGATAAGGTTGCACATCTCATGAAGGGTGTTGCTGAGGACATGTATCAAGCCCTACTCCTGAAGGAGGTTTCGACAGCAGACGACTTCATAAAATGGTGCCAGTATATCGGGACAATGCATCAAAAAAGAATTACACGCAAGAAGTTTGAACGGCTTCCAAATGCCGTAGCGATGTCTGTGATATAGGAAGAAACTGCTTTCACAAGTGTTCTTAGTCAGATAGTGAGAGATGAAGTTCAGAAGGCACTTGTATTGCACGGCGAGCAAAAAACCTAGACGCTTCAAGAGGTCATAATGAAGGAAGTGGAACAGACATTGAAACCAATCTCTCGTCCTCTATTTCCCTTTAAACGGTGAAAAAGTCGAGACCCAGGCGAAGCTACATTCCTACAATGCCGCATGAGGAACATGTTACGCACCAAGGAAGACTGACGTCTGTAGGACCCAGGATAACCAACCAGTATGTTTCCACTGCGGACGGCAGCGACATGCGGTGCGCTGTTGTCGAGAAAGGCGGCCGATATGCGATGACACCCGCGCCAGAAGACAGCAGACCGATCTTAGCCGACGCCAACTCCGCGATGACGAAGATGAACAAGAAGGCGTGGGTGCAGGTCGATCGCTACAAAAATGATAGGAAACTACGTCGATATCCTCACGGATGGCCGACCAGCCCAAGCTCTTTTGGACTCTGGAGCATCATTTTCAATCATTTCGGAGAAGTACCGTCGCCAATTGCAGAAAACCGTATTCGTCGACAGCAAAACATCTCTGCTGAAGGTGGCAAATGGGAAATATATAAAACCTACAGGAAGATGTATCATTCGTGTGGGTATAAGTGGCCATACACAGCCCTTAGAATTCATCGTCTCACAAGAGTGTAGTCATGACGTCATTCTCGGATGGGACTTTTGAAAGCTTCTCAGGCAATTATATTTTGTGGTCGCTCGAAGATTATACTAGACGAGATGAGATACTGTGGACAGGAAGGTGCGTGATGTGTCGGCAGCTGGGCCAACACCTTGTAAATAGAGGTGGCTAAAAAGGCACGCGAGACTAACGCAGACGGGCGTGAAGTACTGGAACAGGATACGTAATTAATGCTATGAAGAAAAGAACGGAGCTTCTCATATACTTATCTTTAATTTCCTCTTGTACATCTCTATGGTGAACACAAGTGAGACTCTAATTACAATCACTGTAAGGCTAATGGCGCCTTGCTAGTTCGTAGCCATTAACTTAGCTGAAGGCTATTCTGTCTCTCGGCTAATGAGAGAGAAAGGCTTCGTACGTCTAGTCGCTAGCTCTGTCGTCCGTACAACTGGGCTGAGTTCGAGTCAGTCTCTCGAGACCTGCCTTGTGGTGGCGCTAGGTTTGCGATCACACGGTGGCGACACGCGGGTCCGACATGTACTACAGGACCGCGGCCGATTTAAGCTACCACCTAGGACGTGTGGTGTCTGGCTGTGACACCACATTCCTCCCCCGCAAATCGGCGAACGGTCGTGAGATAAGGCTTCCGCCCGCCGTGGGGAGGACCCCATGTTGACGTATGCGATGAGGTGGGGAGCCTAACAACAGGCGAGGCTGTGCCACCCGCACCCGGCCATTCGGTCCGAGGGGAGCTAGGAAACGCCTGAAAACCTAGTCCAGGGTGCACGTCAACATGCGGCGTATGCGCCCGTAGAGAGACAGGAGGGGCCGAAGGGTCGACCTCCATGTGGTCGGAGAATCCGACGCGCGATGACGACATCTGGTCCGGAGCGGGCAAGAGTTCCATGGCGGAGGACAGCTGGTCACGGGAAGCGATCGGCGGCGCGTGACCCAGGGAGGCGCGTGGCGGCTGCAGCGAAGTGTCCACTGCGGGCGGCGCCGGAGGCGGCTGCGGCGGCTGCGGCGGCTGCGGCGGCGCGGCGCCATGAGGCAAAATGGAAGGCAGCGTCGGGAACACCTGGGGATGAGGCGAGCCAGTAGATGGGTCCCCAGGGCGCTGACCTGACGGCGCCGTCGCTGAAAGCAGACGGGGAGCGGCAGAACCCGGGCGACGACAGAGGCGCAGCTGCTTGAGATGCCGACGCACCTCACCAGAGGCCCCCAAAACCAAATACATCGCGCGGCCGAGGCAGCGAAGAATGCTCCCTGCGAGCCAACGCCGTGAACCGCGATAGGTGCGATAGAAGACAACGTCGCCAGGAGCAAAAGCAGGAGTCTGCCGCTGCACAGGAACCTGATGCGGCGGATGCAGCAAAGACATCAAGGTTCGATGAGAACGACCATGGAGCAACTCAGCCAGCGAGCGACCATCGCGGGGCTGAGAGCGATACGAGGACAAAAAGAGCAATAATGCGTCCTCCCGAGATTGCGACTCTTTCAATTTCAACATCTGTGACTTGAAAGTCCGGACCAATCGTTCCGCGGCACCGTTTGACTGAGGCGAAAACGGCGCGGACGTCAGATGTTGAATACCATTGGCCTTGCAGAAGGACTGAAATTCTGCAGACATGAATTGTGGGCCATTGTCGGAAACAATAGTCTGCGGAAGACCTTCAATGCAAAAGATAGCAGACAAGGCTTGGATTGTGGCAGAAGACGTCGTGGAAGACATCTGGACAACAAAAGGAAAATTACTGAAAGCATCGACCACAACCAACCAACGAGCATTCCAGAATGGACCAGCAAAATCGATGTGCAAGCGTTGCCAAGGGGAAGTGGCTTTCGGCCATGCAAAGAATTTCCGCGGCGGTGCGGATTGTTGTTCGGCACACGCCACGCAAGAGGAGCACATATTCGTAATCGCAGCATCGATTCCGAACCAAGTACAGTGCTGACGAGCAAGTTGTTTCGTGCGCACTATACCCCAATGTCCTTGGTGAAGAAGCCGTAAGACAGAGGACTGTAACGAACGTGGGACCACGACTCGAGACTGATCATTATCAGAACGCAACAACAAAACACCACGTCGTACAAAAAGTCTCTCCTTGTGAGCAAAAAAACTGCGAACCAGCGGATCCTCGATCCGTGACTTGGACAAGGGCCATTGCGTAGCAACAAAACGCAAAACAGTAGCAAGGACAGGGTCAACAGCTGTGGCCGTAGCGACACGACGAAAATCAATCGGAAACGATTCGACCACGTCATCGGTTTCCGCATCAATGAACATGCAAGCAAGTTCGGAAGAATCGAATGCTTTATCCTCAGCAACAGGCAAACGGGACAACGCATCAGCGTTTCCGTGCTTAGCGGTGGACCGATACAAGATATCGTAGCGGTACTGCGAGAGAAAAAGAGACCAGCGAATGAATTTCTGCGCCGTACGCGGAGGTACCGGCTTGTTCGGATGAAAAAGCGATGTCAAAGGTGTGTGGTCCGTGATGATGGTAAAGTGACGACCATACAAGAAATCGTGAAACTTAGTAACACCAAACACGAGAGCTAAAGCCTCTATCTCTATCTGTGAATAATTTCTTTGCGCAGACGAGAGCAATTTTGACGCAAAGGCAATAGGGCGATCATGCGACCCATCTTTGTGCGCAAGCACAGCACCGATCCCGAAATCCGATGCATCAACCATCAACAAAAGGGGCTTCTGGGGATCGGACGGCGTAAGGCAAGTATGTGAAAGTAACGCCGATTTCAACTGGCGAAAGGCGCGTTCGCATTCCGTCGTCCAGACGAACGGAACACTTTTACGGCGTAAGCGATGAAGCGGAGCTGAAATGGAAGAAGCATTGCGCAGAAATTTATGATAATAATTTATTTTACCCAGCACACTCTGTAGTTGTTTCAAGTTCTGCGGTGACGGCAAATCCTGTATGGCACGGAGGTGCTCCGGACTCGGATGGATGCCCTGGGCATTTATGACATGTCCCAGGTACGGTAAGTCACGAGCAAAAAACACACATTTGTCCTTCCTCAAGCGAAGACCATTTTGTCGCAAGACCTGAAATAATGTTCGGAGATTTTGCAAATGTTCGGCTTCTGTCTTTCCGAAGATCACAATATCGTCCAGATAGTTCGCAGCAGTAGGGACCGACGCACAAATAGTTTGTAAATATTGCTGAAACAATGAAGGGGCGGAGGCACACCCGAAAGGCAGTCTTTTGAAGCGATACAAGCCAAGATGCTTGTTTACCACCAAGACGCGCTGGGATTCTTTGTCCACCGGTATTTGCAAGTACGCATCTGCTAGGTCCAACTTTGAAAAATATTTTCCCGGGC
The DNA here is from genome assembly GCF_023898315.1 of Schistocerca nitens. Taxonomy (NCBI): domain Eukaryota; kingdom Metazoa; phylum Arthropoda; class Insecta; order Orthoptera; family Acrididae; genus Schistocerca; species Schistocerca nitens. Next base: position 75,773,179 of record NC_064616.1, on the reverse strand, counting down.
ACAGTTTGTCAAAAAGATCTTCCGGGCGGGGCAAAGGAAAAGTTGCAGTCACAAGTTGTGGATTCACAGTTGCCTTGAAGTCCACACAAAGTCTCAATTTTCCGGAAGGTTTCGGCAAAATTACTAAGGGTGAGGCCCAGAGAGAAGCCTGCACACGTTCAATTACACCTTGAGATTCTAAATCGTGTAATGTTCTTGCGACCTCATCACGCAATGCGTGGGGAACATTGCGCGCTCTGAAAAACTTCGGTTGCGCGTTTGCTTTCAGTTCCAAATGTGCTGCATAGTTCGTAGCGCAACCAAGGCCCGGTGCAAAAATGTCTGCAAATGCTTCACATAAACTAGAAACACTGGCTGAAGGCACAGTCTGACTCACTGATAGGACCTGATTTACGATAGACATGTTAAACAACTGAAATAAATCTAACCCAAACAAGTTCACTGCAGTAGAAGAACGAAGAACGTAAAATGACACAAGTTTTGTTTGTCCCTTGTATGTTGCAAGAAGGCTGCACTGTCCTAACACTGGTATTTTCTGGCCTGAGTAACTATTGAGCTGAAAATTTGCGGCACGCAACGGTGGGTTGCCCAGTTGGTTGTACGTGTCGTGATTGAGCAATGAATCTCCAGCTCCGGTATCGAGCTGGAATGGAATCACTTTGCCTGCAAAGTCTAAGTCTACAAAAAGTTTATTGTCCTGCTGACGACAAAAGCGACTGTGTTGTGCAACTGGAACAGACACTGGGACAGAATCACGTGCGACGTGACGGGACTTCCGGCGACGTCGACGCACACTTTTTGTGGAATGAACACTGTCACCGGACGGGGTGGAATGAACTACATGAATATCCATGGGCGAAGGTTCACGAGCCTGAGTTTCCTTGGTTCGATTCCGGCGCGAAGCAAAGGGCCTGGAATTGGTGTGAGTGTCTGATCTGAGCTTTTTCTGGCAAACACTTTGGACGTGTCCTTTCTTATGACAGTAAAAGCAAATAGCTTGGCATGACGGGCAAGTTTCACACGAATGTCTAGTTGCACACCGCGGGCATGATTTCACTGCATCAGCTTGCTTACGCGGCGCACGTGTTTGCGAGCTAGGCTGCCGCTGCGCTGACGGGCGCGAGGGCCGCCTAGCGTCCCGTGCAGCGGGCCCGGCGGGCCGGTGAATGTGACACACTGCTGGCGAAGTTTCAAACGAGGCCTGAGCAAAGTCAAGTGTGTCTTGCCTGTCCAATATGTCTATCACTTGTTGAAGGGAGGGATTAACTAGTTTCAAAATCTGTTCCCGTATGCGAACATCAGAAACGTTCTGTGCAATGGCATCACGCACCATAGTATCTGAATAAGGAAGTCCACATTCGCATTCAAACGCACACTCCCTAGTAAGTCCTTGCAATGTTGCAACCCACTCCCTATTAGTCTGACCGGCCGTACGTTTTGTACGAAAGAACGTATACCTTTTTGCAACGACATTTACTGTTTCCTTGAAATAGGCATCTAAAGCAGACAAAAGTTCTTCGTAGGACAGAGTTGCTACGTCGCGCTGGGGAAACAACTTCACTATCACTCGGTAGGTGGACACACCGACACAAGAAAGCAAAAACGGCTGCCGCTCATTACCTTGAATTCTGTAGGCGGCTAGATGAAAGCTGAACTGGCGGGACCACTCGTGCCACGACTCGTGGGTGGCATCAAAGGGTCTGAATTGAGGTGCAACAGCATGTTGTGGCTGCGGTAGCGATGAAGCGGCGGCGGCCGCATCGGTGTGCAGCGCACGTTGACCCTGGATGAGCTGTCCAAGAGCATCCAATAACGCCTGCGTCTGCCGATTCTGCAAGCGATAAAATTCGGACAGTACATCTGGAGATTGCGGCGAAGCCATGACACATAGAAATTAGGGCAAAGTAAAACACAAGATCCTTTGTAGACTCGTCGCCATGTGATGTGTCGGCAGCTGGGCCAACACCTTGTAAATAGAGGTGGCTAAAAAGGCACGCGAGACTAACGCAGACGGGCGTGAAGTACTGGAACAGGATACGTAATTAATGCTATGAAGAAAAGAACGGAGCTTCTCATATACTTATCTTTAATTTCTTCTTGTACATCTCTATGGTGAACACAAGTGAGACTCTAATTACAATCACTGTAAGGCTAATGGCGCCTTGCTAGTTCGTAGCCATTAACTTAGCTGAAGGCTATTCTGTCTCTCGGCTAATGAGAGAGAAAGGCTTCGTACGTCTAGTCGCTAGCTCTGTCGTCCGTACAACTGGGCTGAGTTCGAGTCAGTCTCTCGAGACCTGCCTTGTGGTGGCGCTAGGTTTGCGATCACACGGTGGCGACACGCGGGTCCGACATGTACTACAGGACCGCGGCCGATTTAAGCTACCACCTAGGACGTGTGGTGTCTGGCTGTGACACCACAGTGCGCATCCGAATGTGTGGAGACTGTGTGTGCTGGATGAAGTGATCATTCGTGCAGTCAGCACTAAAAAGGTAACTGTCACGTGTCATGCCATGCATCAACCCATGGATCTTGTAGTGGAATGTACGAGAAGCATACCACTGAAGAATAACTTGGTCATCCCAGCCTCGGTCGTCTCATTTAAGAACGGATTCAGTGAATTGTGAATAGTTAACTGTCGCCGAGAACCGCAGATTCTTCCAAGATGCACGTGCGTAGCAAACGCTGAGCCATTAATTGCCGAAAAGCTGAGTGTCATAGAATACTACCATGCTGAGTCTGTGGGCGAAATTGGCGCTACCACTACGAGACAGGATCTTCTAGCTCGACTATCACCAGATCTCACTCAGGAACAACAGAAGAAGCTACTTGCCATTCTTCAAGAGTCCTCTGAATGCTTTAATCCACAGGCGAAAAGAAAATTACACACATCGACGGTGAAGCACCGGATTAGCACTAGAGACCTTCAACCAATAAGCCAGAGAGCATACCGTGTGTCAGCGACGGAACGTCGAATAATTCGCGACGAGGTAGAGAAAATGATGAAGAATGACATCATTCAGCCTTCGCAGAGACCAGGGTCATCACCAGTGGTTCTCGTCAGGAAGAAGGATGGCAGTTGGCGCTTCAGTGTTGATTACAGAAAGCTTCATATGATAACTAAAAAGGACGTTTACCCCCTACCACGAATTGAGGGTACACTAGAGTGTCTGAAGGGGGCTAAATTTTTCTCAATCATGGACATGTACTTGGGATACTGGCAAATCGAAGTAGATGAGGCTGATCGTGAGAAAACTGCATTCATTATCCCTGAAGGCCTGTACGAGTTTAAGATAATGCCATTTGGTTTGTGTAATGCACGACCAACTTTTGAACGGATGATGGATAATCTTCTAAGTCACATGAAGTGGACGACGTGTCTTTGTTATTAAGATGACATTATAGTGTTCTCAGAGACATCTGATGAACACATAAAAAGACAGAGGGTCGATCTTAAGTGTCTCCAACGAGGCAGACTGAAACTTAATCCAAGAAAGTGTCTCTTTGGAGCAAAAAAGTCAAAATACTTGGACACCTTGTGTCAAACGAAAGTTTGCGGCCAGACCCAGGAAAGATGGGATCTATAACGGAATTTCCTACTCCTAAAAGTATTAGAGATGTTAGAAGCTTCCTCGGATTATGTTCTTGTTGTTGTTGTTGTGGTCTTCAGTCCTGAGACTGGTTTGATGCAGCTCTCCACGCTACTCTATCCTGTGCAAGCTTCTTCATCTCCCAGTACCTACTGCAACCTACATCCTTCTGAATCTGCTTAGTGTATGCATCTCTTGGTCTCCCCCTACGATTTTTACCCTCCACACTACCCTCCAATACTAAATTGGTGATCCCTTGATGCCTCAAAACATGTCCTACATGTTCTTATTACCGTCGTTTTATCAAAGACTTTTGTATCAAAGCCAGGCCACTGCAAGAGTTGTTAAAAGCCGATGCTAAATTTATCTGGGGTGGTGCTCAACAAGATTCTTTGGATGTGCTGCAAAAAGCTCTGACGACTGACCCTGTAATTGGTCTGTATGATGAGAGAGCACCTACAGAACTACACACAGATGCCAGTGGATATGGGATTGGTGCTGTTCTGGTGATGGAAAAGAGTTGGTTACAGCCTATGCTTCTAGGACACTTACAAAAGCCGAGAGAAACTACTTAACTACAGAAAGAGATTGTCTTGCTGTGATCTGGACCATGTGCAAATTTCGACAGTATCTCTATGGAAGGACATTCACAGTTGTTACAGACCATCATTCACATTGTTGGTTGACAGGTGTTAAGGATCCAACAGGACGACTCGCCAGGTGGGCACTACGTCTTCAAGAGTATCACATTACCATAGTGTGCAAAAGAGGAAGCAAACACCAAGACGCCGACTGTCTCTCAAGAAACCCTGTGCAAGACCATCAAGACTTTGGTGAAGATAGTGACTCTCTCGCTGCACTCCAGGATCTCTCTGCTGAGCAGAAGAAGGATGCCAAGATATCTCAAATTATGCTTACCTTCAATCGGCCAGAGGATGTGAAAGGACAGTTCAAGGTAGTTAATGGATTACTTTGCAAGAAAAACTTTGATCCGTTTGGAAAGAGGTCGCTACCAGTGATTCCCAAACACATGCGCTTAGATGTTCTACATAAATTCCATGACACACCTGAGGCCGGACATTTAGGATTTATTAAGACATACGATAGGATCCGCAAGAGATTTTCTGGCCACGTCTATTTAGGAGTGTCCGTCACTATGTGTCGCACTGTCGAGAGTGCCAGAGGAGAAAGGCAGTTCCTTGGAAACCACCTGGTCGACTCATTCCAATTCCACCAGCCGAAACGCCTTTCCAGCGTGTTGGGATTGACCTCCTCGGACGATTTCCAACGTCTGCTAGTGGCAATAGATGGATTATTGTTTGCACTGATTATCTGACACGCTAAGCCATTACAAAAGCCGTGAAAACAGCCGAAGCATTCGAGGTTGCCAAATTCATCGTCGATGACATTGTATTAAAACACGGTGCCCCAAGGTCGTTAATTACGGATCGAGGGAAAGTTTTTAAATCGAATCTTGTGACAGAGATAAACCGTTGCAGCAACATTACTCATCACATGACGACTGCCTACCATCCGCAGACTAACATCTTATTGAACGCCTTAATAAGGCCTTGGCCAACATGTTATCAATGTTCGACAATGTTGAGCAGAGCAACTGGGATGCCTACAACACCGCCAAACAAGACACCACAGGATTTATACCATTTTTCCTGGTGCATGGGCGTGAGGCTACTACGACGATGGACACTGTGTTTCCGTTACATCCTCATGACGTGGACAACGACTACATCGGCCAGGTGTTAGCCAGAGCTGAGGAAGCTCGGCAGTTAGCTCGACTCTGCACGCTGCAGGCTCAAGTAGACGATCGTCGAAGGTATGACTCGAGCCACCGCCCTGTTGTCTACCAGCCTGGTGACCTCGTCTGGATCTTCACTCCTGTTCGGGAGGTTGGTTTCTCTGGGAAGCTCCTCAGGCGCTAATTTGGACCTTGTACGGTTGTAAGACAGTTGTCTGATGTTACTTATGAAGCTGAAGATTTCGACCCCGACACAAGACGACGAAAGATCAGAGATTCGGTCCACGCCCTTCGAATGAAGCCCTATAATGATCCTGCAACCCAGGGTGAATTCGAAGCTGCAGCGACAGGCAACAAGCGGAAAGGTGAGGAAGAGCGTAACGTCAAAAGTAGTAGTAAGAAGATCAACGCCAGGGCGAGCATCAGTCATCGGGAGTCGGAGTATGCAGGACCGATGACTCGTTCCCGGACTCGAAGGACGTAACACCGAGACGCGTTTCTCGTAAGGAGGGAGCAATGTGGCAGATGGCGATGAGTAGCACAGTCACTGTAGTGTAGTGGTTATGATGCTATACTGTTGCATGGCCGGTCGTGAGTTCAACGTTCACATGAAATGTAAAATTTTAATTTCTATATTCTCTTCGAGGACATTCTAGAAGGATCCATAAATGTCAAGAGTCATTGTACTGGAATGATCTGTAACTGTGTATATACCGTATGTGTTCTGGCCGGAGGCAGTTCGCTCCGCGCTCTTGTACACTCCTCGAAATTGAAATAAGAACACCGTGAATTCATTGTCCCAGGAAGGGGAAACTTTATTGACACATTCCTGGGGTCAGATACATCACATGATCACACTGACAGAACCACAGGCACATAGACACAGGCAACAGAGCATGCACAATGTCGGCACTAGTACAGTGTACATCCACGTTTCGCAGCAATGCAGGCTGCTATTCTCCCATGGAGACGATCGTAGAGATGCTGGATGTAGTCCTGTGGAACGGCTTGCCATGCCATTTCCACCTGGCGCCTCAGTTGGACCATCGTTCGTGCTGGACGTGCAGACCGCGTGAGACGACGCTTCATCCAGTCCCAAACATGCTCAATGGGGGACAGATCCGGAGATCTTGCTGGCCAGGGTAGTTGACTTACACCTTCTAGAGCACGTTGGGTGGCACGGGATACATGCGGACGTGCATTGTCCTGTTGGAACAGCAAGTTCCCTTGCCGGTCTAGGAATGGTAGAACGATGGGTTCGATGACGGTTTGGATGTACCGTGCACTAATCAGTGTCCCCTCGACGATCACCAGTGGTGTACGGCCAGTGTGGGAGATCGCTCCCCACACCATGATGCCGGGTGTTGGCCCTGTGTGCCTCGGTCGTATGCAGTCCTGATTGTGGCGCTCACCTGCACGGCGCCAAACACGCATACGACCATCATTGGCACCAAGGCAGAAGCGACTCTCATCGCTGAAGACGACACGTCTCCATTCGTCCCTCCATTCACGCCTGTCGCGACACCACTGGAGGCGGGCTGCACGATGTTGGGGCGTGAGCGGAAGACGGCCTAACGGTGTGCGGGACCGTAGCCCAGCTTCATGGAGACGGTTGCGAATGGTCCTCGCCGATACCCCAGGAGCAACAGTGTCCCTAACTTGCTGGGAAGTGGCGGTGCGGTCCCCTACGGCACTGCGTAGGATCCTACGGTCTTGGCGTGCATCCGTGCGTCGCTGCGGTCCGGTCCCAGGTCGACGGGCACGTGCACCTTCCGCCGACCACTGGCGACAACATCGATGTACTGTGGAGACCTCACGCCCCACGTGTTGAGCAATTCGGCGGTACGTCCACCCGGCCTCCCGCATGCCCACTATACGGCCTCGCTCAAAGTCCGTCAACTGCACATACGGTTCACGTCCACGCTGTCGCGGCATGCTACCAGTGTTAAAGACTGCGATGGAGCTCCGTATGCCACGGCAAACTGGCTGACACTGACGGCGGCGGTGCACAAATGCTGCGCAGCTAGCGCCATTCGACGGCCAACACCGCGGTTCCTGGTGTGTCCGCTGTGCCGTGCGTGTGATCATTGCTTGTACAGCCCTCTCGCAGTGTCCGGAGCAAGTATGGTGGGTCTGACACACCGGTGTCAATGTGTTCTTTTTTCCATTTCCAGGAGTATATATATATATATATATATATATATATATATATATATATATATAAACACAACCAAAGTGACAAGAATCATTGCGTACTGAGCAACCACTGTTGTGTATTTGTAACAAGGTGTAAGTATGAAATCTTATTCTAACACAAAGAGACGTGGCATGACACATATCTATGACGTTTTAACAAATGGCACATTTATAAAATCATAACCTTCTTATAACATAATTCATAAACAGAACAAATGAGTACTTTACGTTCGTAGGGGCGCATGTTATTCATATGAATCCACACTGACACACACACACACGGCAGAAGTTTCTTGCAGGAACGGAAGTGACATTAGTTCTGACTAGCAAGTTGAGGGATGGCTAACGGCTGAGAAGAGAGCAACGTCGATTACGGAGATGGCGCCACAGGCACCCGCATCTTCTTGAGGCAGGATGGCTCTCACTTAAGAGCTCGTTATTGACATCTTGTCCGACAGGCCCAAGACCCCACCGGTGCATCTACGATCGGTGACCTCTCGCGGCTCAGCCACAGGGCATTGCTCCTTCTATAGACGTTTTAGGGCAAGGGAGGGACCGTGATCAGACAAGAGCCTATTTTTTGATCAGGCCTTCAAAGTTGGTGCCATTAGGCACAAAAGGTCAGCTGGGCTGTCGCTCCACCTGACGTGGCGAGCAACAAATATAGAAACCTTCTTGGACCTCTTCATTGCTGCCCCCGATCCGTACCGTGTACAGAGACCAGGACCGACCTCTTTGTCGTACACAGAGGTGCTGGATGTCACCTCTCCTTGGCTGCTGAGTTGACCACCGTCCCCGTCGATTCAGGGCGTGGTCTGCATACCATCACCATCGTCATCTGTGTGCTCCCCTCATTGCTGTCGTCCTCGTTCCTTGTCAGCTCGTGTGTGGTGTGCCAGGTGTCGTAGCTTCAACTCCCTCTTGCTCAGTTACGCCACCTTAACACACTAAGACAACTAATTTTAGTACATGGAAAGTGCTCATGTTTAACCATCGGTACCATACTTTTTTTTTAATTGAAGACAATGAACTTGTTTCATTACAAAAGGAATAATTTTACTTGTTTGTAAATCAACTTCAGGATCAATTAAAATAGAAATGTAACAGAACTTTTTTATACATAAACATAAAAATGTACAAGACAACATGCTTCACAGTCGTTCACACACACACACACAATCAAGGGATAGGGAATCAAGATTATCTGGACAGGATCCCATCACCATTTGTAACTACCAATTCATACGACTAACACGGTGTTGGCCAACCCGACTACATATCTACTATTTACTATTTTTTATCTCTAATCTTGTTTTTTCTTCTGAATTCCCTATGTGGCAGACGTCCATCTTATTGTGCCTGCGAACATGTATAAAACACAACAAACTTGGACATGTGTCAGTCTTACCAAGATATTTGTTGGAAGTTTGGATAGCGTCCTTTATCGTGTTCTATTGCGACACTTCTTCTCTCCTCTATTTTATTCCCGTTTTCTCCTTTTGTCACGAATGGTTTTATAAGGCCTGTGAACATGTTTCGGATTAGAAATGTCACAATGGCACAACACAAATATAGCTCACTGCTCACCCTCGCAATTGTTACACTATCTTGGTATCAACAAGTATTTCTGGCGTATCAATGCTGCTGTTCGCTCTGTAGATGATTACATCCGGTTCATTTTAACATACACTGGGTGCGCTAATTCACGCAACTGCGCATAGCTGCCCACCTCTTACGTATTCAGGGGTATACGAGATGCGTCGGCGCGTCCTCGTAACGACCTACGTGACTGGCCACCTTAAATATGTTCTCCAATGACGGAGATACAATTACGGTGAACCTTCCTGTAACTTACAGAGTCCCTAATCTATCTTCTTCTAGGGGTACGCCCAGAAATATTTGTTTTCCATTCTTTAATCACGTGTTTTTACAAAATAATCTAGTTCACTTCACTTTCACAACATCGAGAGACGAGATATCATTATTAATAATAAAAACACGAAATATAGGCACATATAGCCGGCCGGTGGTGCCGTGCGGTTCTAGGCGCTTCAGTCTGGAACCACGTGACCTCTACGGTCGCAGGTTCGAATCCTGCCTCGGGCATGGATGTGTGTGCTGTCCTTAGGTTAGTTAGGTTTAAGTAGTTCTATGTTCTAGGGGACTGATGACCACAGATGTTAAGTCCCATAGTGCTCAGAGCCATTTGAACCATAGGCACATATAAACGAGACATTCTACCACTAAGATCAGTACATACACAAACAAACAAGACACTTTAGCAAACATCCTTATTCTAAGCCTATATTTACTACGTCCGCGCTCTGGTCTAGTCATTCGTAATCCTGCCCGTTAAGGTGGGATGGACCAGGCTTGGGAGGGCGGACTTCGACCTCTTCCTGGTTGTTATTTTGGTAACCATTATTCCTGTTCCCTCCCGATTTCTGATTACCGCCCCAAGTCCTTTGTAATTTATTATGTTGCACCGGAGAGTGTCGCTCTTCTTCCGTGTACCTTCTTTTCGAGTTTCCCTTACTCTTATCTTGATTGTGGCCGTTGTAGTTCGGCACTGGCCTACTATCCCACTGAGGTCCACTATTGCGACGGTTGTTATTTTGTTCACGCTGTTGGCGGAACCCGCGCCTGTTCCTCTTGAAATGCGTATTCCAGTTCGCGCAAAATGCCCTTAAATACCTCAGTATCGCTACCACAACGACCGGCAAGTGATTGTTGATACGAGATGGGAAGTTTCATGTAGCATAATCTGATGACTTCCGCACCGCTACATGGGTTATCTAGGTACTGGTTCCTTTTTCTTATGTGACGGCCGCGGTGGTCTAGCGGTTCTAGGCGCTCAGTCCGGAACCACGCGACTGCTACGGTCGCAGGTTCGAATCCTGCGCGCTCATGACCATGATGTCGAGCTGCCCCTCAACCCAAATCAAAAAAATCGAATCCTGCCTCGGGCATGGATGTGTGTGATGTCCTTAGGTTAGTTAGGTTTAAGTAGTTCTAAGTTCTAGGGGACTGATGACCACAGATGTTAAGTCCCATAGTGCTCAGAGCCATTTGAACCATTTGAACTAATTCGTTCCGACACGCTATCGTCATCTCTCCCCCTCTGTATGTTCGACAGTTGTTCGGTACATCTAATCAGCCGACAGCAATTGTGTTCACTGGACAGCTGCGCGCTGTCCGTGTTTACCTCGGTCGTTGCCTCAGAGCTGTGAATCAAGGCGTGGCTCCCGTTGCTTATAGTGTCAACTTTGTCACACCGTGAAGCGGTTATCTGTGTTCCGGCAAGTGACGGTTCAGTCGACGCAGTAATTACACCCTTCTCCTTTCCTAATGTCTCTGAAATGAGACGTTTTACCTCGTCATCTAAACTTCTTTTTAAAATCGCCACATCCTCTTTCAACATCTCGTTAGGCCCTATGTCCGGCTGCTCTTGCTGCTTTTCTTCGAGACGTTTTATCCGGCTTTGTAGCCTTGATAACGTGACCTATCCTACTTTTGCCGTGCTTTGCGTGGAGTCCCGAGTTTCTCTCGCTATTTTCCTTGCACCTTTCGCAATTATTTTGGCTTCAATTGCCGTTCGTTTGATGATGGCAATCTCTTTCTCTATTTTGACGCCGAGATTCTTTACCTCCTCTTTTACTTCCCTATGAACTTCTGTGAGCCTATAGCTCAGCTCCGAATTCGCCTTTTTAATTTCGGAATTAAGGTTGGCGCTCTGCTCTAAGTTCACCGTTTGCATCTGTTGCAACAGGTCAGTAATATTTTTGAGAGTAGCCGCATTTTGATCCTCGTTCTTTTGTGGTTGAAAATGCGACTCTTCCTCTCTGTTCTGAGGAACCCTTCGATATCTAGACAAGTACCGTCTCCGCGTCCCCGTCGGATCACTTGTGAATGAATCGTTTGATAATGGTCGGACACCGTTTTGTTCCAACAAACTCTGGCTTCTTAGGCTGGATCTTCCATACTTATGGATTAATCCTGTACTCCCTGCGTCCTCCGAGCCCTCAGTATCACTGCCTGAATCAACGTCCTTGCTATTCAGCGGACTAAACCGGTTGTGAGACCCAATTTCACGAAGTTCCAACTCACGTTCGTCACGCTCATCGGTAGAGCTTTCCCTACTATCACTCATGTTCTCCCGAGTAACAATCTGATTATATTCCGCCGTTGTCTTGGCTTTTCTCCTCGTTATCATTTGCACTTTTATGTTACATGAAAACTCAAAACCCAAGTACCCCTTACACTCAATAATTAGATAACGCAAAACATACATCAGGACACAAATTGATACCCTGGGTGTGAGCAGTGACAAATAGTTCATGAAGCATTCCCCAAAAGGGCTAGTACCAATGATCGTGTTCTGTGTGCTCAGCATCGGCTGATTACGGCACCGCACATCATAAGTACTCCAATAAATCACAAATACAATGCACAGGCACCTATAAATGTCAATTTGAAAGGACAGCACGTGAAGAAGATCATGTAACTTATTGTAACTAATGCTACCCGTTTTTCAATTGAAAATGGCTAAGCAATGGATCATGTGGAAAAATTTCCTATTTCAAGACTACTTCATAGCAAATCCCGAAGTATCGTATCCTGGCATGGGTCAGCCATATGTAACACCCCACCGTCACTTATCTGGTTTTGGCGTGTGTTCACCCCAGGTAATTGACTAACAGATCAACAGAGAGTGCAAAACTGCCGCAATATCGGATAACGCAAAGAAAGTAATAAGGCCCTGTGACTCCTGATTGAACTGCGGTGGCAGTGTTGACATTAATTGATACAGAATTAACCCATTTTAATTAAAAAGGGGTGCACATTGATGTTATATTCAGCTATTGAACACCAGATGCAAATGTTGAACATAAAATTAATTAAGAAAGTGACTTGGGATTTCAACTACTTGATTGAAAACAGATGCAGTCGATTAGCACAAATTTATTTTAACTCACGACCTTCAATCATCACATTACATAACTCTCCTAACAGTCAGTGGTAATAAACTGCGTTTGCGTGGAGTAAAGCGCGATAAGTCAAAAGTAATTCCTATCGACTGACCCAGGCGTTATGCGAAGTGCGAGAAGAATTCTACAATACACGGCCCATGAAACCCTCTTGGAAACTTTGCCGACGTGATCCAACAAATTAATCAGCGGCCGGAGCGGGCGCAATATCACCGAATTCAGCGTGGCTGGGCAGCGTCGTTTTGTGGACATCGGCCGACCTCGTGGTGCTGCAAGGCTGCGCTCGTCTATGCACTTCTAGCCATCTTGCTCAGTACATAGCTGAACTAAAACTTTCTATCTCCGAGGTCAATCGTTCCGTTTGCTAAGTCCTAAACTGCAGAGATGCTCACTCTCTCTCAGGCAAGCTGAGTAAAAGAACGCCACGTCCGCACTCTAGGCAAGCTAGAAACAGAAGACCATTACGGAGACTTCTCCCAGTCCGCTCTTCGCCTCGGTTTCCCCTCCAGCAAAATCACTTACGCCAATTGCAGTGCAAGTCGCGTTAATTATGCGGCGCTTCCCAGCGCCGACCAATGCCTGCTCTGGGAAGTGAACAAGTTCCCACAAAATTTCCCTTCCTCTCAACTTCTGCTATTTAGCTCCTCCCAGGCCACCCATCAAGGTTAGCGTCTGCACAAAACACCAACTTTTCCGGAATTCTGACTCCCAGGAGAGTACTTCAAATTCCTTGGTCCTACGTTCCCATCAGAGGCCGGTGTATTTCATTCTGTCACTCTTCACCTGATTTACTTCAGACCCTGTGGACCGTGAATTCAGCATGAAGTTGCTATAGTCACGAACACACATATTTTGGCCTCTGTTAACCGTTCTACCGTAGCTTTGCGTGGCTTACTCGCATGTTTCAATGAAAACGGGTTGACGGACATTTATCAACAGGTGCACAAGTTCTCCGTCTGCTTCCCGGTACACCCGCATGGGGTCAACCACCCACTCACTGTCACTCATCTTAAGGCAGCTGGAGGGCCGCGCCCTGTTACCGCTTTCTCAGAGCTTGATCCACCCTAAGCTGCCTATTGTCGCTTCCCTTCGGCGCTCCCCAGTCGGCCACGGTCAACTCGATTACTTCCCTGGGATAAACTAGCCTCCAGTAAACTGACGCATTTCCACAAAGTTTTCATGTCATGTGAATTACTTTAAAACCATCACCCGACATTAATTATTCCAATACGTCCATACTCTACCCTCTACAAGATGCATTGTGCCTTGTCAGTCATTTTTGTTCAGCCCTACTGTTCGCTCAGTGTGAGTTAGGTGATCTTTAATAATGACTTCATGTAAGGGGTTTAGTTCTTGCCATCTTACAGTGGCAGTCGTAAAAATTGCAAATTTGTGGTAAGGTCGTATGGGACCGAACTGCTGACGTCATCGATTCCTAAGCTTACGCATTACTTACGCTAACTTAAACTAACTTACGCTAAGGACGACGCACACATCCATGCCCAAGAGGGGACACAATCCTCCGACCGGGGCAGCCGCGCGGACCGTGACAAGGCCCCTCTTTTTTTGTGCTGGAAAGGGACTCGAACCCAGGATCTTCTGCTTACTTTTTTAAAATCAAAGATGCTACGTTTTTCTCTCTTTTTTTCCAAGGAACTGCTGCAGGATCAGCACGACGGGTAGGGCAGGGGTCGACAACTGAGTCCTGGCCATCCCGCCACCATGCCAACGCAACGTGTTCTTAGATCGAAGGATTAGGGAGAGGATGGAGCGGGTTTGTCTATGTTGTTTTATTTATTTATTTAATTTTTACGATTTTTAATTGTTTTTATTTTTATTTTTTATTGTATTTATGGATTTATTTTTCTTTCATTAAAAAAAGATCCTACAACCGGGCTTCCGAGTCGTCTTCTCGTCTGTAGGAACTGGTTCCCCCCCCTATTCCGTCCGTAGAGGATCAATATGCTCGAGAATTCTTCTTCATTTTCAGCGTCTCATACCCGGAACGCCCCAGTGAGTAGGAGGATCCGCAAATAATGAACCTGAATAATTTGCAAAACGGGTCCTGTCCTTCCGGTGGCGGTTGAAAGCTGCATGTGTCGTCTTCAGTGGGAGGCCAAAATTCGAGTGTGCCTTTGGGAGCATCGCAAAATATGTAGTAAAGGGCCTTTTAGCCAGGTAACGGTGTTCGTCCTGGTCGATGGAAAGTATACGTCGTTGGGGCGCAATATATCATCAGGAGAAATACCGTAGATTCCGGAAATCGCCGCACGAGTAATGCCAGCATGCGCTGCGTCAGTAGCCAGCACTCGCTGGTCGCGGCACAAGTCAGGCGGTGTGCATCCCAGTCAACGGCTGAGCATGTCGGACTCGAGGGGTCGTCTGTCAGATGAATGGAATGTAGCCTCTGACGTGTAGCGAACTTCCCATTCACAGCCACGTACCACAATGAACGCACCGTCGTAGGTAGAAAAGGCGTGTATACCGCTCGCCGCAACTTCAGGGTGTCTGTGTGCGACCGTATTGATAGGTTGCTGCTGTTGGCAGAGGCTGGGCATCCGTGTCGTCGGAAGGTCTGACCTTAAGTAGCTGAGGTCTCTGATGTGGGCGAGAGCCGGTGAAATGTGTCGGACAGAAACCGGGGGATGCAGACAGTGTGGTGCCACTTCAGCTGCCCGTCAGAGTGGCGTGGGCAGAGGTCACCGTGCGACGCATAGTGTTGAGATAAAGCGATCACGCACGGTTATAGACACGAATTAAACTGATACTGCCCGCCCGCTGCGGCAGTGTCATGATTGCCTATTGGACTTCAAAAACAAGGCCGGCGCTCACGAAATATCCATATGCTGCTTGAAATTGTAGGCCATCGTAACCGTCAAGGGAAGGACATGCGCAAAATAGTTCAGTTTGGAGACAAATATATCCAGAATGAGATTTTCACTCTGCAGTGGAGTGTGCCCTGTTATGAAACTTCCTGGCAGATTAAAACTGTGTGCCGGACGGAGACTCGAACTCGGGACCTTCGCCTTGCGCGGACACGTACTATACCACTGAGTTACCCGAGCACAACTCAGGGCGCGTCCTCACAGCTTCACTTCTGCCAGTATCTCGTCTCCTGCCTTGCAAATTTCACAGAAGCACTTGACTGCGAAAGGCAAAGGTCCCGAGTTCGAATGGCTGTGCGGCACACAGTTTTAATCTGCCAGGAAGTTTGACAAGGTAGTTGTCGACATAGAGTGTTCGGAGGAGCATATCCATGCGACGCAATTTGTTGTCCTGCTGCAGAACACGTGTCTGGTGCAGGAGCTGGCGGTACGTAGCCGCCGCCGTACGGCGAACATTGCTATAGAACTGCACTCCTATATATTTGAGTACGGGCACCTTGTGAAAGGGCACCGCCGTTGCGTGGGAAAGCCCCCCTCCGACATCCACGTATTTTGTCTTCTTCACGTCGATGACGCTTCCAGCGAGCGCCCCGTACTGGCGTAGCCACTGAAGCGCCATATGCATTTCATCCTCCGATCTGGCCAGGAACACCACATCATCGGCGAATGCACCACAACGAAAGGGCACGCCCCGCACGGAAATGCCTGTTAATCGCTGCTCTACCATTTAAAGTTGGTTCAAGTGCTGCCGCAAATAATATACCCGACAAAGGGCACCATTGTCGCACTGACCGTCCAACAACAATGTGACCAGACTGGTAACCGTTGACCATAATTCGGGAGCGCGCTCCGTAGACTAGTCGAAGGACCACCTGTGCAGACTCTGGAGAGAGGCCCACGTGTCCCAAAATTGCGCGTAAGAAGCCGTGGTCGACGCGGTAGACTGTGTGGTCAAAATCGACGGCATCAAGGGCGCCTCGTATTTTGCAGGCCACCGTCAAAGCAATTACGTCGCGGTATGCTCCTAACGCTGTATGTATGTTGGTGACACCACCTAAACATGACTGATCGATACAGATGGCTTTCCCGATAGCGGTGTGGAGACGCACGTGGAGGATGCGGGGGAAGATCTTGTAGTCGTTGTTGAGGAGTGTGAGTGGGCGAAAGTCCTGCCACCTACAACCACCACTCGGTTTCGCTACTGGAATCAAGATGCCGTCTATAAATTCCGTGGGAACAGTGAAATCGTGGCGTGGTTATAAAAAGTGCGGTAGAATTCAGGGGGTAAACTGTCCAGCCCAGGCGATTTGTTCAGTGCTCCACGTGCCAAGGCCGATGTCAGCTCGTCGGATGTAATGGGCAACAGCAGAGTATTATCGGGTGCCACGTCCCTAGGGGCGGGAAAATCGTGCAACATCTCGTCACGATCACGTACGTTTCGCGGATCTTCCCTGCGCGGCCGCCCTCCTACGTGTAAGGCCGTTATTACACTAGGCCGCGAGGCGGCGCAGCCAGCCACGCTCGTCATTCGGAAAGAGTGTTACGGAGCAGCTGGTGCGCCAGAAGTTGGCTGCCTTGTCCCGCCACCACGTCGGATAGTCTCGGTGGGGCATTGTGTCAAACGGAGCCTAGTACACTGGGTCGCCAGTCCTGCCACCACCACTCGGTTTGGCCACCACATCGTCAGTTCGCTGTGCACTAGTGACCGGGGAACATGTCGGACAACAACTATACACAAATGCTCCTCCTAGGGCTTCTAATGAGAAGGAGAAGGCGAAGAGAGAGGAAGATGCATGTACCCCCTATACTATCGTTAAGAGAATCTAAAGGGTTGTATTATACTCTTTTTGATGAACTGTGTTTGGACGACAACAAGTTTTTTAATTACCTACGAATGTCTAAATCGTCGTTCTTTGAGTTATTGTCGTTAATGAAGACTGATATTACCGGGAAAGAAACGAAAATGAGAAAGTATATCTCACAAGAAGAGAAACTCTTAGTCACTTTGAGGTAAGTAAACTGATAAAAATTGTATTGAAAGGTATTAAATTTTTTGCTTTAGGAAATATTAATTACTTTTGAAAACGGCTAACATTTTAGAAAATATGAATATTTTAGTTCAATATTTTTATCGTTTTATGTCAAAAGGAAATTGATTCAAAGTATGACTAAAAGTAGAACATTAATAAGAACATTTATTTTCAAAAAGAACAGTGATAAGGACATTTAATTCCAGAAGTTTTGTACATTGTATGTGTTGAATATTTGTGTATATAAACTACATATTGAAGAGCAAAGGTCCACTCAATTGACTATCAGAATCTTCATTTGATGTGACTGAAGTGTCTGCATGTGGAGGGGATTGTAAGGGCACGTTTGCACTTGGGCACTGTTGAAACTGAGTGTGGAAAAACTGAACTTGTGGTTGTTGATCCACTAGTCCTGGCTGAGACATTGTTTTCTGTTGCATAGGATGTTCCATCGGCCGTTGTGGCATGACTGTATTTGCATAGGCTGTGGTTGCATAGGATACTGTAGCATTGACGGTGGTGGCAGACGAGTGAAAGTCCAGCATAACCTATTTGCTGCCATCCGTGCTGTACAGGCTTTTGGGCAGCACTGACGAGAGAATCATGTCTGCCCGGAGTTTTAATTTGTTTTCAGCAGGTACTTTATGAATCTCAGTTAATATAGAGAGGAAAAACAGCGCCGGCCGCGGTGGTCTAGCGGTTCTGGCGCTGCAGTCCGGAACCGCGGGACTGCTACGGTCGCAGGTTCGAATCCTGCCTCGGGCATGGGTGTGTGTGATGTCCTTAGGTTAGTTAGGTTTAAGTAGTTCTAAGTTCTAGGGGACTTATGACCTAAGATGTTGAGTCCCATAGTCCTCAGAGCCATTTGAACCATTTTGAAAAACAGCTTATCCTCATCTGTTTCATCGAAAGTGCGAGATTTCTCTTCCGATGCATTTTTTTTTCTTTAGAAGTTCGATTACCTCATCGTCGTTCCTGCTCCTTTTTTTAGATTTGCGCTGAAAGATCCTACACGTAGGTCCATTGTCAAACGAAATAAAAGTTTCATTTTCTTCTTCATTAACAATGTCTTCTTCGTCCAGGTTTGTTGTAGATTGCCGCTCGGGATTAGCCGAGCGGTCTGGGGCGCTGCAGTCGTGGACTGTGCGGCTGGTCCTGGCGGAGGTTCGAGTACTCCCTCGGGCATGGGTGTGTGTGTTTGTCCTTAGGATAATTTAGGTTAAGTAGTGTGTAAGCTTAGGGACTGATGACCTTAGCAGTTAAGTCCTATAAGATTTCACATTTTTTGTTGTAGATTTTTTCACCGCAGTTTCTAGGAAACGTAGTTGTTCAAAATAGGTGTATTGTTTTTTCCTTGTTGCAGCTGTTCGACTTTTGACACCCTTTACCCGAAGCAGTTCTCTCGTGTAACATGAGCGGACGGATGAATGACTATCATTGAAAAAAAGTACATTAGAAGGTGAGAAAGAGAATAGTCGCTAAGTGCTCTCACTCTCAAATATTGGGGGCATAAATCTGGGTATTTTCGCACGGTGGCATCTCGTTGTTTATGACGTCGTATCTCCTCAAAAATGTGTCATTTTTCTCTTTTTTTGGTTAGGAACCTTGCGGGCGTACGGAGAACAACTCACCAAAATTTCATCGCAATCGGATGAATACTTTAGGAACGCATAGAGGACAAACATATATACATTAATTTTTATGTATAGAGATGTTAAAGTGATTGAACTGCTTTTTTAATTTTGTTTTAGGTATCTGGCAACGGGAACTTCGATGTAAGATCTACGTTACCAGTACAGAATAAGTCAACCTACAGTCTCAGTGTTTGTGAGACAGGTTTTAGATGCCATCTGGAAAAACGTTGGACGAGAATCCTTTCCAGACCTCACCAGAGCTTTTTGGCATAATGACAGCTGCTGGTTTTCAATAAAAACCAATGCAACACTTCATTAGAACCATTGACGGAAAACATGTACGAGTGATCAAGCCAACTGGAATTCGTTCATTGTATTGTAATTACAAAAACTTTTTCTCAGTCGTGTTACTCGCTATGTGTGATGCCAACTACAAATTCATTTTAGTGGATGTGGGTGCATTTGGTAGGTCTGCTGATTCCAAGATAATTACGGACAGTCTTTTTAAGAAAAAAATTGATGAGGGCTCCCTAAATATTTCTGAAGCTCCATCTTCTTTCCAGGATTTCGATGAGCCATGCTCTTTATGACTGCTGGGGATGAAGGTTTCGGTTTGACAACAAAGCTACTAAAACCTTATGCAGATAAATATTTGAGCATAAAAGAACGTGTATATAACTATCGACTTAGAGCACGAAAGAATATAGAGTTACGTTTGGAATCTTGGCCAATAAATGGGGAATTTTCCATCGACCATTGAATGTTGACCTTCGTTTGGGTGAATCCATAATACGAAATTGCTATGCTTTGCATAACTTTGTCAGAGAACGTGATGGTTTCAAAGTTGAAGATACCTTGTCAGTCGAAGGTTTATATGAATGGAGTGAAGACCGTCAACCATCAACAAAAGAAGCAACACAGCTCAGCGACAAGTTTGTGATTATTTTGTCAGTGAAGCGGGAGCTGTACCTTCGCAAATGGACAGAATCTAAATAAATGAACTCAGCGGCACGACCGCTGAAGCGAGAACATGTACCTACTATTTATCGTAATTATAGTTTAGTGGATAAAGTCTGCTTGGTGTTGTAACACCCATGTGAATATTAGCAACACATAAATCAAGGGCAGCTATTTCAAAAATTCATAATCTTCTGAATTTTTTTCTATTACAGAGAAAAACGAAGGATGTACTCCCAAGCATAATGCAGAAGGTTAAGGTTATGATTTTAAAAAGTAGAAGTACAAGCATTCAGTTTTCTCTGTAGTCATAATGACAACATTATACTTGCGAGGATTTACGAATAAATACAATGCTTAAATACATACAGAGGTTATTCCTCTCAACCGAGGACCGCTGCTCAAAATCTGGTAGGAGTGAACAAATAATTTCATTCCATGCACTTGTTTTAATTGCGTATTACTGTAAGCTTCAGAACTGGTGTCAAAAATTGCGGGATGTTGTTCAACTGCACAAATGAAATCTTCGGTATTCACTTGTGTGTCCAATAACTTCTTGCATTCTTTCAGTGCTTCTTCCAGCTTCATGTTTTTCGCTTTTGTCGTGTGTACACTTCAGTGTTCGATTTGTGCTTTTACCAGTGTGGGGGGGGGGGGGATGTCTTAGAGGGTTAGTATAATTATATATGTTACTAGCTTGGACCGCGGCGTTACCCATGGTTAAACAGTTATTTATAAATAGATGTTAATGCCGAAACTCACTATTCACGCGTAAGCAGTATTAGAAAAGCCATCCCTTGTTATATCTTTAAATGTACTTTATAGGTAAAGCTTATTTACAAAATCATCTACATACAGATATACGAGGGGAATTCAAAAAGTAAAGGCACATTTGTGAAAAGCTGTGCTTATTCTGATGATAGAAAACTGAAACATGCGTTATTTTTCTACATAACCTTCCTGGACTTCTATGCAGTTTTCCCGACGTTTTACGAGTTTTTGTACTTCATTAGAAAATACGTTTATCGGTTGAATCTGTAACCAATTTTGCACCGCAGCAATGACGTCGTCACTTTCACATCTTCTTCCCTGTAGTGCTTCCGTTAAGGGTCCAAACATGGGAAAATCGCTTTGAGCCAGGTCTGGACTGTATGGTGGATGTTCCAGCACCTCGAATCTCAACTCCTTTATTGCGTCGGCTGTCCGTTTGGCAGAATGTGGGCGAGCGTTATCTTACTGCAGGATGACACCTCTTCGCAGTTTTCAAAAATGGTTCAAATGGCTCTGAGCACTATGGGACTTAACATCTATGGTCATCAGTCCCCTAGAACTTGGAACTACTTAAACCTAACTAACCTAAGGACAGCACACAACACCCAGCCATCACGAGGCAGAGAAAATCCCTGACCCCGCCGGGAATCGAACCCGGGAACCCGGGCGTGGGAAGCGAGAACGCTACCGCACGACCACGAGATGCGGGCTCGCAGTTTTCCACGACGTTTGGATCTGATGGCAGGTTTTAGTTTCGTACGCAAAACATCACATCCACCATACAATACAGACCTGGCTCTAAAGCCTCGTTTACGCTGGGGCGACGTCTTGCAACATTGCGGCATGCTACGGAAATGTGGCGTGCGTCGTCTTGTCGTTTAGTTGTAAATGTTTTGAAATGCTTACCTACTACATAACACTTTTTCAAAATTAATAAGCATACATATTAATAGTAAGACTGTATTAAAAACTTTCAGTGTTCGGCTCCACAAATTTAAATTATATGTGAAGTTTTACTCCAGTGCGTGGGAAATAAACATCCCAGGTTGGGATGCATAAACTAAAACCAGAGGAGGGGATGGTCTGATGCAGAGGGGGGGAAATCCCCCCCATCCCCCCCTGCAAATCGCACACTGGTACACTTTCACTCCTTTCCACAGTGACACACTGCAGTTTACTAAACATGCTGAAGCAAATGAAATAGTGCGCAGAAAAGTGTGCTAGGAAAACAGACTGCTCGACTAGCGCGATCTGCCGAACTACCGTAGCCTGGACAAGTGGTTGTTGCGTAGCCGGTGGTGCGTTGGCTGCGGCCCAGTGTAATAGGAACAGCGCCTCCGGTGGCGTGGCTGCCTGTAATAAGGCACTAGCGAGCTGACGTTTGCGTCAATGTGAGACACTGACGCCGTTTCGTTGGGGTTGCTGTCTTGCACTCGCGCACGGATGCGGACACCTTCTAGCTGCTCTGCCCTGATGCGAAGTGGACGAGCTTTGATGCGTCGTACGGACATCTGACGTTCGAGAGACGGCGGTTGCGTCGCTAGCTTACGTAACGCTGTCTAGTAAAATTCCGATGTTGTCGTTTTCCAGTTCGATCTGTCACGCCCGTAGGCCATCAGGGTCTTTCGGAGTGCTGGTTTGACACATCCCATCCACCGCAGCAACGTGGAAGCATACGTGGGCAGGCGCCTGAAACAACGACGCCACGTGTCAGCGACTGCTTGCTGACACGCTTCCTGGCGAAGCAGGTTGACGTTCAGCGTCCACGGACATCTGCTGCCTCTTGTGAGTTGTCGGGCAAGGTGATAATGTAGATACACGCGAGATGATCTGTGAAGGCCGTCGGCCAGAGTTTTGCATCACGGGTCGCTGTGCGGAGGGCACGCGAGACGTATATCCGGTCCAGACGACTGGCAGAGTGGCCGGTAAAGTGTGTATATCAGCGCTGGTTCCCATGACGTAAGAGCCACGTGTCGTTCAGCGCGAGATCACGTACCAGTGCTTGTAGAGCCGGGCATTGGACGTAATGCGGTATCTGGTCCTCGGGCCGCAGAACGCTGTTAAAATCGCCGCCCACTATGTAATGGTCCATATTTCCTTGCAAAAGTAGGGCTATCTCCTCCGAATATAAGATATGCCTGTCACCGCAGTACGAAGTACCGGAGGGAGCGTAGACGTTAACGAGTCGGACCGCGCCAAGTGTGAGAGCGATGACTCGCCCGTTCGGCAAGTATGTCACGTCCGTCGCTTCCATGCCATCTCGGAGAAGGATGGCCATTCCTCCTGCGCCATCAACAGAGGGTGGGCTGTAGGTGGTGTAGCCAAATAGGTCTTGGACAATGTCCAAGTCTGCCACTCTGATCGTGTAGTGTAACATGCAGGTCTTGACAGTGGAGTGGACACCATTGACATTGACTGTTCCCACATATCTGACTGAGACATATCAGGTGGTGGAGGCAGTGTGCTGGTTCACGCCCACGGTGAGTTCGCACACCACACAGCCATTCAGCCGCATGACGTGCATTACTGTGCGGTACGGTCCCCTGACTGGCAGAGTCCTCTGGGCTCAATGTCAGTCATGGGCTCTGGAGGAGGTATCGATGTGTGCTGTGCATCATCGGCCGTCGTCTGCCCAGTCACCAAGAGAGGATTGGGAGTTCAGTGGTGGCTGGCCACTTTCACAGGAGCCCACATTTTGGGAGTCGACTCGATGCCCTTCGTTCTCAGGGCCACCAGATGTAGGAGACTGTTCCATATCGTCAGGCACTTTCTGGTGAATGAGACCGCTGGAATCCGAACTGTAGAGGCGCCAACGGAGTCGATGTCTTCTGCCAGTCTTACATCCTTGTCCCGTTCTTCAGCTGAAAATCGTCTCTTCTTGTGTCGCTTGGGTGATTTTTGCTTGCGGGTCCGAGATTGATGCTGCAGGAACCTCGGCACCGTTTGGCTGCGGTGGTGTCGTCGTCGGCGTCATCGCCGTCGGTGATGACTCTCCAACAGAGCTGGAAGCGGCTTGAGGTGGTAGCAGGTTTTGATTATCCATCACATCGTGTCGTGCCGCCTCCATATACGTTAGCGGGAGAGAGGTCATCGTGGATCATTGGGGAACTTCATTGTGGTGCGCCTGAACGAGGCGGCGCTGCAGACACTCAGTTCTAACACGGCCCTCCTGGCCGCAGCCCGAGCAGGTCCTCGGATGGCCATCATATATAACTATTGCGGGGCTGCCACCAACGAAAACATATGATGGAACGTGCTTCTTAAGTTCTATGCGCACTTGTCGTACCCCATTAAGGACAGGGTACGTTTCCAATGTGTTCCACTTCTCCTCTGTGTGGTTCAGAACTGTGCCATATGGCCACAGCGCATCGACGACAAGGTTGGCGGGAACTTCGAACGGTAGTTCAAAGATGCGCACGGTACGCACAGTACAGTCAACTGCTACCACGATCACATTACAGTCTGCGTGGCAGAAGCGAAAGCCGTTTGCAGATCGTTGGAGGAGTCTGTCGCAGGCCGCTTCGTCAATCAGTTTGAGGTGCACTGTGCTGGATACAATAGACAAATGAATGTCTATCAGTTCTTGCGGTTCTATGTGCAAGATGTCTCGAAGAAACCGTTCAGTTTCATGGGCCTTCGGTCTCGTGTACGATGCGTTGAACGTTAGTTTGATTGTAGTTTGTCGATATGAGAATGCCATGGCGGGTCGGTACCGGTACTGAAAGGCAATACAACGACGCAACCGCGCGCTAGCGGGTAAACAAGCTGCTCGGTGCGCCGAGCCCGTCTGTACGGTGTCACGGCTGAAGGCGACTGTGGTCGCGCGGCATGTCAGTTGCCAAGCAGAATATGACGTCATGGCATTTTCTACAAAGTAGTGGGAATTTTCAAAAGTTTGTCAATTAAGGCAGAAGACTCCAAAATATTCATTACAAAGCATGACATTGTTTCTGATTTTGGTTCTTACGAGTTATTAGATGCTCTGAATTTAAAATTTTACAAAATGGCGAAAATTTCAGTCCTCTAAAAAAAATGGCTCTGAGCTCTATGGGACTCAACATCTGTGGTCATAAGTCCCCTAGAACTTAGAACTACTTAAACCTAACTAACCTAAGGACATCACATACATCCATGCCCGAGGCAGGATTCGAACCTGCGACCGTAGCAGTCGCGCGGTTCCTGACTGAGCGCCTAGAACCGCTAGACCACCGCGGCCGGTTTCAGTCCTCTAGATGAACTGTGTGTGACTGCGTGTTATCCTACTCAAAAGTGGTAGTCAATATTACCAAAATTAAAGACCACCTTCAAGTTTTGTGTCTTAACACAATGAGCGCCGAAGTATCAGGCATTTGTCTGTAAGCACTCCACACATACCCGCTCTATGTATGAGACTGTGCCGGCCAAGGTGACCGAGCGGTTCTAGGTGCTACAGTCTGGAACCGCGCGACCGCTACGGTCGCAGGTTCGAATCCTGCCTCGGGCATGGATGTGTGTGATGTCCTTAGGTTAGTTAGGTTTAAGAAGTTCTAAGTTATAGGGGCTGATGACCTTAGAAGTTAAGTCCCATAGTGCTCAAAGCCATTTGAACCATGTTGTTGTTGTGGTCTTCAGTCCTGAGACTGGTTTGATGCAGCTCTCCATGCTACTCTATCCTGTGCAAGCTTCTTTATCTCCCAGTACCTACTGCAACCTACATCCTTCTGAAACTGCTTGGTGTATTCTTCTCTTGGTCTCCCTCTACGATTTTTACCCTCCACGCTGCCCCCCAATACTAAACTGGTGATCCCTCGATGTCTGAGAACATGTCCTACCAACCGATCCCTTCTTCTAGTCAAGTTGTGCCACAAGCTCCTCTTCTCCCCAATTCTATTCAATACCTCCTCATTAGTTATGTGATCTACCCATCTAATCTTCGGCATTCTTCTGTAGCACCACATTTCGAAAGCTTCTATTCTCTTCTTGTCTAAACTATTTATCGTCCACGTTTCACTTCCATACATGGCTACACTCCAAACAAATACTTTCAGAAACGACTTCCTGACATTTAAATCTATACTCCATATTAACAAATTTTTCTTCTTCAGAAACGCTTTCCTTGCCATTGCCAGTCTACATTTTATATCCTCTCTACTTCGACCATCATCAGTTATTTTGTTCCCCAAACAGCAAAACTTCTTTACTACTTTAAGTGCCTCATTTCCTAATCTAATTCCCTCATCATTACCCGACTTAATTCCACTATATTCCATTATCCTCGTTTTGCTTTTGTTGATGTTCATCTTATACCCTCCTTTCAAGACACTGTCCATTCCATTCAAAACTGCTCTTCCAAGTCCTTTGCTGTCTCTGACAGAAGTACAGTGTCATCGGCGAATCTCAAAGTTTTTATTTCTTCTCCATGCATTTTAATACCTACTCTGAACTTTTCATTTGTTTCCTTTATTGCTTGCTCAATATCCAGATTGAATAACATCGGGGAGAGGCTACAACCCTGTCTCACTCCCTTCCCAACCACTGCTTCCCTTTCATACCCCTCGACTCTTACAACTACCATCTGGTTTCTGTACAAATTGTAAATATCCTTTCGTTCCCTGTATTTTACCCCTGCCACCTTCAGAATTTGAAAGAGAGTATTCCAATCAACATTGTCAAAAGCTTTCTCTGAGTCTACAAATGCTAGAAACGTAGGTTTGCCTTTCCTTAATCTTTCTTCTAAGATAAGCCGTAGGGTCAGTATTGCCTCACGTGTTCCAACATTTCTACGGAATCCAAAATGATCTTCCCCGAGGTCGGCTTCTACTAGTTTTTCCACTCGTCTGTAAAGAATTCGCGTTAGTATTTTGCAGCTGTGACTTATTAAACTGATAGTTCAGTATTTTTCACATCTGTCACCACCTACTTTCTTTGGGATTGGAATTATTATATTCTTCTTGAAGTCTGAGGGTATTTCGCCTGTCTCATACATCTTTTGTAGAGTTTTGTCGGGGCTGGCTCTCCCAAGGCTGTCAGTAGTTCGAATGGAATGTTGTCTACTCCCGGGGGCCTTCTTTCGACTCAGGTCTTTCAGTGCTCTGTCAAACTCTTCACGCAGTATCATATCTCCCATTTCATTTTCATCTACCTCCTCTTCCATTTCTATAATATTGTCCTCAAGTACATCGCCCTTGTATAGACCCTCTATATACTCCTTCCACCTCTCTGCTTTCCATTCTTTGCTTAGAACTGGGTTTCCACCAAAGCTCTTGATATTCATGCAGGTGGTTCTCCTTTCTCCAAAGGTCTCTTTAATTTTCCTGTAGGCAGTATCTATCTTACCCCCAGTGAGATAAGCCTCTACATCCTTACATTTGTCCTCTAGCCATCCCTGCTTAGCCATTTTGCACTGCCTGTCGATATCATTTTTGAGACGTTTATATTCCTTTTTGCCTGCTTCATTTACTGCATTTTTATATTTTCTCCTTTCATCAATCAAATTCAAACCCAAGGGTTTCTACTAGCCCTCGTCTTTTTACCTATTTGATTCTCTGCTGCCTTCACTATTTCATCCCTCAAAGCTACCCATTCTTCTTCTACTGTATTTCTTTCCCCCATTCCTGTCAATTGTTCCCTTATGCTCTCCCTGGAACTCTGTACAACCTCTGGTTCTTTCAGTTTATCCAGGTCCCATCTCCTTAAATTCCCACCTTTTTGCAGTTTCTTCAGTTTTAATCTTCAGTTCATAACCAATAGATTGTGGTCAGAGTCCACATCTGCCCCTGGAAATGTCTTACAATTTAAAACCTGGTTCCTAAATCTCTGTCTTACCATTATATAATCTATCTGATACCTTTTAGTATCTCCAGGGTTCTTCCATGTATACAACCTTCTTTCATGATTCTTAAACCAAGTGTCAGCTATCATTATGTTATGCTCTGCGCAAAATTCTACCAGGCGGCTTCCTCTTTCATTTCTTAGCCCCAATCCACATTCACTTACTATGTTTCCTTCTCTCCCTTTTCCTACTCTGGCATTCTAGTCACCCATGACTATTAAATTTTCGTCTCCCTTTACTACCTGAATAATTTCTTTTTTCTCATCACACATGTTATCAATTTCTTTGTCATCTGCAGAGCTAGTTGGCATATAAACTTGTACTACTGTAGTAGGTGTGGGCTTCGTGTCTATCTTGGCCACAATAATGCGTTCACTATGCTGTTTGTAGTAGCTTACCTGCACTCCTATTTTTTTATTCATTATTAAACCTTCTCCTGCATTACCCCTATTTGATTTTGTATTTATAACCCTGTATTCACTTGACCAAAAGTCTTGTTCCTCCTGCCACCGAACTTCACTAATTCCCACTATATCTAACTTTAACCTATCCATTTCCCTTTTTAAATTTTCTAACCTACCAGCCCGATTAAGGGATGTGATATCCCACGCTCCGATCCGTAGAACGCCAGTTTTCTTTCTCCTGATAACGACGTCCTCTTGAGCAGTCCCCGCCCGGAGATCCGAATGGGGGACTATTTTTACCTCCGGAATATTTTACCCAAGAGGACGCCATCATCATTTAATCATACAGTAAAGCTGCATGCCCTCGGGAAAAATTACGGCTGTAGTTTCCCCTTGCTTTCAGCCGTTCGCAGTACCAGAACAGCAAGGCCATTTTGATTAGTGTTACAAGGCCAGATCAGTCAATCATCCAGACTGTTGCCCCTGCAACTACTGAAAAGGCTGCTGCCCCTCTTCAGGAACCACACGTTTGTCTGGCCTCTCAACAGATACCCCTCCGTTGTGGTTGCACCTACGGTATGGCTATCTGTATCGTTGAGGCACGCAAGCCTCCCCACCAACGGCAAGGTCCATGGTTCATGGGGGGAGGATTTGAACCATACTGTATAAGAAAAAGGCATATCGGAAAAAATTTAATGACAAATACGCTTGTATCACCACCCTCCATTACTCTTTATTGTTATCTTGGATGGCTGACAAGAGACAACCTTCATCTGAAACACTGTTATGTCGCTATCTACGTCACCTCTACAATTTGTGTGTGTGTGTGTGTGTGTGTGTGTGTGTGTGTGTGTGTGTGTGTGTGTGTGTGTGTACCGCTATGGTGTGTTATAAAATGAGTGTGCTGTCCTGTCACTCGACTTACAATAATTTGATGATGTCCTGTATGCACTACAAAGCATGACCACTACCCAGTTTTACAAAACACGTCGCTATGAGAATACCCTAGTATACTCGTAAATAATAAAAAACGATGGAAAAATCCGAGTATGTCCACCCATGGTAAATGATTGCTGACGTTATTTTCGTCTATAGTGAAGCCCCGGTAATTCGAGCGAACTGGGGCTGAGGCTACCTCGAACTACAAAGAACTCGGATAATACAGAAATGTCACTAAATCAACAGGTAAATCGAGAATAAATATTTAATTAACACAATAATGATTAAAAATAAATAAAAAATCAATTTAGTACATACCTGTGTTATACGTACATACATGGACACATATTTCCAAGTTGCAAAAATTTAAGTAACGCTTTAAAGAAATTGTCCGAAGTTCTTTGTCTTAAAGTAGAACTTCGTTTTTTAGCAGCAATGTCGCGCCATCTTGCACGGTGTCAGTTGGAGCAGCTTCCGCTTGCTGCTTGATATAACGCAATGCCACTTCTAGTGCTGCCAAACCCTCGGTGTGAATGATCACTGGTACAATTTCATCAGGCAATTCCTCGTCGTTACTGTCTTCAGCGAGTTCACTAACCATTTCAACAATTGCAAGATCGGTCCCTTCAGACTATTCATCCATTCTGAAGCATCACACGCGTTTGAATTTTCATATTCAGCAAGCTTTTTCATCAGTTCTGCCAACAGTAGGTCATGTCTGTACTGTAGGTATGCATTTCATTCCGTAAAATCTGGTTCCAAGACTTTCTTAGTGTCTCCGCCTTTATTTCAGACCATCAATCGTAGCTTTTTAAAGGAATTCTTTGGTGGATCCTTCACCTCCTGGTTTTTGTAGAAGCGTCTGAAGCAAATGACTACGGTACCTTTTTTTCAGGCATTGTAAAACGCCTCGGTCCATAGGTTGTATTAAACACGACGCGTTAGGGGGTAAGAACAATGCGCGAATACCATCACAGTCTAATTCTTCTTCATCAGGGTGTGAACCAGCGTTGTCAAGCGTTAAGATTGCTTTGGAAGGCAAGGAGTTTTTCTTTAGGCATTTTTTCGAAAAACCACTTCTCAAAAATAGTTTTGTACATCCAAAGCAGATTTTTGGTGGACATATGTAACAGGAAGTGCAGAAGCTGTAATATTTTTTAAAGCTCTAGGCTTAGCAGACTTCCATATTACCAGCAGCTTCAGTTTATATTCTGCACTTTCATTCAATGCAGCAATAACTGTTATCCACTCTTTACGTTTTTTGTAGCCCAGGACAGCCCTTTCTTCTTTTGACGCTAGAGTTTTAGATGGAAGCATTTTATAATTTAGCCCTGTTTCATCACAGTTATACAGTTGACCAGGCGTAAGGTGTTCTTCTTGTATAATTTTTCTTAATTTGTCACAAAATTATGAAACAGCTTGAGAATCCGCAGAAAGTTTTTCACCACAGATTTCAAGCGGCCTTACGTCGTATCGCTTCTTTCATCTATCCAATCATCCTGAACTTGCAGCAAACTCGTCATCATCTTCCTTTAACTAATTTCTAAAAGACACAACTGTTTCTTGCAGAATACGCCTTTTTGTCTTTGTTGAGTAAATCAAATGAACAAAATTTCACTCGTTTTTTCATACTCAGATTTCTTCATTGACTTCCGTTCAAATGGCGAAAAGAACACTTGATTGACGAAAAACTTCTCAATTTTGTCTCTCTTTCTACGCCAATCTCCAACTGTCACTTCACTGACTCCATACTCAGCAGCAAGTTTTTTTTAATGTTTCTCCTTTGTCTAGTTTTTTCAAAGCTTCCAGTTTCAGATTCAACGGCACAAGTTTTCTGTCGCTCCTATCACTCATTGCGATGTATGAATTGAAACATTAATATAAACAAAATTACACATGTGCAGTACGCTGTATATACATACAATACTTTAAAATTAACGTGACATAGGTAGTCTTACTACAGTTCAGATATTACTACGCCAATGTGGTAGAATGTATACTGTATTGTTACTTAGGCATACTGTAGTTTAATGACCACTGTTGCTGAATAGGCACAATAATAGAGATAACAAGGATGGTATGCGCTACACATCCGACTGTCAGGCGGTCCAAATTAGTGAAGGGTCGACAAAGAAAGAGCAAGCGCACTCTTCGATACCTAATGGTACCAGTTCATCTGTAACAGAAGTGCATCAGAAGTCTGAGGTCGAGGTTATGTCTGTGCATTACAACGAAAACCCTGCGTGGGTCAGTTTTAACTGTATTGTACATGGAAAACTGAAAGAAAGGTCAAAATGTAACACATTCGAAAGTGCGTAAATCGCACATGCGGACAACCCATTAAAACTGGTTTTTACTCTAGTTCATTGTAAAATTTTAACTTTCTTAAGAGCAGCTCAAATTACACGGAAACTCGAAATACCGGGGGCTCGAATTAACGGCTCTCTCCTGTATTTGTTTTCTCCATAGTATTTCAAAGACTCAAAAACGAGGCTGGACAACTAACATGCTGCAGAATTTAAAACTGTTGCTATGAATAACTTAACTGTGCAATACTAAAAGCAGACATACCAAAGTATGAACTCAGTAATCCAAAGATGCAAGTAAATACAGAGGTATACAATGTATTAAATACGTACAGAGTGGCAGACCGTTGCTAGTGTTTCGCCGCCCAAGACGAGAAATGAAAAATGATTCCCCCTGTTTTTTAATATCATCGGTCTTCCTGATTCCCCCTTCACCACCACCAACATCCAGTGGCACAACAGTGCAAATCTCCTATTACACTACCTCGAATCATTCAAATAAGGTGGCCAGCTGTCCTCATTCTCTGGGAACTGTCTTCAGTTTTCATGCTCTGTCCTCAACTACTTAAAAACTTTCTTATTTCTTCACTTCAGTTTTTGAAATTTCGCAAAATAATTGAAGTAGGAAGAATGTGCTGAATATTTTAAACTAGAACTCTAGTGAGTATACTAGTGTGTCCAAATTTGGCATCTATTACTTATTTTATTTAATTACAAGAAAATGGACAAATAAAGATGTGGAACTATTTTCTGGTACGACTGATTTTTTTTTTAATTTAGAAATTATGTTACACTGGCGGGAGAAATTGGGAAGCATTAGCCTAGGTCATCTGGATAATCGTGGTGTTATTTCGTTTCTGTTTTAATCGCAATATTTTTAGAAGAGGAATAAATCTCACCTTTTTCTGTATCCATTTAATAAATAAATGACGTCTCGTTTGCATTTTCTGTTGAGGGTTCTACAACTTTTATTAGCACTAGTGGTCTAAGCGATTAGCTTCTGATCATTCGACCGAGATGGGTTCAGGTTCGAATCCCAGTGACGGATGGATTTTGTGGTTTTCTAAAGGCAGTGGCTCTTTCCGTTTTTTCCGTTTCGTGCTCAGCAGCGGCTGTTTTAGTTTTGAGGTACGTTGAGGCAATGTGTTTCTTTTCGTCAAAGCAATTAAAGACTTATTACGTAACTGTTCTGTAAGCTTTTGAAAACAATTCAGGGTTTGAATTTCTCCTATTGTCCATTTTTCTGCTCATTTGCTCAATTTTTTCGCTGTATGATTTGAAATGAATTTTTTTTCACCTTTTGCGGCCCCAAAAATTTTGTCGCCCTAGGTGGCCGCAAAATCTTGCCTAAATGCAGAAACGGCCCTGCCGAGTGGAAGCAGCTAGAACAGGTATATCAGAAGTGAACAGGAGCCAACGCACTGGCATCACGACAGCAATGTGGAAGCAGCCGAGACGACTAATGGTAACGGGTTTCATCTCGTCACAGGAGCCAACAGTGTGTATATTTCCAGTGGTGATGTTTTATTAACAACTGGCATACTAGCAAAAGTATCCTCTAAAGTAAATATTTTGTTTAACTCGACTGTCCTACGAAAAGAACTTTGATCTGATGTCCAAATGCATTAATTTGTAGGTGTTTTCGGTGTACGGGTGTGTGTCGTCTATATCGCAGTGCCCGCAGTATCTTTTTTTATTAAGTTTCGGTGTGATGCTGTCGACATTAAATCATACAGGGCGTAACAAAAATGTGGGGCACAAATTGCAAGACAAATTCCTCACATGCAGACGAAGAAATTATGTTATATGAATGTCGGTTGGGAATCGCTTTGTTTCCGTGTTAAAACTCATTTTCTCCAACTCATTAATCGTGGGAAACACACACGAACAGAATGCACCTGCAGAACATATTCAACTCTTTCTCACAGCAGCTCTTCAATGTCTCCCGTGGGCATCAGTCCACAATCATAGTGAATCTTGGACGCGCTGATGCCTCCTTGGAGTATTACATATGGTTTCGCAGCCTCCCATAATACAGGCACCGAGACTGTGAACATCCTGTACTGGGGTTCCAGACACAAGAGCTTTCAAATGCCCCCACAAATAAAAGTCTAGCTGGTTTAGGTCCAGAGAGCGTGGAGACGAGGGAATTTGTCGATCTCTACCTATCCATCTGTCACTGAATCTGTTATTTAGAAGCCAATGGAAGTTTACCCATGGTGGAGCATCAACCCGGTCAGGCTGAACGCCTTATACACACTGTCCAGCGAGTGCAGCAAGGTGTAAGTTCCCTACTGTTTTGGGGTGGCATTATGTGGGGCCAAAGTACGCCACTGGTGGTCATGGAAGGCGCCGTAACGGCTGTACGATACGTGAATGCCATCTTCCGACCGATAGTGCTACCATATCGGCAGCATATTGGCAAGGCATTCGTCTTCATGCACGACAGTTCGCGCCCCCATCGTGCACATCTTGTGAATGACTTCCTTCAGGATAACGACAGCGCTTGACTAGAGTGGTCAGCATGTTCTCGAGACATGAACCCTATCGAAAATGCCTAGGATGGATTGAAAAGGGCTGTTTATGGACGACGCGACAAACCAACCACTCTGAGGGATCTACGCCGAACCGACGTTGAGGAGTGGGACAATCTCGACCAACAGTGTCTTGATGAACTTGTAGATAGTATGCCACGACGAATACATGCGTGCATCAATGGAAGATGACGTGCTACTGGGTATTAGAGGTACCGGTGTGAACAGCAATCTCGACCACCACCTCTGAAGGTCTCGCTGTATGGTGGTACAACATGAAGTGTGTGGTTTTCATGAGCAATAAAAAGGGCGGAAATGATGTTTATGTTGATCTCTATTCCAATTTTCTGTACAAGTTCCGGAACTCTTGGAACCGAGGTGATGCAAAACGTTTTCTGATGTGTGTATGTCTAAAGGACATTGCATAGTACATCGTGTAACACAGACACTGCAAATACTATTTAATGCCTAGACAAGGTCGAGTCGGTGATAACGAAAGTCCCAGCAGCTGTGCGTAGCAGAATGTAGACACACAGTGAGATATGGAAGTGTTGTCCTCTCCTGGAGGCGTGCTTGGATAGCCGAAGTGGTTACAACGACCGCTCGCGATAAGTAGGAAATCCCGGTTTGTGTCTCGGTCTGCCACAAATTGTGGCATTGTGGAAGATGATCATTTTGATGCTCTAGATGTTGGAGGGTGTATTGTTGCATGGGGGTACTGACCTCAAAATCTTTGTACACGTCACACTCACCGGTCACTGTACACATGCCCTATTAAGAACCATGTCCTTCCTTTTTAATGTTCAAAGGCGCACCATGAATTCCGATGACTTAACTGTATATATTTTCTTCGAATAAAAGTGACGTTTATGTTCGACTCGTTGTGTACTTTGTTCAGTTACCTTCTGTGCTGTTCTATAGCAGTTCCTTCTATGTGTGGCCTAAGTTTCACCGAGCTATGTTATTTAGGAGTGATACATAATGTGAAAGTTACTCTACTTTTGAACACAAGTGTAGTTACTACACACAAAGGCAGTTAGAGTCTACTTTAGTTCCTGCGTCATAGGCCTAAATGTATACCAACTACACTGACAGAAAAAAAACCACCAAGAAGGAGTTGTGCGACATAAACGAAAGTTGGTAGACGTGTTTCTACACCTGAAAGATGATGACTATTCAAATTTCGTGCGCGAGTGCCATAAGATGGCTCTGAGCACTATGGGACTCAACTGCTGAGGTCATTAGTCCCCTAGAACTTAGAACTAGTTAAACCTAACTAACCTAAGGACATCACAAACATCCATGGCCGAGGCAGGATTCGAACCTGCGACCGTAGCGGTCTTGCGGTTCCAGACTGCAGCGCCTTTAACCGCACGGCCACTTCGGCCGGCCGTGCCATAAGAGTGGCGTTAGTGGCGCCACTATGAGGATGCAAATCAGGTTTGCTTTAAGTACTCGCTCTAACGCAGCGTTAGTTACCTCTTAGAGCGGAAGTGGTGGGTCGATGTTAGTCACGAATGCCTTTAAGGAGACAAAGACTCCATTAAAAACACCTCACTGAATCTGAACGAGGTTATGTTACAGGGCTACCAGAAGTTGAATGTTCCCTCTGCGATATTGCACAAAGACTTAGCAGGAATGTAGCCACTGTACATGATTGCTGGCAGTGGTGGCCACGGTAATGTTCGGTCGCAAGAACACCGGGCATCTGACGGCCACGTGGCACTACCCAGAGGGAGGACTAACGTGCTCGGCTTATGGCACTGACGCATCATACTGTATCTGCAGCAGCTGTTGGCACCAAAGTGACACAAGAAACTCTGCTAAATCGGCTACAGCTCCGAGGCACACGCCCTGAAGAGCGCATTCCACTGACCTCAAACCTCCGCCATTAGCCACTTCAGTGTTGTCAAAGCAGAGCTCATTGGAGGGCCGGGTAGATGTCTGCGGTGTTTTCTGATGAAAGCTGGTTCTGCCTCGGTGTCAGTGATGGTCGTGAGTTGGTTATAAGGCTGCAAGTTGAGGGCCTGCATCCAACCTGTACGCGTGCTAAACCAACTGGATCTACACCTGGAGTTATGGTCTGGGGTGCGTTTCGTATGACAGCAGGAGCACTCTCGTGGTTATCCGAGACGCCCTGACTGCATATTTGTACGTCAATCTGGTAATTCGACCTGTTGTTCTGCCATTTATGAACATCTTTCCAGGGGGTGTTTTCCAACACGATAACGCTCGGGCACATACCTCTGTTGTAACCCAACATGCTCTACAGAGTGTCGATATGTTGTCTTGGCCTGATAGAGCACCAGATCTATCTCCAGTCGTCACATAGAGGACATCATCGGACGACAACTCCAGATTTATCCACAGACAGCAGTAACTGTCCCTGTACTGACCGACTAAGTGCAACAAACATGGAACTCCATCCCTCCAACTGTCATCCGGTAGCTGTACAACACATTACACGCACGTTTGCATGCTTGCATTCAACCATCTGGCAGATATACCGTTTATCAATACACCAGCATTTCACGTTTGGAATGGTTTATATCGTGCTTACATTAACTTGTGATCTTGCAATTTTAATCACTTAAATACACTATGTGATCAAAAGTATCCGAACACCCCCAAAAACATACGCTTTTCATATTAGGTCCATTGTGCTGCCACCTACTGCCAGGTACTCCGTATCAGCGATCTCAGTAGTCATTAGACATCGGGTCGCTCCGGGCAACTAGCGGACTTGGAACGTGGACAGGTGATTAGGTGTCACTTGTGTCATACGTCTGTACACGAGGTTTCCACTCTCCTAAACATTCCTAGGTTCACTGTTTCCGATGTGATAGTGAAATACAAACGTGAAGGGAAATGTACAGCACGAAAGCGTACAGGCCCACCTCGTTTGTTGACTGACAGAGACCGCCGACAGTTGAAGAGGGTCTTAATATGTAATAGGCAGACATCTATCTAGACCACCATACAAAAATTCCAAACTGCATCAGGATCCACTGCAAGTACTATGACAGCAAGGCGGGAGGTGAGGAAACTTAAATTTCAAGGTCGAGCGGCTGCTCATAAGCCACACATCACGCCGGTAAAAGCCAAACGACGCCTCGCTTGGTGTAAGGAACGCAAACATTGAACGACTGAACAGTGAAAAAACATTGTGTGGAGTGAGGAATCACGGTACACAATGTGGCGATACTATGCAGGGTGTGGATATGGCGAATGCCCAGTGAACGTCATCTGCCAGCGTGTGTAGTGCCAACAGTAAAATTCGGAGGCGATGCTGTTATGGCGTGGTCGTGTTTTTCATCGAGGGGGCTTGCACCACTAGTTGTTTCGCGTGACACTATCACAGCACAGGCCTACGTTAATGTTTTAAGCACCTTCTTGCTTCCCACTGTTGAAGAGCACTCTGGGATGGCGACTGCATCTTTCAATACGATCTAGCACCTGTTCATAATGCACGACCTGTGGCGGAGTGGTTACACGACCATAACACCCCTGTAATGGACTGGCCTGCACAGAGTCCTGACCTGAATCCTATAGAGCACTTTTGGGATGTTTTGGAACGCCGACTTTGTGCCAAGCCTCACCGACCGACATCGATGCCTCTCCTCAGCGCAGCACTCCTTGAAGAATGGGCTGCCACTCCCCAAGGAACCTTCCAGCACCTGATAGAACGTATGCGTGCTCGAGTGGAAGCTGTTATGAAGGCTAAGTGTGGGCCAACACAATATTGAATTACAGCATTACCGATGGAGGGCGCCACGAGCTTGTAAATCACTTTCAGCCAGGTGTCCGGATACTTTGGATCACATAGTGTATATTACCTGAACAAATTCCCGAACTTTCGTTACTCTACATTATTTGTTTTTCGGTGTTGCGATTATTTTCTGTCGGTGTATAAATAAACAAATAGAACGTCTCCTCGACGATGATGCCATCAGAAACACAGCTGCCATTGGAGATGAATTATGAAGGATATCTACCGTGTCGTTTTCAAAGGAACGATCCCGGAATTTGCCTTAAACGATGTGAGGAAACCAGAGATGACCTAAGCTGCGATGGCCGGACGGGGATTTGAACTATAGCCCTTCCGAGTACGCTGGTAGAGTAATGGCTTTTATCCGTCATTTGCTGCCCTTGTTAAGGCATTTTGTTGAAACATGTATCACACTAAAATGGTTTGTGACTGCTCCGTCGATGGGCGCATAAAACTCCACTTGAAATATTTTGTTTGTACAGTGAAACAAACTTATATTTTCCGATGAAAATGGACATTGCATGAAACACATGGAGGGGAGTATTTGTTTGGACTGACGTCGTCCACTCATTACTAAAGACAGAACACCTCACAAATACACTGCCTTTCGAAAGGTACCTCCTTCAGCTGTTTGTTGGATGACAATCCGTGTAGAAGAAATGAAGGAAGATTAGGGATTTATGTCCCGTCGCATACTGGACGATGAAATATATTTTTTGAGAAAGCCAAGATCGCTTGATTTTAAGCCCTTTGTTCCAATTACTAGTTTCGATAGAATCTTGCAGTCATATTCAGATTGTCATTACACTTTGCGTATATGTTCATATACATGTGTCGTCAACACTTTGAGAATAAAATGTAAAAACATTAAAAAACTCCACATGGTTTGTCATTTATAAAACAGAATGCTCCCAGATGTGTTGTCAAATGAATAAAAGGTATTAGAGTTAAATAAGGTTATAGCGTTAAAACTACACGCCATGTCGACGACCACACATGAGTTTGATGTCCTTGAGGTCGTCGACGTTGCGTGCAGTTTTAACTCTATTGGTGCTATGGATTTTGCACTTTTACCTTTTATTCATTTGACAACCCATCTGGCAGCATTCTATTTTATAAACCATGTGATGTTTTTTAATGTATTTACACTTTGTTCTCAACATGTTGACGACATATGTATTGACCAGACACGCAAAGTGTAATGCCAAATCTGAAGATGACAGCATGATTCTGTCGAAACTAGTAATTGGAACAAAGGTCTTAAAATCAAGCGATCTTGGCTTTCAGAATAAAATATATAAACAGAGATCGCTCCAACAACATGTGTAAGTTATATGGAGGATGAAAGATGGAGGGGAAACATCCCAGTATTTGTGCGTGCCCGAAATCCACTGCCAATAACCGGTTCTCAACACTTGGTGTTGACGTGTCTGCGATCACAAGCCCTCTTATCTGTGCTGTGGTAGCTGCTGCCGCTACAATACGACAATCCTGGCGGTCGTCTGTGCTGCGTGGGTGTCCAAAACCTCGTCTATGGGTGTGAGAACGTTCACGCGACCACTGCACAACTCCCGCAGCACGACAGTTCTCCGAAAGGACCATCTCGCCACAATGTGACCCCGCCCAGTTGGCTGTAGGAAGCACCAGTGCCCGGTTGCCTACGTTTGTACCACACTGAGCCTTCTGCAGCGCTCTGGTAGTATGCCGCTACGCCGTCTGTTGGAACCATTATCAGTGCATCTAAAATGGTTCAAATGGCTCTGAGCACTATGGGACTTAACATCTGTGGTCATCAGTCCCCTAGAACTTAGAACTACTTAAACCTAACTAACCTAAGGACATCACACACATCCATGCCCGAGGCAGGATTCGAACCTGCGACCGTAGCAGTCAAGCGGTTCCATCAGTGCATCTACTATTCCCCAGAGCGACATAGGCCGTCATCGGATCAAAATCGACGTCATCTTTCCAGGTGCACTATTTTTTTCCTGCAGTTTATTTACAGTATGTTATATTTTCAAAAGAGATACTGATTTCTGCATGAAAGTCAATCACAACTTTTCGTTTCTTTTTTTAAAAGCATATCTGTGCTGTTTAATGTGTTGACTGCTTTAATTATTTCAGTTAATTTCATATTTTAATATCATCGTGTCATCAATTCATAAATTCTACAGTAATATTCTATACAATTACATAATGAATCGAAACTGCTGCTTTATACGCTTTTAATTAGAAAATAGCTCTAAAATGCTGTTTTTATGGGTTAATCATCGCAAAATTTCTGTCGATAGAAAGTGTTCCACAGGTTCTTCCTAGGGGACTAAAATCTTAAATGCCGCCCTGTGTTGCCATGTTCTTCTTGAAATGAACCAATATTCTGATACCCTATCAAAAAACTAAAATAGCTCTCTGTAATAGTGCCTGAGTGTTTAAACTGGGACGAACAGATTGTCACAACACATAGGAGGTCTTTCTTACGTATGTGTAGTTTTAAAGAAGTAGACAAACTATTCCGACATAAAATGAAAGAAAATCTAATTCAGTCTTTAGTCTTGCCGAATCTCTAGTACTGTGACGTACTTCTACACGGCAGAAATAGCGAAAACAACTCGAACTTCTCACGAACGCCTACTTAAAATGCGTGCGTAACGTTCGGTTGTTTGATCGTGTTAGTCTTTTTTATGATCTGTTCAGCTAGGTACGACTAGATACCGTCGTGATTCTCACGCGGTTTCTTTTTCTTTGTAAGTTTCTTGGTGACAGACGTCCTCAGTATCTATCCTCGCAAATCTAGTCCATACCATCATTCCATAACTGCAGTGGAAGATCTGACACCTCTAGTGTCTTGGCTGTACCTATGTGTAACTTTAACTTTTTCTCCATTTCAGCCATACGCCTGTGGAAAAGGCTACCCACTAAATGGTATAAGTGGCGTAGATTCCCCACGGCATATCCCAGCTGTCTTCATCCAGCAAAACTTCAAAACGGCGAACCAGTATCTCTCTCTCATTGTCAACACCGTTCAGCATTCACATTCCTGCCTGCCTCTGCTTCTTTATTACCTATCTCTTCTGGCAGTTTTAACCCAAAATCTTTCTTTCTCCCACTGCCAAAGTTAACTTTATCTCCAGTTTGGTTCTTTCTGTTCTACTGCCATGCCTTTATCCTTTTACATACTTCCCAAAAAGAAAAAAGAAAAAACGCGAAGCACCCAGAGAGGAGGAAGAAAAGAAACGATACTTCACGGACTGAGAGGATATGTGATGTTACTCCAGTGATTACAATGTGGAGTGAGATTTACAAAGAGCTTGGCTGTATGAGCCCACTAATCAGTAAGACACTGCACCCAATCTGACCTGGATGCACCTACTGATTCTGATCGGAAAGGCGTCATATCCTCTCCTGAGGCAAGATGATCCAAACTGTTGTAAATGGTCTCGATAAAGGCGCTGTGATGGA
Source organism: Schistocerca nitens (assembly GCF_023898315.1). NCBI lineage: Eukaryota > Metazoa > Arthropoda > Insecta > Orthoptera > Acrididae > Schistocerca > Schistocerca nitens. The sequence goes on along the minus strand of NC_064616.1, from coordinate 75,732,149 downwards.
GTTGGTCCCACCCATATTCTATGGGAGTGCCTCCATATCATGCAGAACATTGTCCTGTTAAAAGTGGAACCACGACGCGGTCAACACAGGAGGGCGCAGAATGTCCGTCACGAATCGTTGTGTAGTCCGAGTTCCGTCAATCACCACAAGCCGCGACCGGAAGTCATACCCACAAGTAATGCAACACCGCTGTGCCTCTCCACAACACTGGAAGAATAGGACCGCTCCCCTCGTCTTCGTTCGTGACACTGCAGAACAGAGATTTACCTCTGAACATAAAGCGACGTCATTCGTGGCAGTCCGCGCCACCTCTCGAAATGCTGCAGCTTTTGTTCTGCTGTTATTGGCAGCTTGCGCACGGAACGGTAATTCCCTAGTCCGGCAGCTGCTTGTCTCTCACCAGTGATGCGGAATTACACAAAATGATGCAGGGAGTCAGATACGGCAGGCGTAGATGTGAAGGGGTTACGGTGTGCTTGGCGCACAGTGGAGCGATCCTCCCTTGCTGTGATCAGATATGGTGAACCGGAACCTTGAAGTCGACTGTGTTTTCCCTCAGGTTCCCGTGCAGTCCCACGCTAGGCCACTGTCACACACGAATGCCATACAAATCTGGATACTGTACGATTCGACCAGCAGGTCAAATGGAGACCCACGATGCAGTCCCTTTCAGACTATCTCAGCCTTGTAGGAAAACCGGTATCTGTGTGTCATTCGACATGATCAGTCACCTTTCGAGGCCTTTCACGCCCCTAATAGACGCTAACAGGTTTGGTAACAACACTAAACACGAACAACCCTAAAGCAGTCTGGTGGCCGTTTCACCGGTCACAGAGAATTGCAACTCGGATCATTTACATACTCGCCGATGATGATACGAGAACATATTTTCTGAGAGCTCCACTTTTTTTTTGTCAGGCAGGGCATTAGTATATATTTTTTTGTTGACACTAGACACTGAAGCGCCAAGGAAACTGGTATAGGCATTTGTATTCAAATACAGGCAGAATACGGCGCTGCGGTCGGCAACGCCTATCCGAGCGTACCGTGAATATCAGGGATACGGTAAAACATCAAATCTTCGACATTTCTGCGGCCGGAGAAAGATGCTGCAAGAACCGGACCAACGACGACTGAAGAGAATCGTTCAACGTGACAGAAGTGCAACCCTTCCGCAAATTGCTGCAGATTTCAATGCTGGGCCATCTACCAGTGTCAGCGTGCGAACCGTTCAACGAAACATCATCGATATGGGCTTTCGGAGCGGAAGACCCACTCGTGTACCCTTGATGACTGTACGACGCAAAGCTTTACGTCTCGCCTGGGCCCGTCAACACCGACACTGGGCTGTTGGTAACTGGAAACATGTTGCCTGGTCGGACGAGTCTCGTTGCAAATTGTATCGAGCGGGTGGACGTGTACGGGTATGGAGACAACCTCATGAATCCATGGACCCTAGCCGGCCGCTGTGGCGGAGTGGTTTTAGGCGCTTCAGTCTGGAACCGCGCGACCGCTACGGTGGCAGGTTCGAGTCCTGCCTCGGGCATGGATGTGTGTGATGTCCTTTGGTTAGTTAGGTTTAAGTAGTTCTAAGTTCTAGGGGACTGATGACGTCGGATGTTAAGTCCCATAGAGTTCAGAACCATTTGAACCATGGAAACTGCGTGTCAGCAGAGGACCGTTCAAGCCGGTAGATGCTCTGTAATGGTGTGGGGCGTGGGAAGTTGGAGTGATATGCGACCCCTGATATTTCTAGATACGACTCTGACAGGTGACACGTACGTAACCATCCTGTCTGTTCACCTGCATCCGTTCATGTTCATTGTGCATTCCGACGGACTTGGGCAATTCTAGCAGGTCGATGCGACACCCTACGTGCCCAGAATTGCTACAGAGTGGCTCCACGAAGACTCTTCTGAGTTTAAACACATCCGCTGGCCACCAAACTCTCCAGACACGAACATTATTGAGCATATCTGAGATGCCTTACAACGTGCTGTTCAGAAGAGATCTCCATCCTCTCGTACTCTCACGGATTTATGGACAGTCCTGCAGGATTCATGGTGTCAGTTCCCTCCAGCAGCACTTCCGACATCAGTCGAGTCCATTCCACGTCGTGTTGCGGCACTTCTGCGTGCTCACGGGGGTACTATACGATATTAGACAGGTGTACCAGTTTCTTTGGATCTTCAGTGAATAAGGAGCGACCAAATAGTTTCCGTTCGAAGGCCATTCAGTTCAGAATCGGTATGTCAGTCTGTGAAAATCACCGTGAGCACTGAGGCATGCGTCCCACGGAGGTAGACGTCCGGTAAAACATTGTGTCCTGCTGCGTGAAGAAGCCCGTAACCGCCTGCTGCACATCCTCGCACGACAGAAACCGTCCACCCTTCACGGCCCCTTTCAAGGTATCGAAGGCGTGAAATTCACATGAGGAAAGATAAGGAGTATAGGGTTGGTGATCGAGCGTCTTCGACTTGAGTCCCCCGTTGAGACTGGCCTCATAGATCGACAGGGGTCTTGTGTCGAATTGCGACGGGAATGGAACTGCTGCGTGAAGAAGCCCGTAACCGCTATTCCACAAAGCTAGTTTTCGGCACACATGCATCCCATATACACTCCTGGAAATGGAAAAAAGAACACATTGACACCGGTGTGTCAGACCCACCATACTTGCTCCGGACACTGCGAGAGGGCTGTACAAGCAATGATCACACGCACGGCACAGCGGACACACCAGGACCCGCGGTGTTGGCCGTCGAATGGCGCTAGCTGCGCAGCATTTGTGCACCGCCGCCATCAGTGTCAGCCAGTTTGCCGTGGCATACGGAGCTCCATCGCAGTCTTTAACACTGGTAGCATGCCGCGACAGCGTGGACGTGAACCGTATGTGCAGTTGACGGACTTTGAGCGAGGGCGTATAGTGGGCATGCGGGAGGCCGGGTGGACGTACCGCCGAATTGCTCAACACGTGGGGCGTGAGGTCTCCACAGTACATCGATGTTGTCGCCAGTGGTCGGCGGAAGGTGCACGTGCCCGTCGACCTGGGACGGGACCGCAGCGACGCACGGATGCACGCCAAGACCGTAGGATCCTACGCAGTGCCGTAGGGGACCGCACCGCCACTTCCCAGCAAATTAGGGACACTGTTGCTCCTGGGGTATCGGCGAGGACCATTCGCAACCGTCTCCATGAAGCTGGGCTACGGTCCCGCACACCGTTAGGCCGTCTTCCGCTCACGCCCCAACATCGTGCAGCCCGCCTCCAGTGGTGTCGCGACAGGCGTGAATGGAGGGACGAATGGAGATGTGTCGTCTTCAGCGATGAGAGTCGCTTCTGCCTTGGTGCCAATGATGGTCGTATGCGTGTTTGGCGCCGTGCAGGTGAGCATACGACCGAGGCACACAGGGCCAACACCCGGCATCATGGTGTGGGGAGCGATCTCCTACACTGGCCGTACACCACTGGTGATCGTCGAGGGGACACTGAATAGTGCACGGTACATCCAAACCGTCATCGAACCCATCGTTCTACCATTCCTAGACCGGCAAGGGAACTTGCTGTTCCAACAGGACAATGCACGTCCGCATGTATCCCGTGCCACCCAACGTGCTCTAGAAGGTGTAAGTCAACTACCCTGGCCAGCAAGATCTCCGGATCTGTCCCCCATTGAGCATGTTTGGGACTGGATGAAGCGTCGTCTCACGCGGTCTGCACGTCCAGCACGAACGCTGGTCCAACTGAGGCGCCAGGTGGAAATGGCATGGCAAGCCGTTCCACAGGACTACATGCAGCATCTCTACGATCGTCTCCATGGGAGAATAGCAGCCTGCATTGCTGCGAAAGGTGGATATACACTGTACTAGTGCCGACATTGTGCATGCTCTGTTGCCTGTGTCTATGTGCCTGTGGTTCTGTCAGTGTGATCATGTGATGTATCTGACCCCAGGAATGTGTCAATAAAGTTTCCCCTTCCTGGGACAATGAATTCACGGTGTTCTTATTTCAATTTCCAGGAGTGTATATTCTTCATTCTCCGATGGATGTGTACAGGTGTTTGTTCTTCGGCAGCCGAGAAAGGTGGTAAAGTCTTATGGGATCACACTGCTTGAGGTCATCGGTCCCTAAGGCTACACACTACTTAGTCTAACTTAAACTAACGTACGCTATGGATAATACACACGCACTCGAACCTACGACAGGGGGAACCGCACGGACCGTGACAAGACGTCCCAGACTGCGCGGCTAGCCCGCGCGGCGCCGAGAAAGCAATAACAGCATGTTGGTACTGTCTGGATGGATTTGGTAATAATGTCGCCATGGTTCACGCTTCTGCATTTACCGCACGCACGTTGGAAAGACACGAATGCTGCACCAATCCCTTGCCTACATGTCAGTGCTTACATACCCGCATCGGAGTCGAGCTACGTTGCATATACGCTGCAGCAACGTCTGCAAACGGAAACTTCTTGTTTGCCCATTATATCATGACAAGTAACTTAACACAACGTCAGTAGAACTCGCATTTCTGTAACTATTATTGTTATTATGTATAGATAATGTACCATGTACGTTGCAATGTTAACTGTAAACAGGATGCGTGGTTAGACGGAAACGAGCACTTGAAGGCTGTAATCTTGCCAAGTGAAATAAACGCATAAATAAATATCGGTGATGTATTAAATCAAACCTTCTAATTTTTGAGTCTCAGCTTGAATGACATCTATCTGGCAACTTTCATTTATTCAGACAGCTCGTTAGTTTCCTTTTAGCTCATTTCACTGTGGACGAGGGAGACCGTCATCACTGCGAGACGACTACGTACTCCGGCACTGCATCGCTTATGCTAACAGCAGTATCACGGCAACGGGCTGGTAGCTGACATCTCAGTTCATCGTGTCTCATCTATGCAAACCCAAGTCGTGAGCAGAAATGTTGTTTACTACTGGTTGAAAATCTTTTGCCACAGAACGAAAACTAGTGATGGTGCGCATCTTTTGGGCTGTCCTTCAAGAAACAGGCTCATAGAAGACACTGAGAAACTGAGACAGCTGCTGTCACAAGCTTGCCGAATGTCCGTGCAACTGTAGCTGAGGAATGGTAATTTAGTATGGGGATTATTAATTAGTCTACCCTTGTGCTTATCGGGCTACCATTTGCAAGATCTGAGTCAATTCCCAATACCGTTGGGAATTTTTCATTGAAAAGTGTCGACTCAGCAGTGTGATGGCAATTGAAGAGGTATTTGGGGGAGAAGTAGCAGAGTCCTGGAAAACTTACAGCACTTATCTTTGCTGTATATTTCATCGACACGTATAGCCGAAATTCATCATACAGGGACTGACTCCGATGGGTACCAACCCACAGAAAAAGGAAGAAGGCGGTACCAAACCACAACAAATGGAAGAAGATGATTAGGGTTTAACGCCCCGTTGACGACGGGGACGATTAGAGGGGGAGTAAAAGTTCGAATTGATAACTACGCGGGGAGAAACCATTGGTGTAATTTGTAAAGCAGTTTACTTCGGCAATGACCTTAAACGATTTAGAAAATCTGGAGGGAATCTAAGTTAAAATAGTCGAGACGGAAAGCGATTCTCCTTCTTTTGGAATCCGTTGAAGTATTGATGTCCGTGACACGGGCAGCTGTACACCTTTAGTTGCATCGAGCGAGGGGAGTCGTTGACTCACTGAACTCGAATTTGGAAGGACCGTGGTTCAGATCTTCCTACGTCTGCCCAAATTCAGATTTTCCATAGTTCCCTAAATTGTGAAAAGCAAGTTTCAGGGTTCCTCTGAAAAGGACATGGCGAATTTCTTTCCCTATCCTTGCGCGATCCGGACTTCCGTTCCGTATGAAATTATATCGTCGATGTGAGTATGAACTCTCATATAACTTTCTTACTTACTTAAGGTACAGTACTAATTTAAATAGTATAGGTACCAAGTGCGCGAGTGAAGAAAGCTTATGAGTTTCTGCAATGAAGTTTGTGAAAATGTCAGCACTATCAAGGTTTTGTATCACAGAAATAGGATTTGTACCGCAGATTACTTTCCAGAGAATACACAAATGTTGAGTATTACAGTATTATACACGTCCATGAGTCAATCTGCCTTCTTCCCATTAGACAACAAAAGACAATATTTTTCGGTGGCTACAATGATGGGTAGAGTTCATCGAGATACTCGCGTAATGTTACACCATGAGCGTGATTGTGCGTCACATAACAGATATTAAATGACTAAATTTTAATTCCATCGTCCGAATATCATCTTGAAAAATTCTGCTCATGCCTGAAACACCTCCTGTATTAGTTCATAAAGATTTACAGTTGGCGGCTGTATGAAAGTATACAGTTATTATAAATGTTTGAAGGGATTTCACAAATTCACTGTACATTAACTGACACGAAACGCAACACTCGTGGCCAGGCTGTTAAAGGCGCCATGTCACGGATTGCGCGGCCCCTCCCGCCGGAGGTTCGAGTCCTCCCTCGGGCACGGGTGGATGTGTGCTGTTCTTAGCGTAAGTTTGTTTAAGTACCGTATAAGTCTAGGGACCGATTACCTCAGCAGTTTGGTCCGTTTGGAATTAACATACATGCGTTCATCACTGATACAGAAAAAACTGCAAAGTTTTGTTTTGTTGCAGCCGCACTTGAGATTCCTGCCACGAGAGCGCAGTCAGGCAAAATTCCGACAGGCGCCGAGTAAGCGTATGTCGTGCTTGAAAGGCATTTACATCAGTCTGCCGTAATAGCGTAACGGCAATTCAAAACGAAGTTCAACACAGATCCACCAACGGCCAAATCCATTCAATGACAGTATGAACAGCATAAAGCATCAGTAGGCCACTGAAAGGGAAATGTAGGGACCGGCCTGTAATTAGTGAAGAAACGGTTGATCGAGTGCGACGCGAATTTCGCACGTAGTCCACAGAAGTCGACGAACAAAGCAAGCAGGTAGCTGAACGTACCACAACCGAAGCTGAAGCCTTGCCGCTTGCAACTGCTACTACCCCTGACTCTCGATGCCGAAGTCAGACGCTTTGGAATTTCGGCACAGTTGCCAACAGCTTATGGAAGACGATAAGTTTTGTGAGAAGCTCATCTTCAATGATCGCGCTACAATTTCTTTTTTTGTGAATGGAACAGCCAACAGGCACATTGTACGATTATGGGTGGCAGAGTATCCCCACGGCATCGTGCGCCACATTAGAGATTCACAAAAAGTTAATGTGTTCTGTGCAGCTGCACAGTTTAAAGGTTACAGTCCTTTTTTCTTCTTCGAAAAGACGGTCACAGGACACATTTATCGGGACATGCAACAAAATTGGCTCATACCACAAGTGGAGATCGACAGTGCAGACTTCATCTACCAACAGGATGGTGCTCCATCCCAATTCCATCAACATGTTCGTGAATTATTAAAAGGAAAACTGAGAAACTGATAGATCGATCGTGATGGGGTTGATGATCTGTAATTCGTGTCATGGCCTCCACACTCTCCCGACCTAATCTCATGCGATTTGTTTGTGTTGGGTTATGTGAAGGATTCAGTGTTTACGCCTTCTCTACCAACAAAACTACGAGAACTGCGAGCTCGCATCAACAGCGCTTTTGAACACGTTGATGGGGCTATGCTGCACCGGATGTGGGAAGAACATGACTATCGATTTGGCATCTACAGAATCAGTACGGGGGTCAAAAAACTTTTTGGGTGTTTGTTTGTATGTGCAAAGCCCTGTGACACTAGACTGATGTGACAAAAGTTATGTGATACCTCCTAATGTCGTCTCGGACCTCCTTTTGTCTGGCGTAGTGCAGCTACTCGACACGGCATTGACTCAACAAGTTGCCGGAAGGCCCTGCAGAAATATTCAGTCACGCTGGCTCTACAACCGTCCATAATTGCCGGTACAGGATTTTGTGCACGAACTGATCCTCGATTATGTCCCGCAAATGTTTGACGGGATTCGTGTCGGACGATCTGGATGGCCGAGTTAGTCGTTCGGATTGTCCAGAATCTTCTTCAAACCAGTTGCGAACAATTGTGGCCAGGTGAAATATTTGGGAAAAACAAGTCCACGAATGGCTGCAAATGGTCTCCAAGTAGCCGAACATAACCATTTCAGTCAATTATCGGTTCAGTTGGACCAAAGGACCCAGTCTGTTTCACGTCAACACAGCACACACAATTATGGAACCACCACTAGCTTGCACAGAGCCTTGTTGACGACCTGGTTTCGTGGGGTCTGCGCCACACTCTAACCCTACCATCTGAAATCGGGACTCATCTGACAAGGCTGCAGTTTTCAAGTTATCTAAGGTCCAAACGACATGTTCACGAGCCCAGAAGAGGCGCTGCAGGCGATCGTGCTGTTAACAAAGGCAAGCGCGTCGGCTGTCTGCTACCATTGCCCATTAACACCAAATTTCGCGGCACTGTCCCTCACCTTAATTACAAGTAACATTTGAAACAGGGTTCCGACAGAAAATTTAAGTTGTTTCGTCTCAGAAATGGTATCTGCGTAAAATATTAGCTTCTTAGCAGTTGTTAAATGCAACACGGGCATATATATAGACTGGGGAGCCAAGACATGACCACCGTCCACCGCCTGGCTGTTGGCGTTGCGGGCACGTGAGCGGTAAGGAAGTAGGTGGGCGTGCTAAAACGTAATGCCTCCGAATTTTTTATTCTCTTCTCAGTATCGTTTGACTTTCCAGCTTCGTTGAAGCACGTTACAACCCGCTGCCGCTGGAGGGCTCTGAATTGTAGCGTGTAACGTAGCGGTGTGTAACGTAACCGTGACGGTGCGTGAGAAACAGCGTGCTGTAACCGAGTTCCGAATTGGAAGAGTTCGTTCGAACCCTCTCCTTCAGCGTGACAATGGCAGACCTCACACGAGAGCTGCGACATCTGCAACAAGCCGACTGTCGTCCATCATCCCCCAACACAGTCTCGAGCGTCACCCGATTTTCATCTGTTTCCAAAACTTAAAGAACACCTTCGACGATTTCACTTTGATAGTGATGAAGGGATGCGAGGAGAGGTGAGGTTAAGGCTCCGTCAACGAAGTCAAACTTTCTGCAGTGATGGTATGAATAAACTGGTCTTTCGTTGGGAGAAATGTGTTCGTCGCCAGGGTGACTACGTTGAGAAATAAATACGTAGACACGAAGAATGTTAGTAAAATTTTTTATTTAAAAAGATTTAAGAGTTTTCATATACAAACTTCGGAGGTATTACTTCTCAGCACGCCAACGTACATAACCGGCGCAAAGCGAATGGGGATCATTCTAGCGGCGACAAGGGCTGCGAATGGGGAAAGTCACTCAGATAAGTGACTTTGACAAAGGGCACATCGTTATTGCTTGGCAGTTGCGAAAGAGCACGTCGGACGTGGCAAATCTGGTCTGCTGAGTCTGCTGTTAGGATGCTGCGACCGTAAGTATCTATGGAAAGTGGTTGAACGAGTAGACGACAAGATGTTAGACATCCAAATCTCAGTAACTGATATTATCACAAAAATAGCCATGGCGCTGAGGTCTTCAAAAACGCTGAAGAAAACAAGTAGGCTTTCAATAAGATACGAGTAATGCAACTGTTTAAAATTCCTTTTAATTTTCTAGCCGAAATACCTTATATTGGCTATTATTAGGCTTGAAGATGCCTGTCACCATCTCCTTATTTATAAATATTTTTGATTTAATGTAGCAAGTGCTAGAAACGCTTTTTTTCTTGTACTCATCAGCTATATTCTCTCTTACCGAGTGAAGTGGCGCAGTGGTTAGCAAAATGGACTCGCATTCGGGAGGACGACGGTTCAAACCCTCGTCCGGCCATCCACATTTACGTTTTCCGCGATTTCCCTAAATCGCTGCAGGCAGATGGCGGGATAGTTGCTTTGAAAAGGCCTCGGCCAATTTCCTTCCCCATCCTTGACAAATCCGAGGTTGTGCTCCGTCTCTAAGAACCTCGATGTGAACTGGACGTTAAACCCAATCTTCCTACCTTCATTCTCTGTATGGTATGCCTACCGTGTCTCTTATTTCATCTTTTGTTTTAGAGTAGTACTGATACACACTGTCCTTGATGCGTCTCCACAAAATAAGTAAATAAATAATTAATCAGATCAGGTTAAGTCTGGTCCTACTATCCCAACCCATAGACGAGTAAAATACATTTCAGTATCAGGGAAAAATGAGCCAAGCAGACTATTGCCAAAGAAGACTGTCGAATGAGTTCTTTCATAGTAATTTCGAAATTGAAAGATTATTTACAACTATAAAAAGTCGTGAACTTTTTACTGTAAAAGTGTATTGATTTAAAATGGTAAAAGTAGGGAAATGTCTTTCCCTGACTACAAAATTAAAAAGGCATATCTGCGCCCATCTATCATCCTACAATGTTTCTATTTCTGTTGCTCAACCCGCCATTGTGAAAGAAAATGAAATGAATCAGCACGATACACGAAAAATATTTCCATACAGTTTTCTTTGGTTTTCACAGCTGTGTTCAGCAACATTAACTATCCACCTCTTACCCTAGTTTAAATTTTATAGCTACTCTCGCCCCCCCCCCCCCCCCCTTTACAGCAGATAGTAGGCAGTGTGAACTCAACCATTTGGTTCGTTCTAACTAACAAAATTGGCAAGTTATTTCGAATGTTTAGAAATGTAAAATGGAGCTCTTCACAAGACGCAGGAAAGTAATATCCTACGACTAAAACATCAATGAAGCACAGCTAGAATCAATCAACTCATACAAATTGTAAAACATGGGTCTTTCCAGGGGGCCTTCAGATACGTGGAAGGGCACTAACAGCTGTTAAATCCAGCCCATACAGAGAGGGAGTACAGATTTAATCAATTAATTAAAAATAGATAGAATTGGAAATTACGTGTCCTGTGACCGCAGTCACAGGTGATTGCTTGCATATTAAGTGACTTGAAAAACTTATTGTGCCAGTTTCTTGCCAGAAATCAATGTTGCTAGAGATTCTAGACCCACTGATAAGTTACGAAAGTGGAGGATCAACGGATAGTAAGGTGACATTAAATTGGTGATACCTGCAAATCATGTTATTAAAGAATTCCCAAGACGGCGTGGACCGGTTAAAGGAAAGAGAAGCCAAATGGCTCAAATTTGTTTCGTGACCATGCTGTCGCCAAAGAACACGTTCTTTTTTCCATGCCCTCGAGATGGCGCCACACTGGAAAAGTCAACGTAAGTACTTGGAAGACACCCCGCCCCACCGCAGGGAAGCAGTGAGAGATGAGCGCAGCCTATCCGGTAAGGTTGGCAGCGCGGGCTATCTTTTAACTGTGGAAGCACACAGCGTAGATAATAAAAAAAGTGCAGACGCTCTTACTCAGTCTCCCCTCTCTTCCGCATTATACTGATCGTTTGTGAAGAGTGGCACAGGAGTCTGCCGCCATCTTAGCTTACAGCACCTTCTGACTTCCATCGTATTGGAGTTAGAAGTGCAGAATTTAAATCACGGTAATAATTCGATTGCATAGCGAGAAGAAGTGCTCGATTATCACGGGTGCCGCGAGCACAGTGAGAGCTGTGAGCCGACTGCAGTTATCACTCTTACAAAATTTCGACAAGTTTGCCACCCAAACCGTTTTTGCAACGAATCTCCATTACTCTCATAGGCGACCAGTGTCTCCCATCTCTTTTTGCCAGAATTGTTTTACGCGTTTTGTGTCTAGTTAGTACTCTCGAGGTGATGGAACGAACTTGATCATTATCACCACCATTCTTATTTATATAAATTCTTTTTCATGTGTAGAACAGACTATCAGCGCTGATAATATGGCATTGTGGATTGGTTGTTTTTCCGCACTAGAAGGCTGCTTCGATTGTTTTAGTTTTGTGGGTCAACATACCACAATTATTTGAATTTCTACTTATCTATTACGGGTCTGTAACATTCCCCCACCTGTCCCTAATTCTTCAAATACTTCATGGCTGAAACATGTGCAGTAGGTTCCAATTTCCGATGCTGCCATGGTCAAGGGGGCGGGAAGATCTTTCCAGGCAAGCAAATATAATGAGGTGAGAAATGTCCTGGAGTAGTAATATCCGCATATACAGATGGCGGTAGTATCGCGTACACAGGGTATAAAAGGGGAGTGCAATGGCGGAAGTGTCATTTGCACTCAGGTGATTCATGTGGAAAGGTTTCCGACGTGATTACCGGTGCACGACGGCAATTAACAGACTTTAAGGCGGAATAGTAGTCGGAGCTAGACGCATGGCACATTACATTTCGGAAATCGTTAGGGAATTCAATATACCTAGATCTACAGTGTGCCGAGAATACCAAATTTCGGGGTTTACCTCTCACTGCGGAAAACGCAGTGGCCGATGGCCTTCATTAACGACCGGGACCAGCGACGTTTGTGTATATTTGCCAGCGCTAACAGTGAAGCAACACTACGTGAAATTATTGTGGAACGTACGACGAACGTGTGCGTTAGTACAGCGCGGCGAAATTTGTCGTTAATGGGCTATGGCAGCAGACGACCGACACGAGTTCCTTTGCTAACAGCACGACGTCGCCTGCAACGCCTCGACTTGGCTTGTGGCCACATTAGTTGGTCTCTAGACGACTGGAAAACCGTGGCCTGATCAAATTAGTCCCGATTTCAGTAGGTTATGGTAGGGTTCGAGTATGGTGCAAACCCCATGAAGCCACTGGCCCAAGTTGCCAACGAGACACTGCATAATCACGTCGGAAACCTTTTCAAATTAATCCCCTGAGAGCAAGCCAGTGGTGGCTCCGTAATAGTGTAGGCTGTGTTTACATGGACTGGGCAGGAAATCGTTATGTTCTGCTATTTGGAGAACAAATTGACGCCATTCGTGGACTTCATGTTCCTAAACAGCAATGGAATTTTTATGGATGACAATGCGTTATGTCACCAGCCCACAATTGTTCGTGATTGGTGTGAAGAATGTTCTGGAAAATTCGAGTGATTGATTTTGTCTCCCAGATCGCCCGACGAGTATCCCATCGAGAGATTAGTTCTTGCGAAAATCATACTCCGGTAACACTTTCGCAGTCGTGAATATCTGTAGAGGCAGCACGGATCAATATTCCTGCAGGGGACTATCAACGAATTGTTGCGTCCACGTCACGTCGAATTGCTGCACTACGCCAGGCAAAACGAGGTACGACACGGTATTAGTCGGTTGTTGTTGTTGTTGTGGTCTTCAGTCCTGAGACTGGTTTGATGCAGCTCTCCATGCTACTCTATCCTGTGCAAGCTTCTTCATCTCCCAGTACATACTGCAGCCTACATCCTTCTGAATCTGCTTAGTGTATTCATCTCTTGGTCTCCCTCTACGATTTTTACCCTCCACGCTGCCCTCCAATACTAAATTGGTGATCCCTTGATGCCTCAACACATGTCCTACCAACCGATCCCTTCTTCTAGTCAAGTTGTGCCACAAACTTCTCTTCTCCCCAATCCTATTCAATACCTCCTCATTAGTTATGTGATCTACCCATCGGTATCCCATGACTTTGTCACCTCAGTGTATTTAACTGAAGATAGAGGAAGGAAGTAACGGTTATAGCAACTGTAAAATTGTCGCCTTCATTTATATACCACCATTGGAATCCCAACAGCCGGCCGGAGTGCCCGTGCGGTTAAAGGCGCTACAGTCTGGGACCGGGCGACCGCTACGGTCGCAGGTTCGAATCCTGCCTCGGGCATGGATATGTGTGATGACCTTAGGTTAGTTAGGTTTAATTAGTTCTAAGTTCTAGGCGACTGATGACCTCAGCAGTTGAGTCGCATAGTGCTCAGAGCCATTTGAACCATTTTTGGAATCCCAACATTTCTTCTAATATCAGTTTTACTCGAGTCACTCTTACCCGACTCTCCTTTATTAACAGCCATACCTGGTACAGACTTGGTGGCGGATCACAGCTAGAGTTACAGACCACCTCAGTGTAACAATCTGTAGGGATCAGAAGTGGATGGTCACATTTGCTCAGTCGTAGGTAACGCAGGTGACAGACTGGTGCAGTGGCAGGACAGTGGGAAAATTCAGTCTAAAATAAAGACTGCTTACAAACCCATTTTAGAATAATGTCCAAGTGTGGGGGTTCATACTAAATGGGCCTATCAGAGAATACAGAACGTATACAGAGAAGGGCGACACAAATGGTGACAGGATTGTCTGACTCACGGAAATGTTGAATATACTGAAGCGGCTGACGCTCGAAGATAGTCGACAGCTATCCTGCAAAAGCCTGTATACAAAGTTTCAAGAACTACTGATAAGTAAGGAATCTTGGAATACAATAAGCCTCCTACATACTATCTTTCCTCAAGGGACCGAAGATATAAGATTTCCCTAATTACAGCGCACACGGAGGCATTTAAGCTAGTCTTTTCACGCTCCATGTGCGATTGGAAAGGGAATAAACCCTAACATATGGGACAACGCTGAGTATCCTCTACCATGCGTTTCACAGTTGTTTGCATTGGTATCTACGAACACTGCCCGATCAAAAGTAGCTCAGACACTTATTAGTGGACATTAATGTGCGTTGTAGTCGCCCTTCGCCTTTATGACGACTTGAAATCTGCTATGGACACTTTCAATGAGACGTCTGGATGTCTGTGGAGAAAAGGCAGTTCATTATTCCTCACGAGCCTCAGCCAGAGAAGGTAGTGAGGTTGGACACTCAGGTCTGGAGCGAAGTCGACGTTCTAAGTCACTCAAAAGGTGTTCTGCTGGGTTCAGGTCAGATGTCTGGGCAGGCCTGTCCATTTTAGGAATGATATTGTCCACAAACCATTGTCTCACAGATACTGCTTTATGACACGGTGTGTTGCCATGCTGATACAAACATTAATCATCACCGAAGTGTTCCTCTACTGTATGCAGTATACAATGTGTTCATATCCTTTCACAATTAGCATTTTCTTAGGTGCTACACGTTCTGGCTGGTTAGGTATTGACACCGGATATAGGGCTTCACTCCAGTTATCCACTGTGCAATGAGGACGCTCTTTACATTACCTCAAGCGTCTCTTAGCACTGACTAGAGAAATGTGAGGCTCAACCACTGTATCCCGTTCCTTTCAACTCCCAACACACAGTCATTGTGCTAGATGGACTGCCTGTGACACTTTGGAACTCGCAAGTGATTTGATGAGATTTTTTAAACCACCCTCCGCAATTCTCGACGGTCGCTGTCCGTCAGTACTTGAGGTCTGCTTAACTTCCTTCACAGTAATATCATCAGCACGCGACTTAGATTTATTACTGCAGTTCAGTGTCACTGTGCACCCCTGCCCGACCAGTTCTGCTGCTACCTACAACACAATACTCCCCGCCTCCTTTTACTCTGAGAGCTTCGCCTCTCGTGATTTGGTCGATTCTACATTACATAGGCGTGTCGGGATACTTGTGATCACATAGTGCAGACCTAGAGCTGGTTTTCTCAACAACCGTATCACAGCAAAAAGCTCTGGCGTGCCATTTTCTAAAAAACGAGGCCTGGTATGTCAGGTCAGCGACACCAGGTACGACGTACAACCTTTTGATTGTCGTACAGACTCCGGCGTGGAGGACGCAGTAACAGAGAAGCAACTGAAAGAGTTGAAGTTTTTAGTAGGTAGGGGGCGGTATTACATTCCAAGATTCCTTACTTATCAGTTGTTCTTTAAACTTCACGAGCAAAAGGCAGAGTTCATATTTCTAGATTTGACACGGTGCCCCATTGCAGACTGTTAAGTTCCCAGATATGTGAGTGGTTCGATGTCTTCTTAAGTAATTGAACCGAGAACTTTTTTCTCGACGGCTGGTATTCATTATATAGAAGAAAATTGTCAGGAGTGCTCCAGGGAAATGTAATAGGACTGTTCTAATCCTCTACATACACAAATTATTTTACGGGCAGCGTGAGCAGCAATCTACGGCTGTTTGCCGACGATACTGTGGTGTAAGGGAAGGTGTCGTCGTTGGAGGATACAAGATGACAGTTGGTGTGATGAGTGGCAGCTAGGTGTAAATGCAGAAAAATGTAAGTTAATGCTACGAGTAGGAAAAACGTTCCATTAATGTTACAAAACAGTATTAGTAGTTTGCTGCTTCACGCAGTCACATCCATTAAATATCCAGGAGTAAATTAGCAGAGTGACACGAAATGGAACGAGCATTTGAGAATTGTGGTAGAGAAGGCGAATGGTTGATTTCGGTTTGTTAGGAGAACTTTAGGAAAGTGTGGTTCATCCTATAGGACGTTGGTGCGACCTATTCTTGAGTACAGCTCGAATGTTTGGGATCAGTACCAGATTGGATTAAAGGAGGTCATTGAAGCCATTCGGAGGAGGGCTTCTAATTTTATCACCAATAGGTTCGAACAAAGCGCAAGTGTTACGTGATGCTTCGGGAACGCAAATGGGCATCCCTGGAGGGAAGGCGATGTTCTCTTCCAGGAAAGCTATTGAGAAAATTTAGAGAACTGGGATTTGAAGTTGACTGCAGAATGGCGCCAACATACATTTCCCGTACGGACCACGAAGATAAGGTAGAGAAAGTAGGTCCCATATTGAGGCATATAGACAGCGTTTTTCACTCGTACTATCTGCGAGTGGAATAGGAAAGGAAATGACTAATAGTGGTACTGGGTACCCTCCGCCACGCACAATACAGTGGCCTGTGGAGTGTGCACGTAGATATAGATGTAGATGTAGACAGGAAAATGGCTCGCTTACTCGTGTGCAGCCAGCCGCTAGGACTCCCTCTCACATAGGCGTGAGGTAAGAGGTAGCCCCTGGCCGCTACTTGCGTGAAGACGCTCCGCTGGCGTACGGGTTTCCAGAGGAGCACTGGCCGCGGGCTCGCTTCCGCCTTCGACGGTCGTTCTGAAAATGAAAGAGCGCGAGGTGCCGGCTGCAGCACGTAGCCCGGGGCCCACAATGCTCCAGCGAAAGTTGTGGCCTGCAGAAGACGACAGCGGACGGTGGCCGGTACCTGGCAGCTCGCGGCGCCTGGCCGTAGGGGCGCCTCGTCACTACTAATGCACAGTGCCCAGCCTTCCCGTGCCATCTACTAGAACCGTGTTCCTACTGACGTGACACGAAAGGCGGTTCACGTAAACGTTGTTTGGTTCCAACAGCCCTACTTTCTTCCTGTTACGATCTTCAGTCCCGAGACTGGTTTGAAGCAGCTCTCCACGCTGGTCTGTTCACCCTTGCACAGATACTGCAATCTATGAGGGGCGTTCAGTAGTTAATGCATGGCATTCTTCTGAAAGCAGGTTGGTTTTACGATTCCGATGTGCCATATTATTCCCCATCATTTTCGCTACAAAACCCTATTTTCAACATAATCTCCATTCAATACGACGGTCTTACCCCAACTTACTGGGAGAGTCTGTATGACAGCACGGTACCATTCTACTGGTGACGTCGGAGCCAACGTCTTACTGCATCAATAACCTCCCTATCACCCACTTACTGCTTCCCACGGAGTGCATCCTTCATTGGGCCAAACAGATGGAATTCGGAAGGTGCGAGATGCGGGCTGTAGGGTGGATGAGGAAGTTATGTGAGCTCCTCTCAGGTGCGCAGACTTGTGTCACATTCGACGAAAAGTTGTCACGATCAGCCTCTTTATGGTCTTCTGTTAGGCGGCTAGGAATCCACACCCCCAACTGGTGGACACGAGTGTGTTAGCACTACGAAAAGAGACCTTCAGTTGTACAGCGAGATGTTTGATTGTGATTCGTCTATCACCTCGAATGAGAGTGTCCGCAATGTGTACCAACAGTGCACGAGTCACAGCTATGTGTGGCCGGCCAGCATGTAGTACATTGGACAGGTTTGCGCGACCTTGATGAGATGATGACAGACGCCTCGGCCAACGACTCACCGTGCTTTTGTTCACTGTCAGGTCCCCGTAGACATTCAGCAAGCGCCTATGAATATCTACGATGCTCTAGTTTTCCGCTAAAAGAAACTCAATGACAGCTCTCTTCTTGGAACTCGCCTCGATTACAGAAGCGGTGTTGAAGGCTATATACAGCGCTGCCACCTACCGGAACGTCGTGCAACTGTAGGGACTGAAGCTAGGATATTCCATGACGTCCCGCAACAAATTCCGCATTTTTTCAACCGAAGCTGACCGAGAAAAATAATATGTTGCACAGTTTATTGAACACACTTCGTACATTCGCTTGAACCTGCTTTCTACAGTCAAACTTTGGTCTCTCTCTATAACTCTTACCACCCCCCCCCCCCCCCCCCCCGGTGACCTTTCCTCCATTACCAAACTAACGATTCCTGGATACCTTAAGATGTCTCCTATTAACCGATCTTTCTTTTAGTCAAGTTATGTTATAAGTTTCTTGTCTCCCCAATTCGATTCAATACCTCCTCATTTCTTATCCTATCTACCAATTGAATCTCTAGCATAGTTCTGTATCACCACATTACCACGTTTCAGAAGCTACTGTTCTGTTCTTTTCTGTACTTTTCGTCGTCCGAATTTCACTACTGTTTAAGCCTACTGCTGTGTCTCTAGAAGAGGCAGGACACAGCCTACGTAGAAGAACAACGAGCTGGCTCCGAGTCAGGCGCAAGTTAATTAAGGTTAGGCTCCGTAGATGGCGCAGACTACGAGGACTATGTTACACCCCCGTTCTGCGTCACAGAATAGTCCCCAAGTGGACATCTAGCCACCGAACGTGAATATAAGCAGACACACAGCACCACTCAGCTAGTAGTACCTCAAGACAGTATCAGGACAATGTCTGTGCATCTTAGGACTAATCTATATTTGCAGAAAAGAAAAGGTAAAATGAACATTATACACGTGCTGTTGGTCATCGTTCACTGGATTCAGGACTATACCAAGGTGCAAAGACACAAAAACACAAGTGAATATTGGTGTATAAGTCCACACACAGTCTTCATAGTCCATATAAGTAATGCAAAACTTCTTTCACTAAATCACTGTAAATTGCTGGTAATCTGTATTGGCATCTATTTTTGCCATAGCTGTTGCCTAACCCAATTTGGCCATATCACAACTCAGCGTAGTTGTTGCATTGAGCAAGCCATCTCATAGTCCTGTGTTAGGGGATTCTCTTCCTGCCACATTTATATGGTTGATGTCAACATTCCTGACAAATACTTTCAGAAAAGACTTCCTATCTGTTAAATGTATATTAGATGTTAATATACAGCATTTCTCTTTTTCAGGAAAGATTTTCTTGCTATTGCAGGTTTCCGTTTGATAGCCTTTTGACTTCTGCAATTGCCAGTTCTTTTGCTACCGAAAGTAGCAGAATCCATGTACCGGTACCACTTTTAGTGTGCCAGTTCCTAACCTACTTCCTTCTGCATCGTCTGCTGTAGTTAAACTACATTTTACTTTTGTAGAGGCTCATTTTATAAGTTCTTTTCAAGACACTATCTCTCACATTCAGTTGCTCTGCCTAATTCTTTGCTGTCTCTCATAGAATTCCATTGCCGTAGGAAACGTTTACACTTACACTTTCTTCTCCCTGTGGTTTAATTTTCTTCCCAAATTTCTCCTTCGTATTATTTACTCTTTGCCCAATGTTAAGACTGAATAACGACTTTTTTTTCTCAGTTACCGCTCCCCTTTGAAAGCCTACCATATCTAGAAAATTTAAAGCTGGATGTTCATGAAAGATGCAGAACATGACTTGCCGTGAAATTTACCCCAAAATTCTCTAACAATCGAATCTGGCTTAAACAGTAATGCTTTGGAGGTGGCAGGACTTATACATGCGCAATGAAGATCCGTTCTGAAGTGATTCTGAAATGTTTGGGTTTGAACACTGATTACAAACATTGCATTATTAACTGTCATTCTGGATTACGCCTTGCCTTCTAGACTCAGGTCTTGGAGGGCAAATGTGATTGTCATCTGTAACCTTCAATGAATGAAAAATATGATAATGAGCTTGCGTGGTGGAGAGACTGAATTCCGGCGACGCGGTTTCTGCAACTGCATGCCTCGGAGAACAGCATCTCGTAGCCATACTGTAATGCTGCGAAAATTCTAAGGAAGACAATAGCAAAAGCACTGCATAATTAAATACTGTTGTCCATGAAAGTAGCATAATGAAGGAAAATGAGACCCATTTCCACGAATAAATTCTGATATAAATAAGATCAGGTGAGGGATACACGTTCAGAAGCATAGACAAAGGGAAGTACGCAAAGTAATCAACTCACAAACATTAAAAATGTTGAATAAGCATTATAATGATCCAAATGGTTATAAAAAATGAATTACTCCTCATGGGCGAATACAGTACATCTGACTCATGCTTTTCAGAATCGCAAATTTATATCGTCATACAAGAAATTTTCTGGATAGTATTACAAATCTTGTTACCGTGATTTTACGAGAGACAGAGAGAGAGAGAGAGAGAGAGAGAGAGAGAGAAAGAAAGTAAGTCACTTGTATCTACAGACTGCTATACAAAAAGCGGATACTGGTTTCAAAATGCAGAGGTGAAATCGAATCAAACAAGAGCACTAAGTTCCCTCAGAAAATTGAATGAAGAACATGATATGAGCAGTTGGTTCGCTTTAGTATGGCTTGAACCATATTTAAAATTCCAACAATGTGAATGAAATGCTAATGCACGAAGTAAGCAGCTTTTTCATCAAGACCTTTGAAACATGTTGAATGCATACATCTCGAAACACACAAGACAAGCGTGTATCTTAAACCCATGCAACGAAGAAGTAAGAGCAGTCGTCCGGAGCAGAAGTTGATGCAAGGTAGAGAAGGTCACTGTTCCACAACATGCGGTCTCCTGACTGAATGTTGGCAGTCATTGGTCAAAGCTTCGCGAGCGACAGAGATGTACCACTTGGTACCATACCAAGACACACCACAGGACACACGTCACTGGCAAACGAATTGCACAGCGACAGAGATTCTCTGAGGAAGCTAGTGACTCGCGTTTGCTCGTGGGTCCGCTCAATCTGAAGCAAAGCTGAGCAGGAGGTAGCCATGTTTCATTACTCTCTCACTCACCACAAATAACTGCGCAAAATGTCTTCTATCCAGTCTACAGTGGGAGACATTTCTGATGTTGAATTAGTGTCCCTCTCTACTTGTCACAGTAAAAGAATGTACTTAACATAATACAGTAGTCAGACAAAGAATATCTAAAATCTATCATTAGTCAGAAAGAAATTCTCCCTATCTGCAAAAACATACAAGAAAGCCAACATTTAAAAGCTAGGTTAAATCCCATTTAAAAATGAATCAGTATGAGAGAAAATGCATCGCATTAAAGAAAGAACCTTATTCACGAAAGCAATTAATCTTAAGCAGTCCAACATACAGCAACCTGATTAATGCATGAAAACATGATAATCAAATACTTATGAAAAGGTTATTCTGAGGGTTTAAAATTTGATAGAATCGACAAATTTTTTTTTTTTTTGACCTACTAAATGGGAAATTATGTGTTCCAGACAGTCTTGAGTTACATATTAAATACCAAAGAAATAATGTTATTATAATAGTTGTTGCTGGTTCCTACAATGCAGATAAACACGTTTCATGTTATTAAAGTTTTTTCAATGAGAGAGAAAGAAATAAAATAATATACAGTTCGAAAGGTATTGAATATGTCTGTAAGAGGAGGAATTTTTTAACAGACAGACATGGACACTGGGATTTACTTATAAAGAGCATGGTAGAGAACAGGCGATATCCAGGCCTGCTTCCAAATCTAGTAGCAGACAGTAATGGTGATATTTGGAGGGATATAGCTTGACTGTTCTATGGCGGTCAGTGAATCTGGCTAGCGATCACCTGACTGGGAACAGATAGTCTCTAGAGTCAGTTGTGGATGGCAGACCTCATAGTACTGAGAACACAGAGTTCATAACTTTCGTGTGACGCTCAGCGTAGGCAGTCGTAAGACCGTACAGCATCATTCTGAAACTGGTGCGCTCTCGCCACCTTGCGTCACACCTCCGTGTCGCATGTCGTGATGGCTCGGGCGAGACAGTACATAATCATGCGCAGGCCGGCGACTCTTCCACAGATTACAGAAGAGTGTACGCTCTGTGAAATCATGCTGGGGCTACATGATGGTTCATTGCTCCCCAGAATTGTTAGTTGGTCCTCCAACAGCCTGTAGATGTGGAGTGCCTTGGTCACTGGGACTGACCAGGCTTATTAGCTCTTAGTTACTGTGATTAACCAGCCAGTCATGACTCGTAGTTTCGTCTCTTCTCATTTGCGTGCATATGGGCCTCTATTTGGAGATGAAGAATCCACATGTTTCTTCAGGTATACTAAATTCGGATGAAGCCTCTCAGTGATGATTATGTCTCTTAGAGCTACCAAATTATGGATATGCTGACTGTTACGCTTCACCCGTTATTCCATTTGCTGTGTGATTAATGTCAGCTGATATAACGTGCCAGCTGATGTGCGATGCTGGGGTGGCAGGCAGAAGCACGCATGTTTATGTCTGTGGTGCTTGGTTTCCTGTAAATTTAGAAGACATATTTGTTATCTTTCTAGCAGGTGGTTAAATCGAGGAAGTTAATGCTCTTATTTATTTTTGCTCACAGGTGAATTTAATTATCTTGTGTATTTTGTTGAATGTTTGTAGGATGTCTTGGACATCATCTTTCTTTTCCCCATAAGTGATCAGAAATGTATCGTCTATATATCTTCCCATGCACAAATCAGCAACATATCACTCATAGAGCTCTAAAAATTCCACCGAGTGATGAGAACCCCCAGAATAAAATAAAAGTCATAAAACAAATAGTTACAGCTAATGGGTATAAAACCACACTAATAGACAATTTAGTTGAAAAATAAAAACAAAATAAACAAAATAACCACCAAGAGCCAAGAAAATACACTAACAACGTACATATCCTTCCTCAGTAACATCTCCCAAAAAATTACCAATATCTTCAAGTTACAGAAAATAAGAATTACATTCCGAACAAACAATAAAATTTGCCAAAGACTTTCTCATAATATAATGAGCAGTCAAGATAAATTTTCATCCTCTAGCACATATAAAATCATATGTCATAAATGCCCGGCTCAGTGAAAACATCAAACAGGCCTTAACGTACCGTCCGCAGCTCGTGGTCGTGCGGTAGCGTTCTCGCTTCCCACGCCCGGGTTCCCGGGTTCGATTCCCGGCGGAGTCAGAGATTTTCTCTGCCTCGTGATGACTGGGTGTTGTGTGCTGTCCTTAGGTTAGTTAGGTTTAAGTAGTTCTAAGTTCTACGGGACTGATGACCATAGATGTTAAGTCCCATAGTGCTCAGAGCCTTAACGTACAAAACAGATTCAAAGAACACATCAACACCTTCCGATACAACACATCACACAAATCTGAAATTGCCTCGCATATAAAAGATAAAGGACACCTATTTGACAATGTCGAAAGCACCTTCCAATACTATATACACTAAACAAGGGACACAGACTGTCTCTATATGAAGAATCAGAAATCTATACACCCAGAAAAAAACTTGAGGAATATCTATTCAATAAGAATAGTTAAGCAGACTCAACCAACTTTCCAAAAGCTTTGACAAAGTACTTAAAGCATTCTCATAATTAACAGTTCAGATGCGCAGTAATTAATGTAACCATTCCCATCATCTCTCAATAAGTCCAACCTGCAATACATATGCATGATCTATTGTAATGTTTTATATATAAGAAATTAATATAATAATTGAAGTGTGCACATATTTACATTCATGCGCAACCCATTCAGATTTTTTTAAAACAAAAGGAAACATATTTATGTTCATAAACATTTAATAATTATTTTATACCTAACGCTGCAGCCCACTCATATTTTGAAAAACTAAAATAAATATTTGTCTATACATAACAACCTAATAAAATAACTGAATTGTACACATGTCAATATTCTCGTGCAGCCCATCTAAATTCTTTTAAAAAGAAAAACTTATTTATGAACAACCATTTAATATTTTATCTTTGTATCTAATGTAAACAAACATATCTGTTACATGAACAACATCTTTGAAGTGACAGTTTAAACGTAATGTACAGAGGAAGCACATAACCCAGACAGCAGTATGCACACTTCTTACAACTCTACTGTCCCTGTAAGTATAATTCAGTCTCATAAATTCATGTCTTTTTAACCTCTTAAATGCCTTTTCTAAATAAACAATGTATATCAGTAGTCAAAGATGCAAAATAACCTACTACTGTGAAAATACGTCTGTGCTCTTCACCAACACAAGCTATATAAATAAATAATTCTCCCCATGATGATGATCGTGTGATCTATCTTACGCATAGTGGCAAAATAAACAAGTGACTCACGCAGAAACTGCTTTATTTGTGTCTCAGAACCACCTACGACCTGAAGTAGTCCTTACATTGCGAGTTAAACGCTTCATTGGACCGTCGGTGCACTCAGGGCCTTGCATCATATGAAAAGAGGCAAAACACAGATTCGTCTGACCACACTATGTGCCTCCAGTTAGGCACTGCCTAGTTTTTGTGTTATCTGGCTAATTAATAACAATTTTATGTGTGACTGTGGACACTGGCCTTTTACAAGATACGCGACTCCAATCATCCCTTGCAGACGCATCGTAGCGTTAGCTCGGAAATAGGTTCAGATAGTCCTACATTCAGTTCATGTTGGATTGGAAACCGATTCCCATCGACAAGGCTAGACACTCACGAACTGTGGGTCGCACATAATACGACATGGTCCTGGAGTCAAAAGAAGAAATCTTCGTCCTCAAGTTACAATGTGTACAAATCTCTCACATATTGTACTACTTGCGTTTGTATTGAATTCAGAACATTGTGTTATTCACCTGTGGCTTCACATGTCGACTGATAATTTGGTTTGCATGTCACATCCGCGAAATGGTGCCTACTGTTAATGGATATGAGCTTGGTATTGACGTGATAGTCGAAATTGACCAACAGCATAGCAAATAAATGATATAAATATACGGTCGTGCGGTAGCGTTCTCGCTTCCCACGCCCGGGTTCCCGGGTTCGATTCCCGGCGGGGTCAGGGATTTTCTCTGCCTCGTGATGGCTGGGTGTTGTGTGCTGTCCTTAGGTTAGTTAGGTTTAAGTAGTTCTAAGTTCTAGGGGACTTATGACCACAGCAGTTGAGTCCCATGGTGCTCAGAGCCATTTGAACCATATAAATATACAGCCTACAACAGACAATATTTTCTTTCACGAGGTCTTTGGGATGAGTTATAACGTGGATTTCGCATCAGACCCCACCATACAACATCACTACCGTCTCTTGTATCAGTGGCCTGCCTTTCCTATCCACATTAATGTTCAGTAATAGGTGTCCGGAAACTTTTGACCAGATAGTGCACGTACCGGAAGCACAAAACTGTTGTTTGTATTTTATTAGCAAAAGCAGTCGTCGTGATGCCATCGCTTATGAACGAAATAAATATTAGTGCAACATATGTTCAGTGAATCACGGCACGCCAAGCAGCTGACTGAAGATAGGACCATACTGTCTACTATACGAAAGTAATCTCCCTTCCATTATTTTGTTTGTAATCAATATGGTAAAGCTTCGTTCACGTATTTTGCGCCTCTATGTGTGATTCAACAATATTTTTGTTTTTTGAATAAGTAAAATTATAAATGTATGACAGTGTGATAAATATTAGCTATCATTTTGTTGAAATAAAAGATATGCTGCAAGAAAATTTAAAGAATATTGCCGGATTGTGTTTATATGCTACATACTCAACAAAAATGCTTGCAAGAAACTTAGTTTTCAAGGAACATAGCCCGTTGCTTCCACTAACTTTTCGTGTCTTGACTCTATTAGACTCTATTCTACGGAACAATCTTAAGTTGACGTTTGTTTGAACAAACCAAATACTACTGAGCATCGTAAAATCGACTGTCGTAGCACAAGTGCAACAAAGAAAATATTTTTGGTATACCAGCCCTCACGTGCAATTTTTTCTCTCTCTGTCTCTCTCTCACACACATTTTTCTTTTTTTTTTTTTTTTTTGTTTTTACGAAGCAGCTCCTCATTTGGCATCGCGCAGCTGAGTCGAGTCCGCTCGAGACGTTACCACTTCAGGAAAATCTAATACGAGGTCTCAACGTTAGCGGCGAGCGACGAAAAGAAAAAGCGCACGGACGTATCTGTATGTTGTCCATCGAAGAACCTTCGAATGAAAATATGCTATGAGATTCTCAAAGGCATTTTTAATTTATAGCCTTTGTGACATTTTAGATGAGAATTCTTTTTGTGTGGGTACATACTCTAGTGGAAAAAATACATTTGTTCCATTGGTCACAAGTAAAAGGGAGAAGACAAAATTATATACTTTTTAATTATTTTTGATCTTATTTTTAACTTCAGTGTTGTAGTTCCTACTCCTGCCCGGCTATTGCCATGTACGTTTCGCATGTTTTCCCTACATCACTTAAGGCGAATGCCTGGCCGCTTCTTCTTCGTTGATACTTGCCTTTAAAGATCTCGATCACGACGTGATCTTCAATACTCACCTTCTGTCCGTACTTCGGATTCAGCATGTCGAGCTCAGAATGTTACTTCGTTAAGTCTTGCGTAATGCGAGGAAAGCTCCTAATAATTTGGGCCGTTTTCTCGTTACAGAGGTCGCGATTTTCTGACATCGATAAAAGAATGTACGGAGAAGCTGCAGAGACGTGGAGCAAACTCGTGCCTTTCCCCTCGCCGGCTTTCTTTACTGCTTCCCACAGCTGCCATTGTGCAACTAGCCAGCAACCTTTCATCACGATCCGAGTTTTCCCAGCGAGATAGCGCTCATCCGGCTTCCAGTGGCTCCTGGCCGGTGCGTCTCCTCCACCATCGCGTCGCTGAAAGCAAAAAATCAGACACCTCTATAGCAATTCAGATGCCAAATAGTGGCACGGCCAAGAACACCGATCCCATCTTAGCACCTTCGGGTGTTACACCTGGGAACCATACTAGTTGTACACAGTTTCCATTAATTTGAGGGGAAACAGCAGTAATGCAGGAAAATAAAGTGCATTTCACCCGAAGGTTGGGCGTGTTGTTAGCATAGTAGTTCGGGGCAAGTCTACCACATGCGTTCCACTGGCGGTGTTTTTCGTTCGCGATATCTATACGGAGGCATGATGTAAAGATCTCAGCTAGACAATGAAAGACTGTTTTTCTGCCAAAAGTGAACTTACTTTTCGTTATAATGCCATTTTAGATCAACACATTTTGTCCAAAGTTCTTCCGATGAGGAGATCTCTCGAGTGGTGTCTGGGAAGGTCCGAAAAATGCCCATCTACAGCTGCCATAAACTTTTAATTGAACTCAAAATATATTACACCCATATATTTCCTTAAATTTGGGAACGTGCGGTAATCTGGTGAATAGGAAGGATGTTCGAACAATTCGTACGTCATATCACTGAGTTTTCTCTTTGTCAAACACCTTCCAGGGCAGTTGGAGTGCCTTCAATTAGGGTGATTTTTTCCCCCTTTTTCAACTCCTCGGCGACGTGGGCAATAATAAGACCGTCTTCTGCACCCTAGAAAAATCTGGGCGTAGTTTTTCGGCAGATGAAATCGACCACGTCATTTCTGGTGCTGAGTTACCGGCTGCCACCCATTCGTTTGATTGTTGTCTCGTTTCTTGCACGAAGCAGCAAACTACTAATACTGTTTTGTAACATTAATGGAACGTTTTTCCTACTCGTAGCATTAACTTACACTTTTCTGCATTTTTTGGTGAACTCTTCTGATTCAAAAAGGGTATTTTTGGTTCAGAAACGTCGTAAGCGAATGAAAATAGGCAAAGTAGACTACTTTTCGTTTTGAACTATCACTTACTTCTCTTGTGTAGAAAAGGTTGCAGTATTCTACAGCTGCATTTACAGCTAGCTGCCACTCATCACACCAACTGTCATCTTGCATCCTCCAACGACGACACCTTCCCTTACACCACAGTATCGTCGGCAAACAGCTCACGCTACCCGTCAAATAATTTGTGTATGTAGAGGATTAGAACAGTCCTATTACATTTCCCTGGAGCACTCCTGACAATTTTCTTCTATCTAATGAATACCAGCCGTCGAGAAAAAAGTTCTCGGTTCAATTACTTAAGAAGACATCGAGCCACTCACATATCTGGGAACTTAACAGTCTGCAATGGGGCACCGTGTCAAATCTAGAAATATCGACTCTGCCTTTTGCTCGTGAAAAAAGACCACTTCTAAAATGAGACTGTACATTTGACAGCAAATTATGTGAATTAAAATGATCAATTACCCCTGTATGTACAGCTTTTTCAATAACATTAGCAAACACCGATGGCTGTGTGTTGTAGGTAGCAGCAGAACTGGTCGGGCAGGGGTGCACAGTGACACTGAACTGCAGTAACAAATCCAAGTCGAGTGCTGGTGATATTACTGTGAAGGAAGTTAAGCAGACCTCAAGTACTGACGGACAGCGACACCAGGTACAACCTTTTGACTTTCGTACAGACTCCGGCGTGGAGGACGCAGTAACAGAGAGGCAACTGAAAGAGTTGAAGTTGTTAGTAGGTAGGGGGCGGTATTACATTCCAAGATTCCTTACTTCCAGTTGTTCTTTAAACTTCTGTGAAGCTCTGGGAGTATTAAGTAAAGGGTTGTGAATGCTTGGCGTCTTCTCTGACTTAATAAAGGCATTTCATTGTGTTGATCACAAAATATTACTGCAGAAATTGGACCATTATGGTATAAGGGGAGTATCTCACAACTGGTTCACCTATTACTTTAAGAACAGACAGCAAAAATGTCATTCTCCGCAGTATTGAGAACGACTACGACGTAAAAGGAGGCGGGGAGTAGTGTGACATACCAGGCCTCGTTTTTTAGAAAATGGCACGCCAGAGCTTTTTGCTGTGATACGGTTGTTGAGAAAACCAGCTCTAGATCTGCGCTATGTGATCACAGCGACCGTCGAGAATTGCGGAGGGTGGCATGGAAATAGGTCTAAAATTATCTAAGTTACTCTCTTCTTCTCTTTTATCAAGAAGTTTCACTACTGAGTACTTTAGTCGGTCAGGAAACTGACCGATCCGAAAGGAAAATTTACAGATATGGTTAGGTACTGAGCTAACATAGGCAGAAAAGTACTTTAGTATTCTGCTATATACCCCCTCATATCCATGAGAGTTCTTAGTCTTTAGTGATTTAATTATTGACTGAGTTTCCCCCTTGTCACTATCATGGAGGTGTATTTCAGATAGCAGTCTCCGAAAGATATTTTCAGAGAGAGTTATTTGATTCCCCATAGGATCTAAGCTTCTGTTAAGTTCACCTGCTATATTCACAAAGTGATAATTAAATACTGTACATATTTCCGACTTACCAATAACTGAAAAATTTACACTACGCACTTTATATCCTCAATATGATGCCGCTGACCAGACACTTACTTCACGACATATCATACGGCTTCAATTTTCACCTGCTTTCGACCAGTTTAATGTAAGTTTTCCTCGGGTCGCCAGAATTATTTAAAGGAATCTGTTCTTGCTCCTCTCTCTCTTTCTCACCACCTTTTCCCCAGCTATGATGTGCTTGTCCAAATCAATAGTCACGGTTCTGAAGAATATTTCCTTCAATAAAGATAAGGTCCATTCGTTTAAGTATTCTACATGTATAATTCGAAATTGAATGGTGGAGGGTACATAATGTGACAAAACAAGGTCCTCCTACTCCTTCACTATTGCCGGTATCCCACTGTAAACGCCCATATGAACTAATATTTTGTATGTTGTAGCCACCTCCCAGAGCAATCTATGAACCCACAGCGAGAGCCTGTCGATTGTAGTTTCTCATGGTCATAACAGAAACCATGCCCAGACATGTACCGCTTGAATACAGAAACAGTTGGAAGATCAGGTCATTTTCAAATCTCCCGCTTCAGGGTACGCTCACAAATTGAGAAGAGGGTACCGTCATCGGTCCCTGCTGTAATTATGACATCGTACATCATTTTTGTCCGACTAAAAGAACGACTGCGAGAAACTTGTGCGTTTGCAATTAGGAAGGTTGACTGCGGTGCTATCCGTACACTCGACTTTGAAGAGGACATCCTTCATCACGTTGAAGAGAACCTGATGACGAGTACTCGAAATATTGCCCATGCTACACTGTGTGATCAAAAGTATCCGGACACCTGGCTGCAAACGACTTACAAGTTCGTGGCGCCCTCCATCGGTAATGCTGGAATTCAATATGGTGTTGGCCCACCCTTAGCCTTGATGACAGCTTCCACTCCGCACTCATACGTTCAATCAGGTGCTGGAAGGTTTCTTGGGGAATGGCTGCCTATTCTTCACGAAATGCTGCACTGAGGAGAGGTATCAATGGCGGTCGGTGAGGCCTGGCACGACGTCGGCGTTCCAAAACATGCCAAAGGTTTTCTATAGGATTCAGGTCAGGACTCTGTGCAGGCCAGTCCAGGGATGTTATTGTCGTGTAACCACTCCGCCACAGGCCAGGCTGCGCATTATGAACAGGTGCTCGATCGCGTTGAAAGATGCAATCGCCATCCCCGAATGCTCTTCAACAGTGGGAATCAAGAAGGTGCTTGAAGCATCAATGTAGGCTTGTGCTGTGATAGTGCCACGCAAAACAAGAAGGGGTGCGAGCCCCCTCCATGAAAAACACGAACACACCATAACACCACCGCCTCCGTATTTTACTGTTCGCAATACACGCGCTGGCAGATGAGGTTCACCGGGCATTCGGCATACCCCCCACCTGCCATCGGATCGCCATATTGTGTAGCGTGATTCGTCATTCCTCACAACGTTTTTCCACTGTTCAGTCGTCCAATGTTTACGCTCCCTCCACCAAACGAGGCGTCGTTTGGCATTTACCGGCGTGATTTGTGGCGTATGAGCAGCCGCTCGACCATGAAATCCAAGTTTCCTCATCTCCCGCCTAACTGACATAGTACTTGCACTGGATCCTAATGCAGTTTGGAATTCCTGTGTGATGGTCTGGATAGATGTCTGCCTATTACACATTACGACACTCTTCAACTGTCGGCGGTCTCTGTCGGTTAACAGACGATGCCGGCCTGTATGCTTTTGTGCTGTACGTGTCTCTTCACGTTTCCACTTCACTGTCACATCGGAAACAGTGGACCTAGGGATGTTTAGGAGTGTGGAAATCTCGCGTACAGACGTATGACACAAGTGACACCCAATCACCTGACCACGTTCGAAGTCTGCGGGTTCCGCGGAGTGCCCCTGTCTGCTCTGTCACGATGTCTAATGACTACTGAGGTCGCTGATATGGAGTACCTGGCAGTAGGTGTCAGCACAATGCACCTAACATGAAAAACGTATGCTTTTGGAGGTGTCCGGATACTTTTGATCACATAGTGTATTTAACATACCTCTTTTATAAATGTGTACACAGTAGCTTATTCACAGCATAGATGTTAGTTACTGTGAATGTTGAATGAAATTGACAAAAAAAAAAGACATACACAATGTACACTCAGGTACAGAAAAAAAAAACAGAACACCCTGAACGACTAGAGATAGGACATTCATTTTCACAGGACATGTTCATTATTATGTTCTGCGGAAATGATTAGCATTTCGGTCACCTCGGTTCCGCATGTCTCCTCTTGTCTAGTAGGAACAGGATTCGCCATGCGTGATGTCATCGATATGTGTAAGGTGCGGATGGCGTCCTGTGGTACAGCCATCCACAGTGCAGTCACTAGGTTCCAAAGTTCACCTGTGACGGTTAGCACTGGGTCACAGCGCTGCACCCGTCGTTTCACCATATCACACACAGATTCGGCTGACTATAAGTCTGGTGATCTCGCAGAACAGGACAAAAGGCTGACATACTGTGACACTAAAAAGGTACGTGTTCGTGCAGCAACATGTGGTCGTGCATTTTCTTGCTGAAAAATGGTGTCTGGAGTGTTGTGCAGAAAGAGTATGGCTACAGGTCACAGGATGTCATTCACGTAGGTCACATTGGCCACAGTGCCCTGGACACGCACCAACTGTGATTTGTGGTCGTACCCAATAGCACCCCACACCATGAGGCCTCGTTGGTGCTGCATGTCTTGTGTGACTGCAATCATTGTGATATTACTCCCCCTGTCTGCGGCGAACCAAAATGTGGCCATCATTTTCAAACAAACAGAACCTGGATTCGTCCGAAATCACTATTTGATGCCATTCCTGTCCCCAGTGACTATTGCCGTCTACCGTGTTTCTACATATTCGTCAAAGGTAAGCGGAGAAGTGACGACGCGCACGTAACCCGTGCCTTAATAAACGGGGACGGACTGTCACCCCTGATAGGGTACGATGTGTTACTGTTCCACTGTTGCACCAGAGCCGAGGAGGACGCAGATCTGTCCTGCAATGCCGCTCGGATGAGGGATGGATCTTCTCGGGGGTGGTCTGTGTGGTGCGACCTGACTATCTCATCGTGTTCTACGGCCTTCCGTGAACCATTCCGCACACACCCGTTGCACTGCCGAGACACTTCGTCCCACACAAGCAGCAATTTCCTGGCAGGATTCATCACATTCTCTCATGCAAACTCACAGATTTGGCGATGCTGTTCGCGCATACATCTGCGAGGCATTCTGCACGCCTGCTCAGGTCACACTGGTCCACTACCTTCGGTTTATAGCGACAACGACAGCCGCAGCCACGTTGTACCAGTAGGTGGAGTTGCGCCGTGCTATCGATGTTGTCCTTGTACCCGCGGCCGGCATAGTTCATTTTCTAATCATTTCTGCTGAACATACTAATGAACATCCTATATCTAGTCGTTCGAGATCGTCTGATTTTTTTTTGAACAACAGTGTACGTACAAGGAAGCAATATATTGACTGAAACTTCTGGAGACGTACTCTTTAGGAATTTTAGTAGTACATCATACTGTAATGCAGAGCGCCTCTCTTGCAGCATCTGCCGCTGAAGTTGGCTGAGCATCTCCGTGACGCTTTCACGCTTACTAAATGAACCTGTAACGAAACGTGCTGCTCTTCTTTGAATCGTCTCTGTTTCCACTATCAATCCTGTCTGGTACGAATAGCATATTGACGATTGGTTGAACGAGTGTTTTGTACGCTACTTCCTTTGTTGATGGACTATATTCCCTGAGGATTCTCCCAGTGCATCTCAGTGAGGAATCTGCCTCACTTGCGATTAACTGTGGGTGATCGTTCCACTTCAAAACGTGCCGTACGCGTACTCCGAGATATTTTTTGTAAGTAACTGCTACAAACAAACCCGTTGGACGAACATCCGCGACTGAGCATTATACCAGAGGTTGAAAATACCGCTTCAGTTGTAAAGTTCTTTTACTACCACACGACCGGTTTTGGGCTCTTATAAGCCCATCTCCAGGTGTCGTAACTCGGTGCTGTGACTCCCGAGCGCCGCGGTGGACGTGTACTAGGCGCGTTGTGCTACATATGAGTGCAGAACAGGGAGTCCCTGCGCTCGGGGGCCAAGGCACCCAGTTACGACACCTGAACATGGGCTTAGTAGAGCCCGAAACCGGTCGTGTGATAATAAAAGAACTTTGCAACTGCAGCGGTATTCTCTACCTCTCGTGAACTAACTTCTTCTAGTTACTGTTCAGCAATTGTGTAGTCGTACAGAAAAGAGTCTTTCTGTCTTTGAATTCGCAATACGTTTCATTGTGTTGTTGTTTGAGATCAATTGCCACACCTTGTACCAAGCGTCGATACTCTGTAGGTCTTCCCGCATTTCGCTACTATTTTCTAGCGTCGCACTTCTCTGTCTACAACAGCATCAACCGCGAAAAGCCTCATGGAAATTCTGACTTTATCTGCTACTCCATTTATACACTCTAGCGTAGCGGTAAGCGTTGCGCACCATAGATAAGACGTCGTGAGTACATTCACTGTTACATTTTTTAAAACGCAATTCTGCTGGCTGCCGAAGTTATCAATCTAATGGAACTTTGAACATAAATCCCTTAACTTCTCAATCCAAAACAGTCGCATGTGGGAAAAGGGCTGACTTCTGAGACATTTTGTTCTTATCAGGTTTAATAGACTGCCAGGCAGCAGATGCATCTCGAAACTTTTGTATTATGTATGGGGAGAGCGCAACGTGCCAAAATAAGTCAGAAAAGTATTTTCTCCATTAGCTGTCCTGTGGTAGTGGCATTTTATTCTTCTTCAAACCTTGTTTGACAGCTTTAACGCAGAACAAGTTTTCTACATGCATGTAATCAATAAACTGCATGTGCATGGTCAGACTGTTACAGACAACAGCAAAGAATTCGCATATATCGTTGATGAGTAATTTCTTTCTCATGTTTACTATTGTTTTAACAACACTAAAATAAACCTTACGAAAATTGTGCACTGTATTATAAGAAATTAAATAAAACTACCCACGATAACCTTACGACGAAAGTCTGTTTTAATAAAACTGAGTGTCTGTACACAAGTGTGCCTCTATCGGCACGAATTAGTAAAATACTACTCATTTAGATTTCGATTGCGTCTGTGTTTCATTGGTATGCTGTGTCATACTCGAGAGGTGTACAAATGTGGCATTTCATAAATAAAGTTATGTATTCCTAGAAAACCCAAAATTTGCTTGTTCAGCAGCGGAAAGAGGCGTTACCTGTTGTGAAGCATTGTAAGTTTTTCACCATTACCTATGAGCCGTTGTAAAGAAATTGAATCATGATATGTAAAGAAATCTTTCATTAAAATGACACGTTCCACATCATTACTAAACGTCGTATTCATGATATACGGAACAAGTACTAATCTAATCTAATCATATTGTTGACTCGCAGTATCAGTAACCAAATCTAAACTTGTAAATAAAAGACGACAGTTTTTGTAATAAACCGGGACTCCTATCAAGACCCTTTCATCCCTGTTAACTAACCATGGAAGATATCTGATGTACCTCCATTCAAAAGTAACAAAGTGTGCATGCGCATGATGTGAAGTTCTGTGACGGAGATACGAACCTAACACGTAATCGGATTGTTATCTACGTAAAATCAAATGTTACGTATCGGTTTTTCTTACCAGCTGCTATGTGTTTGAATCTAAAATAAGGATACAAATTGATGTGCCTGAGCGACAATCGAACTGCACATCTACCGTTCTTCTTTATCATCCACGAATATAGCTTAAGTATCAATTGCTTACTCACCAACAGTAAGATGTGCCCGTGTTTGATCATAAATAACGACACCTATTGCGATTGTTGGCAACATATGAACAGACATTAAAAATGCACGTTAATTTTCATTAGCAGGCCGGTGTGCACGTGATAGGGCTTGAAATCAAATTATGAATATTTTTGTACTGGTTCAGGATTCGGACCAACATACTTACCTTTGGAGGTGACCTAAAAAAGATTGCAGTCTCGTGATAAGGAACGAAATGCTTGAACTATACTGTTCCGAGAGATTAAAAAAAAATGGTTCAAATGGCTCTGAGCACTATGGGTCATCAGCCCCTAGAACTTAGAACTACTTAAACCGAACTAACCTAAGGACATCACACACATCCATGCCCGAGGCGGGATTCGAACCTGCGACCGTAGCGGTCTCGCAGTTCCAGACTGTAGCGCCTAGAACCTCTCGGCCACCCCGGCCGGCCGAGAGCTTCAGACCCTCGAAAGAGGAGATACGAATTCGAATCACAGTCCAGCACCAAATTTTTCAACATCTCTAGTTCAATCAAGTACAAGTAAAATAAGAGCCCTGTTAATTTAAGTGGCTATCGGTTCATCAAATAAAATAAAATTTTCTAATGTAGGTAAGTTTACTGGCGACAGCATTTCTGTTTACCATGACTTCCGCCTATGTCATTTCCCAACGTAAACCGGCTCTGCCCAGTTGCTAATGAAGGATCGTGATGTTTAATGCGGATTCTGCATTATAACGTCTTTCTATTGAGGTTACCAGAGGTAAAGTAAATCTGTTTGTGCCTCTTAAAAGTAAATGCTGGAACCCACGCATTGCACCTGTGTTAGTTCGTTCCACCAGACCATTGTGGCCACATTTCCCAGCCCCAGGAGTGTGCTGTAACGGATGATGTGCTTAGCGTACATAACTAGTCACGGTGGAAAAAATGCGAATCTATTAAATGGTTAAGTAGAAGCAAGCTTCTGACGGGGAGATTATGCTACTCTCATGTCAGCGGGATGTAAAGACTCTCCTAGGCATCATAGCCTCGATGTGAAGCCATTTTGAAATTTTCACTAATTCAGCAAATTTCTTAGTTCGTGAAAATCCACTGTGAAGTGGAAATACACAGTTCACTCATTGGACTCCATAAGTACACTGTAACAGTAATTTCTGTGTGTATGCAATGCATACGGATTGTAGTATTTAGTGGTGCTCTCTCTTCCACTTCTGTATACAATATGCCTGACCTAAACGGTCCCTTTATTATTACAGGCCCTCGGCAGTGCAACATCATACTGACAACAGTAATGTGCTTACACTGACAACCCCACTGTTCGTTTTACCTGATTTTGTAATCTTTTAAATAAAACAACGTGACCCTCCAGTGGGAGACATTTCGTCTCCCTTTCTCTCTGTTCAAAAGTGATATTTAAAATATTCAATTGGATTTAATACGACCAAATTGCCCATATTTGAAGCAACCCTGAGAAAAAGTAAGTTGTTAGAGCTGCTGTTAGCAAATGTCTGCAGAGAGTTCCTAATTGCTACTGTGGAAATTTAGCATAGAGACCCTATAGTAATCAAGAGGTTCATTTCCTTCAAACTTATCACCCTGGCATGTAAGTCTTAAGTGAAGAACAATATTGAAATTCGTATCGTTGATGGTCGATTCGAATTTCTTCAGAGTTGCTTGTATTGTGAAGCAGCTTGGCAGTCAGAAAGCTGAGATCTATGACCATTAACACAACTCACTGAGTCGAGCTACCAAGAGGACTTGATGTGCAAATGTTTACTTCCGAATTCGCTACAGAATTATTTGGCGTCTCATTGTATTTTGATTATAATTCGTTAGCCTTCTTGCGACTTCGTTCTAATATCTCGTGGATGCAGGCGTAATACTTTGCTTTTTGAACATCAAGCAATAACACACAAAGATAGTAGATGGAAGGATACAAAGAAACAATCAGACTCATGGGTGTGGATTTTATTGTTTCTGATGCAGATGAATAGGAAAAAGAATCCTGTAATATTTAAATACTCGATTAGTAATGTAGCGCTTGACACAGTCACGTCGATTAAATATTTGGGCGTAACACTGCAGAGCGATATGAAGTGGGACAAGCATGTAATGGCAGTTGTGGGGAAGGCGGATAGTCATCTTCGGTTCATTTGTAGAATTTTGGGAAGATGTGGTTCATCTATAAAGGAGACCGCTTATAAAACACTAATACGACCTAGTCTTGAGTACTGCTCGAGCGTTTGGGATCCCTGTCAGGTCGGATTGAGGGAGGACATAGAAGCAATTTAGAGGCGAGCTGCTAGATTTGTTACTGGTAGGTTTGATTGTCACATGAGTGTTACGGAAATGCTTCAGGAACTCAGGTGGGAGTCTCTAGAGGAAAGGAGGCGTTCTTTTCGTGAATCGCTACTGAGGAAATTTAGAGAACCAGCATTTGAGGCTGAGTACCGTACAATTTTACTGCCGCCAACTTACATTTCGCGGAAAGACCACAAAGATAAGATAAGAGGGATTAGGGCTTGTACAGAGGCATATAGGCAGTCATTTTTCCCTCGTTGTGTTTGGGAGTTTAACAGGGAGAGAAGATGCTAGTTGTGGTACCAGGTATCCTCCGCCACACACCTTACGGTGGATTGCGGAGTATGGATGTAGATGTAGATGTAGATCCAGTTCATCATTAGAAGACTAAACACGAGGGAAATATTACGAAAGCAATGAATACGCTGGTTAGTGTACATTATTTGTATAGCTCTGATGATTAAAAAGCGCAGATCTGCACAGTGCCTGCAACTGCACTTTAGTTTCTGTCTTAACGGGCATAATTTTTAGTTTCTTCTCTTCTGAATTTTGAAATGAATTGATTATTTCGTGGCACAGAATAATTAGTTAACTGTGTTTCGTATAGCTTCCATTCGACCAACATTTTTCTACATTCTCGTGCAATTCACGAAATTCTACTTGTATGATCACAAGACTGCACATAGATGCAATCGATTTCGAGATGCAAAGTCTTTGTTATCTTACTTTTCGTGACAGGTGGGCAAAGTTGATTTCCAAAGACATTTTATTGTACTGAAATAATCTTTTGTCAGAAAGTAAAAAGGTAATTGTTTTATTCGTATATATCTTGTGGGAAACTGTAATTATGATGGAGGATTATACACCTGAATGTTTGACACAACTGGTAGGAGAAAACGCTGCATATTAACCAAAACCTGCACCTCCTCTTCATATCCTACTATGACACGAGCACGGGATTCTCCTCGCATACCGCTACAGAGCTGTTCCTAGCACAGCTGAGAATTGGCAACATCGTCACAAACATTTGGCAACACTGTAACAGTGCAATCACTTCCGTGTATGGTACTAAATTGACTCGCTAAATTCACTTGATATTCCCTTTCCATTTGAATGACTCATGCTATATAATCCCCACGTAAACTAACACACTGAAAAAGAAAATTCAATTTTTTGGTTAAAGAAATGCTATTCTTCACATAAGTGACAACCTTTATTATATTTCACGATGCATTATGAGGCTGAGCGAACAAGGATGATGACAGTGGCGTGCCGGCAACAGTGAGTCTGTAGCCCCGTGATACCGCCCGTGTCTCGTGTTGCAATGGCTCAATGAGTCATCAGTTCTGTGGTAGGGTCAAGTGTGTGCAAGCTTTTTTCTCTGATTTATTTTATGGAGCTGCGAATTACAAGAAAAAATCCTGTAACGAAATCAGAAGAAAACCTTTACACATCAAGTCCTCTTGGTAGCTCGACTCATTAAGTTGTGTTAATGGTCATAGATCTCGGCTTTCTGACTGCCAAGCTGCTTCACAATACAAGCAACTCTAAAGAAATTCGAATCGACCATCAACGATACGAATTTCAATATTGTTCTTCACTTAAGACCCACATGTCAGGGAGATAAGTATGAAGGATATAAACCTCTTGATTACTATAGGTCTCTATGCTAAATTTCCACAGTAGCAGTTAGGGACTCTCTGCAGACATTTTCTAACAACGGTTCTAGCAAACTACTTTTTCTCTGGGTTGCTTCAAATATGGGAAATTTTGTCGTATTAAATCAAATTGAATATTTTACATATCACTTTTGAACAGCGTTCACTTCTCCAATAATTAATGTATGGACCTCAAAACAAGCAGTTTGACTCACTAGCTATAGAGCAGGTTCTGAAAGGTATTGACACAATGTTTCGCATCCATTTACCATAGGGAATGAAAGAAAGAAGCCAAACACATTACATTGCATTTACTCTCTGTGCCTTGAGTAACACATATGAATCCATGACAAAAATAAATTATTTAAAGAATCTCCTGTGAAAGGAAAAAAGAACAGGATGTGGCGCTTTAATTATAGCACACTGGATCAGGAGCAATGAAATTAATTCTGTGCCACATAGATGTCTTGCATACTAGTGTAATAAAATACTCATCAAGTAAAAACTGTTTTGTGCCTCCGTTGCTATCGAGTGTGAAACGCAAATTGTAGACAGATTTTATGGGTCACCACTCAACAACATTAAAGCATTTTACATCGTCGAGAGTGAGGAGTGAAGAAGACGTTGTCGCCAGAAGGCGAGGCAGCGCAGTGCCTCAGCCCCCCCGGTAGGCAGCAAACGGGTCTCAGAGAACTCAGACGCATGCGGTGTTCAGAGGTAGATGGTCGACCAAGAAATCTCTCGCTAAAATATTATTGAACCAAACTGTTATTACCAATGTGACATAAAGCGAAACATATTGTAGATTCGCTTGAATTACTCTCATAGCTTCAGCACCAAGTGGAAAGGGGCGATAAAAATTTTGTCGACGTTTGCTTACGATTGCCAGACGTCTTATTAGTTAATCTCACTTTTTACCTCAAGACTACGGTCGCAGTCAAGACTTCCTACGGGAAGTGCCGCAGTCTACAATGTTGCCAGATCGAGCATAATGCTGGACATAGAATTCTGAAGAGAGCACGACTGTATTGTCCACCTTACGTGAACGACTCAGTGGTCAATTGTTTGTCTAAGACTGTATCTACAACACACATTGCACGCTGAAGACCCAGAAGAATTAAAAAAACAAAATTAGTTTATGAGAGCAACGTTAACTACAGCGTTCGAAGTATTCGTAGTATTGTATACGTGTGTGTAAACGTTTTCCAATGCCCACTCAAGGAAGACAAGGATACACAGTCTAGCTTCAATATTATAAATACGCCTCAGTGTGTGGATGAATTCAGACTTATGTTGATAATCATTTTGAATATTTAGCAATACTGTACCCATTGGTGTTAAACTCGATTTCAACCAATGATTCCCACAGCTACAGGAACACTACTTGTGATACCTCTTAGACAAAATACTTATGCAGTGGTATCAGACGAAAAGATCAATCTGACACAAACTGTGGGAAGTTTGTTTTCAACCTTCGTACATGGATAAAGAGCTTTTCCTATTTGAGATATCTGTGAACGTTGTTGCATAAGACGATTTAAAAAGAAACTAATTCCTTCAGCTATGACAATGTTTAAAGAAATCGTCTTAGCGGCACTAAATCGTGGCTTGTGAATCGTTTACCAGCCGTACTCTGCCTCATTTAGCTGGTTGGATCACAAACAAATTACTGACAAATTTCACAGAAGGAAATGGGGGACATATGTCTCCCACTTGAAGGTCATGTTCTTTTATTTAAATGATTACTAGATCAGGTAAAACGAAAAAAAGGTTGTCAGTATAAGCACATTACTGTTGTCAGTATTATGTTGCACTG
Organism: Schistocerca nitens; assembly: GCF_023898315.1. Lineage (NCBI taxonomy): Eukaryota > Metazoa > Arthropoda > Insecta > Orthoptera > Acrididae > Schistocerca > Schistocerca nitens. The sequence continues at coordinate 75,691,117 of NC_064616.1, read as the reverse complement.
CCCAGGGCCTGTAATGATAAAGGGCGCGTTTAGGTTAGGCGAATTGGATTCAGAAGTGGAAGAGAGAGCACCACTAAATTCTACAATCCGTATGCATTACATACACACAGAAATTACTGTTACAGTGGACTTATGGAGCCCAATGAGTGAATTACATATTTCCCGACGAGAATGTGCACTGGCAAACAGTCTTCGCTACATTAGGTGACTTAAACTGGTGTCACTCTGAGCTAGAATTTATGGTCAGCGACTAAGTTTAAGGTCAATGAGTCGGATGCGGGTTTTGCAACTGTGAAATACTTTCCTACATTATAGAAGCGAATGTTGAATTTGAACTAATATTGTGAAAATTTTGAACTTGGACAGCTTAAAATGAAAATCTTTCTGTTTGTTGTAAACGAAAACAATTGATTTTCTAAAACATTCTCACTCATACACAACATGGAAAAGGTCACGTCGACCAAATAATATGGAAGAACTGACAGCGACGTATATCGGAGGGCAGTAAGATCCCTTGGCTTTTGATTTGGCAGTATTCGACAGCCTTTTCTAGGCGCAAGTAAATGAAGAAAGGCAGCACGTTTTTGTTATCAAGTAACGTCTTCATCAATTACTTTAGTTTAAGTGTAATCTACGAGTAATTGCTGATGTTTGATATTAACATGAAAAGGATTCCGTAGACAGGGAAAGAACCTGTTCTTGGTCAACTACTTCTATGATGACCAAAAGGCAGTAAATGATCTTCAAGCACATGTGTTCCAGCAGTGGTATGAATAAAATGATAGTAATAATGACAGTAATAATCGAATTATCCGGTAACTTCACACTTCACAATGGATTGTCTCCAAGTAAGAAATTTGCTGAATTAGTGAAAATTTCAAAATGGCTTCACATCGAGTCTATGATGCCTAGGAGAGTCTTTACATCCTGCTGATATGAGAGTAGCATAATCTCCGCGTCAGAAGCTTGCTTCTACTTAACCATTTAATAGATTCGCATTTTTTCCACCGTGACTATTTTGTAAGCTAAGCACATCATGCGTTACAGCAAACTCCTGGAGCTGGGAAATGTGGCCACAATGTTCTGGTGGAACGAACTGTCACAGGTGCAATGCGTGGGTTCAGGCATTTACTTTTAAGAGGCACAAACAGATTTACTGTACCTCTGGTAACCTCAAGAGAAAGATGTTATAATCCAGAATCCGCATTAAACATCGCGTTCCTTCATTAGCAACTGGGCAGAGCCGGTTTACGTTGGGAAATGACATAGGCGGAAGTCAAGGTAAACAGAAATACTGTCGCCAGTAAACTTACCTACATTAGAAAATTTTATTTTATTTGATGAACCGATAGCTATTTAAATTAACAGGGCTCTTATTTTACTTGTACTTGATTGAACTAGAGATGTTGAAAAATTTGGCGCTGCACTGTGATACGAATTCGTATCTCCTCTTTCCAGGATCTGAATCTCTCCGAACAGTATAGTTCAAGCATTTCGTTCCTTATCCCAAGACTGCAATCTTCTTTGGGTCTCCTCCAAAGGTAAGTATGCTGGTCAGAATCCTGAACCAGTACAAAAATATTCATAATTTTATTTCAAGCCCTATCTCGTGTACACCGGCCTGCTAATGAAAATTAACGTGCATTTTTAATGTCTGTTCATGTGTTGCCAACAATCGCAATAGTTGTCGTTATTTATGATCAAACACGGACACATCTTACTGTTGGTGAGTAAGCAATTGATACTTAAGCTATATTTGTGGATGACAAAGAAGAACGGTAGGTGTGGGGTTCGATTGTCGTTCAGGCACAACAATTTGTATACTTATTTTAGATTCAAACACCTAGCAGCTGGTAAGAAAAACCGATACGCAACATTTGATTTTACGTAGATAACAATCCGATTACGTGTTGGGTTCGTATCTCCGTCACAGAACTTCACATCATGCGCTTCATCTTTAAATGCATGCACACTTTGTTACTTCCGAACGGAGGTACATCAGACATCTTCCATGGTTAGTTAACAGGGATGAAAGGGTCTTGATAGGAGTCCCGGTTTATTACAAAAACTGTCGTCTTTTATTTACAAGTTTAGATTTGGTTACTGATACTGCGAGTCAGCAATATGATTAGATTAGATTAAATCTTGTTCCGTAGATCATGAATACGACGTTTCGTAATGATGTGGAACGTGTCATTTTAATGAAAGATTTCTTTACATACAATGATTCAATTTATTTACAACGGCTCATAGGCAATGGTGAAAAACACAATGCTTCACAACAGGTAACGCCTCTTTCCGCTGCTGACAAGCAAATTTTGGGTTTTCTAGGAATACATAACATTATTTATGAAATGCCACATTTGTATACCTCTTGAGTATGATACAGCATACCAATTAAACTCTGACTCAATCGAAATCTAAGTGAGTAGTATTTTACTAATTCGTGCCAATAGAGGCACGCTTGTGTACAAACACTCGGTTTTATTAAAACAGACTTTCGTCGTAAGGTTATTGTGTGTAGTTTTATTTAATTTCTTTTAGTAAAAAATGGCTCTGAGCACTATGGGACTCAACTGCTGAGGTCATTAGTCCCCTAGAACTTAGAACTAGTTAAACCTAACTAACCTAAGGACATCACACACATCCATGCCCGAGGCAGGATTCGAACCTGCGACCGTAGCAGTCTCGCGGTTCCAGACTGCAGCGCCAGAACCGCGCGGCCACTGCGGCCGGCTCTTTTAGTATAGTACATAATTTTCGTAATGTACTTTTAGTGTTGTTAAAACAATAGTAGACATGAGAGAGAAATTAATCATCAACGATATATGCGATTTCTCTGCTGTTGTCTATAACAGTCTGACGATGAACATGCTGTTTATTGATTATATGCATGTAGAAAACTTGTTCTGTGTTAAAGCTGTCAAACAAGGTTTGAAGAAGAATAAAATGCCACTACCACACGACAGCTAATGTAGAAAATACTTTTCTGACTTATTTTGGCACGATGCGCACTCCCCATACATAATAAAAAAGTTTGTAAATGCATCTGCTGCCTGGCCGTCTATTAAACCTGAAAAGAACAAAATGTCGCAGAAGTTAGCCCTGTTTTGGATTTTGCGACTGTTTTGGATTGAGAAGTTAAGGGATTTATGTTCAAAGTTCCATTAGATTGATAACTTCAGCAGACAGAATTGCGGTTTAAAAAATGTAGCAGTGAATGTACTCGAAGTCACGGCGTCTTATCTATGGTGCGCGACGCTTACCACTACGCTACTTCTTGTGAATTGGCAGGAGCCAATTCACGGGGTTTGGAGGAAGCCGAAAGGCACGCGTTTAAGCTCACGCAGGCTGGCGTGAGGTCTGGAACAGGTAAAGTAATTATACTATCAAGAAAAGTACGTAGCTGCTGGAATACTTAACTTTAATCCATAATTGGTGAACATCGGTCTGACTGTACATGCATCCCAAGATAAATAACAAATGATAATGGCGCCTTGCTAGGTCGTAGCAAATGACGTAGCTGAAGGCTATGCAAACTATCGTCTCGGCAAATGAGAGCGTAATTTGTCAGTGAACCATCGCTAGCAAAGTCGGCTGTACAACTGGGCGAGTGCTAGGAAGTCTCTCTAGACCTGCCGTGTGGTGCCGCTCGGTCTGCAATCACTGACAGTGGCGACACGCGGGTCCGACGTATACTAACGGACCGCGGCCGATTTAAAGGCTACCACCTAGCAAGTGTGGTGTCTGGCGGTGACACCACATTCCTCCCCCGCAAATCGGCGTACGGTTGTGTTATAAGGCCTCCGCCCGCCGTGGGAAGGACCCCATGTTGACGTATGCGACGAGGTGGGGAGCCTACAGGCGAGGCTGTGCCACCCGCACACTGCCATTCGGTCCGAGGGGAGCTAGGAAACGCCTGAAAACCTAGTCCAGGGTGCACGCCAACATGCGGTGTATGCGCCCGTAGAGAGACAGGAGGGGCCGAAGAGTCGACCTCCATCGGGGCGGGGCACCCGACGGGCGAAGACGCCATGTGGTCCGTAGCGGGCAAGAGTTCCATGGCAGAGGACAGCTGGGCACGGGAAGCGATTTGCGGCGCGTGACCCAGGGACGCGCCCGGCGGTTGCAGCGACGCGTCCACTGCGGGCGTCGCCGGCGGGAGAACAGGCGGCGGCGCGTCGCCATGGGGCAAAATGGAAGGCAGCGTCGGTAACACCTGGGGATGAGGCGAGCCAGTAGATGGGTCCCCAGGGCGCTGACCGGACGGCACCGTCGGTGAAAGCAGACGGGGAGCGGCAGAACCCGTGCGACGACAGAGGCGCAGCTGATTGAGATGCCGACGCACCTCACCAGAGGCCCCCAAAACCAGATACATAGCGCGGCCGAGGCAGCGAAGAATGCGCCCTGCGAGCCAACGCCGTGAACCACGATAGTTTCGATAGTATACAACGTTGCCTGGAACAAAAGCAGGAGTCTGCCGCTGCACAGGAACCTGATGCAGCGGATGTAGCAAAGACATCAAGGTTCGATGAGGACGACCGTGGGGCAACTCAGCCGGCGAGCGACCATCTCGGGGCTGAGAGCGATACGAGGACAAAAAGAGCAATAACGCGTCCTCCCGAGAATGAGACTCTTTAAACTTCAACATCTGTGACTTGAAAGTCCTGACCAAACGTTCAGCGGCACCGTTTGACTGCGGCGAAAACGGCGCGGACGTCAGATGTTGAATACCATTGGCCTTGCAGATGACTGAAATTCTGCGGACATGAATTGTGGCCCATTGTCGGAAACAATAGTCTGTGGCAGACCTTCAATGCAAAAGATAGCAGATAACGCTTGGATGGTGGCAGATGACGTCGTGGAAGACATCCGGACAACAAAAGGAAAATTACTGAATGAATCGACCACAACCAACCATCGAGCATTCCAGAATGGACCAGCAAAATCGATGTGTAAGCGTTGCCAAGGGGTAGTGGCTTTCGGCCATGCAAAGAATTTCCGCGGTGGTGCGGAGTGTTGTTCGGCACATGCCATGCAAGAAGAGCACATAATCGTAATCGCTGCATCGATTCCGAACCAAGTACAGTGCTGACGAGCAAGTTGTTTCGTTCGCACTATATCCCAATGTCCTTGGTGGAGAAGCCGTAAGACAGAGGACTGTAACGAACGTGGGACCACGACCCTGGACTGATCATTATCAGAACGCAACAGCAAAACCCCACGTCGAACAAAAAGTCTCTCCTTGTGAGCAAAAAATCGGCGAACCAACGGATCCTCGATCCGTGACTTGGACAAGGGCCATTGCGTAGCAACAAAACACAAAACGGTAGCAAGGACAGGGTCTGCAGCTGTGGCTGTAGCTACACGACGAAAATCAATCGGAAACGATTCTACCACGTCATCGGTTTCCGAATCAATGAACATGCAAGTAAGTTCGGAAGAATCGAATGCTCTATCCTCAGCAACAGGCAAACGGGACAACGCATCGGCGTTTCCGTGCTTAGCAGTGGACCGATACAAGATATCGTAGCGGTACTGCGAGAGGAAAATAGACCAGAGAATGAATTTCTGCGCTGTACGTGGAGGTACAGGCTTGGTCAGATGAAAAAACGATGTCAAAGGTTTGTGGTCTGTGATGATGGTAAAGTGACGACCATACAAGAAATCATGAAACTTAGTAACACCAAATACGAGAGCCAAAGCTTCTTTCGCGATCTGTGAATAATTTCGTTGTGCAGACGAGAGCAATTTGGACGCAAAGGCAATAGGGCGATCGTGCGAACCATCTTTGTGCGCAAGCACAGCACCGATCCCGAAATCCGATGCATCCACCATCAACAAAAGGGGTTTCTGGGGATCGAATGGCGTAAGGCAAGTATTGGAAGGCAACGCCGATTTCAACTGGCAAAAGGCGCGTTCGCATTCCGTCGTCCAGACGAACGGAACACCTTTACGGCGTAAGCGATGAAGCGGAGCTGAAATGGAAAAGGCGTGGCGCACATATTTATGGTAGTAATTGATTTTTCCCAGCACACTCTGTAGCTGCTTCAAATTCTGCGGCGAAGGCAAGTCTTGTATGGCACGGAGGTGCTCTGGACTGGGATGTATGCCTTGGGCATTGAGTACATGGCCCAGATAGGGTAAGTCACGAGCAAAAAACACACATTTGTCCTTCCGCAAGCGAAGGCCATTTTGTCGCAAGACCTGAAATAAAGTTCGGAGATTGGCTAAATGTTCTGCTTCCGTCTTTCCGGAGATCACAATATCGTCCAGATAGTTTGCTGCAGTAGGGACCGACGCACAAACAGTTTGTAAATATTGCTGAAACAATGCAGGGGCGGATGCGCACCCGAATGGCAGTCTTTTGAATCGATACAAACCAGGATGCGTGTTAACCACCAAAACGCGCTGGCATTCTTCGTCCACCGGTATTTGCAAGTACGCATCTGCTAGGTCCAACTTCGAAAAATATTTACCCGGGCACAGTTTGTCAAAAAGATCTTCTGGGCGGGGTAAAGGAAAAGTTGCAGTCACTAGTTGTGGATTCACTGTTGCCTTGAAGTCCACGCAAAGTCTCAATTTTCCGGAAGGCTTTTGCAAAATTACTAAGGGTGATGCCCAGAGAGAAGCCTGCACACGTTCAATTACACCTTGTGATTCCAAATCGTGTAATGTTCTTGCGACCTCATCACGCAATGCGTGGGGAACATTCCGCGCTCTGAAAAATTTCGGTTGCGCGTTTACTTTCAGTTCCAAATGTGCTTTATAGTTCTTAGCGCAACCAAGGCCCGGTGCAAAAATGTCTGCAAACTCTTCACATAGACGAGAAACACTGTCTGAAGGCACAGTCTGGTTCACTGATTGGACCTGATTCACTATAGACAAGTTAAACAACTGAAATAAATCTAAACCAAACAAGTTCACTGCAGAAGAAGAACGAAGAACGTAAAATGACACTAGTTTTGTCTGTCCCTTGCATGTTGCAAGAAGGCTGCACTGTCCTAACACAGGGAGCCCGTGACCTGAATATGTAGTTAGCTTAACATTTGCGGTACGCAACAGAGGTGTGCCCAGCTGTCGGTACGTGTCGTGATTGATCAATGAAACTGCTGCTCCGGTATCGAGCTGGAACGGTATCACATTGCCAGTAATGTCCAAATCTACAAAAAGTTTATTGTCCTGCTGACGACAAGAGCGACTGTCTTGTGCAACGTGAACTGACACTGGTACAGAATCACTTGCGACTTGACGGGATTTCCGTCGATGTCGACGCACACTATTTGTGGGACGAACACAGTCACTGTTAGAGAGAGTGGCACTGGGCAGAGTGGAATGAACTGCATGAATTTCCATGGGCGAAGGTTCACGAGCCTGAGTATTCTTGGTTCGATTCCGATTCCAGCGCGAAGCAAAGGGCCTGGAATGGTTGTGAGTGTCCGTTCTGAGCTTTTTCTGGCAAACACTTTGAACACGTCCTTTTTTATTACAGAAAAAGCAAATAGCCTGGCGTGACGGGCAATTCTCACGCGAATGTCTAGTAGCACACCGCGGGCATGAGTTTAGCACTGCATTTGCTTGCTTGCGTGGCACACGTGGCTGTGGGCTTGGCGGCAGCTGCGCGGACGGGCGCGAGGCCTGTTTACTGTTCCGTGCAGCGCGCCCGGCGGGCTGGTGAATGTGACACATGGCCGGTGAAGTTTCAAATGATTCCTGAGCAAAGTCAAGTGTGTCCTGCCGATCACTTGCGAACATCAGAAACGTTCTGTGCAATTGCATCACGTACCATAGTATTTGAATAAGGGAGTCCACATTGACACTCAAAAGCACAATCCCTAGTAAGGCCTTGCAAAGTTGCAACCCACTCACGATTAGTTTGACCGGCCGTACATTTTGTACGAAAGAAGGTATACCGTTTGGCAACGACATTGACTGATTCTTTGAAATATGCATCTAATGCAGACAAAATTTCGTCGTAGGACAGAGTTGTTACGTCGCGTCGGGGAAATAATTTCACTATCACACGGTACGTGGCCACTCCGACGCAAGAAAGGAGAAAAGGCTGCCGCTCATTACCTTGAATTCAGTAGGCGGCGAGATGGAATCCAAATTGGCGTGACCACTCCGTCCAGCTTTCCAGTGCAGCATCAAACTGACGAAAAGGTGGTGCAACCGCGTGTTGTGGCTGGGGTAGCGGTGGAGCGGCGGCTGCCGCATCGTGTTGCATTGCACGTTGATCCTGGACGAGCTGTCCAAGGGCATCCAGTAGCGCCTGCGCCTGCTGATTCTGTAAGCGATAAAATTCGGACAGTACATCTGGAGATTGTGGCGAAGCCATGACACAAATCAGGAATATCAATACGAACGCAAAATTCTCGTCGCCATATGTTGTGAATTGGCAGGAGCCAATTCACGGGGTTTGGAGGAAGCCGAAAGGCGCGCGTTTAAGCTCACGCAGGCTGGCGTGAGGTCTGGAACAGGTAAAGTAATTATACTATCAAGAAAAGTACGTAGCTGCTGGAATACTTAACTTTAATCCATAATTGGTGAACATCGGTCTGACTGTACATGCATCCCAAGATAAATAACAAATGATAATGGCGCCTTGCTAGGTCGTAGCAAATGACGTAGCTGAAGGCTATGCAAACTATCGTCTCGTCAAATGAGAGCGTAATTTGTCAGTGAACCATCGCTAGCAAAGTCGGCTGTACAACTGGGCGAGTGCTAGGAAGTCTCTCTAGACCTGCCGTGTGGCGGCGCTCGGTCTGCAATCACTGACAGTGGCGACACGCGGGTCCGACGTATACTAACGGACCGCGGCCGATTTAAAGGCTACCACCTAGCAAGTGTGGTGTCTGGCGGTGACACCACACTACTATCTGACACATAACGACAGCAGCTCCAGAAGTCAACAATTCCTCCAGACCTTTCGCATTCCACAGTGCTCTGAGACAATGCATATGGCAGGATCTAGACTTCTGAGAGACAGACAGTTACAGCTTTTGTTTTGCACTGCATGACGTTTTCAACTAACAGATAGGGGAGTAGAGTAGCTCAAGTGGAAAGGAACACTTCCTATATAAATTTCTGCATCCTACACTGTTGGCAGTTCTATGTAGGTGGCAGTTACATGATTTTATTTCAGTGATTACAAAACAGAATCGAACGTACGCACTGGGTAGCCGAGGCAGCTAGTTCACGGCGATTCGGTCAACTAAGTAAATAAATGTACTGAACATGCTGCATACCACACAGGGAGCCTGTGTGTCAGAATTCTCATCCAGTGTGGCGGAACGGCGTTATGATAGAAAAATGGCCCACAGAGAAGAGAATTTATTCGTCTGTTGGATTGGCCGTATGTTCCTATACTTATGGTCTGGGTTCGATTCCAACTTCTGCTGATGATTTTTGATAGGGAGTGACAGATTGTATTCTCTTTTGGCTACGCCAAGTGAAGAAGCTATAATAGTATTGTCGTCTGAAATTCACATTAAACATGATACTCCTTCTCTACCAAGTAGACGTTAGGTTGAACCACAATAAAGTCAGGAGTGGCGACATGTAGAAAGTCTATCGCCAGTAACCTTTCTTATACTAGTTATTTACTTCTAGGGACGAAACAAACGCTATGTATGGTCACACGACACTTATTCTGTCTTTTATTTGAGCTTCTGTATGTCGATAAAATTGGTTCTGAACTGGGAATGCAACTCAGACCGCCCTTCAGGCGGAATCTGATCCCTTCGTGATAATAAAGCTCGACTACAATTTGTTGTTTGCTCAAAACTGCAGGCTCCTCAACATATCCACATATTGCGCGTGAATGGGTTCGAATCCTGGCCCGGCACTAAAGTTTTCATTATATACTATGAAGCTCTAGCATGAGAACACCTATCTGCTGGTGGATAATAATTTTGATTTTTAATGTTTTCATTGTCATCGCTAACGATATCCGACGTTTTTGACTACCAGTGAGACACAGAACTATTTGCGAGATCACTGTAAGTTCAAGGATGTTATTCCGAGCTGCTGGTGGAGAAAAGTTCGGTAACTGACGTCTCTTTCTGTGTAGTCAACAAAGATATGTGTGGGGTTCGATTCCCAGTCAGCACTGAACTCTTTGTCATATTATTTCTAGTTCAAACATGCTCACATGTCGCTGCTGGTGTAACAGACCCATAATTAACGTTCGTTTCGTCTAGAGGTTAACAGCGATAGGAGCCGGGTGGGAGGCGTGTCGTCACTTCAGTTAAAACATCTAGCTACTGCCGAGAAAATCCGATATGTCACAGTTGACTGTGCTTCGATATCAATCCGATTAGGTTCTGGGTTCGAATCCCTGTCCAACACAAAGCTTTACCTCACGGTATTTCAAGTAACTTACTTGTGAAGAATCAATATTTAACATCTCTCGTAGTTCGTTAACAGGGACAATAGATGCTGGGTAGGAATTCCCGTCCGTTAAAAATGTTTACGTTATGTAATTTAACGTTGATATTTGCTAACTGATACTGTCTAAAATCGAGGTATATCACTCTCTGCATGCCTAGTCAGGAATGACTGTTAGTCTCCGTCAGTTACGAAATCTTTGCTTAGTCTGCATGACCTGGGTTTGAATCCATATGACGAACGAGACGGTTCGTCGTGTCATTTGAAGTTCATACACATTCTCAACTAGCTGCTCGTGAATAACTTAAATTTTTAATGTAATTTTGTGTTAAAGAATAAGTACGGTATGTTACTCTGAAGAGGAAATCATGAATACGACGAACTTACTAGTTGCATTACCTATCTGACGCAACAATGAGAGTGGTAACATTTCAGGTATGTCATTTATTGTAATAAATGTGAGCTGACAAGCCTTAAGGACAGTCTTATCTGTGATAAGGTGTTCCCTGATATTTGTAGTATCGTGGTATTACTTAACATCTTGAGTTATTGCGATACAGAGCAGTGTTTTCTAGTGGTGACTTGTTGGAACCATTTTCAATAGTCAAACGACTGTACCGAGGAGCGATTGCCCGCATCTCGTGGTCGTGCGGTAGCGTTCTCGCTTCCCACGCCCGGGTTCCCGGGTTCGATTCCCGGCGGGGTCAGGGATTTTCTCTGCCTCGTGATGGCTGGGTGTTGTGTGCTGTCCTTAGGTTAGTTAGGTTTAAGTAGTTCTAAGTTCTAGGGGACTTATGACCACAGCAGTTGAGTCCCATAGTGCTCAGAGTCATTTGAGGAGCGATTAGAGGACCTGCTAGACAGCTGCGTTATGCGGGTTGCATGCGAATCAGGCGAAATGCAATTCAGGTCGTTCGGATACTTTTGAGCACGACAAACAAGTCTCATAAATGTCAGAAAAAATTGGACGATTTATTCAGGGGAAAAAGATACACAAATTGAGCAAGTCAATAACGCGTTGGTCCACCTCCGGTTCTTACGCAAGTAGTTATTCGGCTTGCCATTGTTTATCAGAGTTGTTGGATGTCCTCCTGAGGGATAACGCGTGACATTACATTCAACTAACGCGTTAGATCGTCAAAATCCCGAGCTGGTTGGATGACCCTGTCTACAATGCTCCAAACAGTCTCAATTGGGGAGAAATGCGGCACCTTGTTGACCAAAGGCCAAGACTAAGGACTCTCACTGATATGATGGAGTGCCTAGCAGAATATTAAAGTACTGTGCTGCATATGTTAGCCCTGTACTTAGCCATATTTCTAATTTTTCCATTAGGAATGGTCAGTTTCCTGAAAGATTAAAGTACTCAGTAGTAAAGCTGCTTTATAAAAAGGGAGAAAGAAATAATTTAGACAGTTTTAGACCTATTTCTATGCTATCAGTGTCTGCTAAAGTTACTGAAAAGGCTGTGTATTTAAGGATAATTGATCATTTTATATCACATAATTTGCTATCAAATGTACAGTTCGGCTTTAGAAGTCGTTTAACAACTGAAAATGCTATATTCTCTTTTCTCTGTGAGGTACTGGATGGGTTAAACAAAAAGTTTCGAACGCTAGGCATATTTTCTGATTTTACTAAGGCGTTTGATTGCGCTGATCACAAAATATTGCTCCAGAAGATGGACCATTGCGGAATACGGGGAGTAGCTCACAATTGGTTCACCTCTCACTTTAGCAACAGACAGCAAAAGGTCATTATTGACAATATTGAGTATGGCTGTGATGTGGGGTATGAGTGTGGTACGGTCAATTGGCGGGTGCCCCAGGGATCATTGTTGGGGCACTCCTGTTCCTCATTTATATAACTGATATGCCCTCTAGTATTACGGATAACTTTTAAGTATTTCTGTTTGCTGATGACGCTAGCTTAGTAGTAAAGGATATTGTATGCAACACTGGCTCGGTTTCAAATAGAGCAGCTCATGACATAAGTTCACGGGTTGTAGAAAATAAACTAATGCTAAATCAAAGCAAGACTCAGATTTTACAGTTTCTAACACACAATTCAACAAAACCTGACGTTTTAATTTCACAGAATGGGCGTACGATTAGTGAAACTGAACAGTTCAAATTTCTGAGTGTCCAGATAGATAGCAAACTGTCGTGGAGAGCCCACGTTCAGGATCTTGTTCAAAGACTTAATGCTGCCATTTTTACTGTTCGAACGGCATCTGAAGTAAGTGATCGTTCGACACGAAAATTTGTCTACTTTGCTTATTTTCATTCACTTATGTCGTGTGGTATTATATTGTGGGGTAACTCTTCCCAGTCTAAAAGGATATTTTTGGCTCAGAAACGGACGGTTGGGGCAATGAGTGGTGTAAGTTCGCGAACCTCTTCTCGACCCCCGTTCACGAGTCTGGGTATTTTGACACTGGCCTCTCAATACATACGTATATTCCTTACTGTCATTTCTTGTTAAGAATATCAGCTTGTTTCCAAGAATAAGCAGGTTTCACTCAGTTAGCACTCGGCAGAAATCCAATCCGCATTTGGATCGCACTTCCTTAACTCTTGTGCAGAAAGGTGTGCAGTATAGTGCTGCATCCATTTTCAATAAGCTACCAACAAGAATTCAAAAATCTTAGCAGTAATCCACGCGCTTTTAAATTGAAACTGAAGAGTTTCCTCGTGGGTCACGAAACGGACGGTTGGGGCAATGAGTGGTGTAAGTTCGCGAACCTCTTCTCGGCCCCCGTTCACGAGTCTGGGTATTTTGACACTGGCCTCTCAATACATACGTATATTCCTTACTGTCATTTCTTGTTAAGAATATCAGCTTGTTTCCAAGAATAAGCAGGTTTCACTCAGTTAGCACTCGGCAGAAATCCAATCCGCATTTGGATCGCACTTCCTTAACTCTTGTGCAGAAAGGTGTGCAGTATAGTGCTGCATCCATTTTCAATAAGCTACCAACAAGAATTCAAAAATCTTAGCAGTAATCCACGCGCTTTTAAATTGAAACTGAAGAGTTTCCTCGTGGGTCACGAAACGGACGGTTGGGGCAATGAGTGGTGTAAGTTCGCGAACCTCTTCTCGACCCCCGTTCACGAGTCTGGGTATTTTGACACTGGCCTCTCAATACATACGTATATTCCTTACTGTCATTTCTTGTTAAGAATATCAGCTTGTTTCCAAGAATAAGCAGGTTTCACTCAGTTAGCACTCGGCAGAAATCCAATCCGCATTTGGATCGCACTTCCTTAACTCTTGTGCAGAAAGGTGTGCAGTATAGTGCTGCATCCATTTTCAATAAGCTACCAACAAGAATTCAAAAATCTTAGCAGTAATCCACGCGCTTTTAAATTGAAACTGAAGAGTTTCCTCGTGGGTCGCTCCTTCTATTCTGATGAGGAGTTCCTTGAAAAATTAAGCTGATTCTTATGATATACTGTCGATTGCGTTTACTTAAACTTACGGCTCGACATTTTTTGGGTTCATAAACATTTTATTTTATCTGTTATTAGTTTAATGTTGTAATTTCATGTACTGACACTTTCCATGACCTTGGAGATTTGCTCCTCAATTTTGTCCTACGGAACTTGACATGTAAATAAATAAATAAATAAATCGTGTCTGTAGCACAAGGTAGAGTTCGGCAAGCAGTAGAAAGTCTCACCGTGTGCGGGCGGGCATTACCTTAGTGAAATGTAACCTCGAAGTTGCATGCCACGAAGGGCAACAAAACGGGGCGTACAGTATAGTCGACGTACCGCTGTTCTGTAAGGATGACAACCAAAGGAGTCCCAGAAATGGCACACCAGACCGTCGCTTCTGGCGGGCGACAGCCCCGCTGTCTGGGGCGTCTCCATACGTGTCATTGACTGGAGTAGAATTATCTTCAGTGGTGAACTGAGCCCCGATGACGTGTCTGGAGACGCTCCAGACAGCGCTGGTACACCTACCGGAATGTCGCCCGTGATACGGCGCGGCAACGAGGAATCGTGGTCTCAGGTTCCATTCCTTTTCGTAGCAGGACCTCTTTGGTCGTCATCCGCGGCATCCTTACAACACGGCGGTACGTCGACGATTTTCCACGTCCCGTTGTGTTGCCCTTCACGGCAAGCCATCGTGGGCTTACGTTTCAGCAAGATAATGCCCGCCCATACACGGTGAGTGTTTCTACTGCTTGTCTTCGTGCTTGCCAAACCCTACCTCGGCCAACAAGGTCGCCCTATTTCTCCCCAATTGAGAACATAAGGAGTATTATGAACAGGGCCTTCCAACCAATTCGGGATTTTGACGATCTAATGCGCCAATTGGACAGAATTTGGCGCGACATCCCTCAGGATATCCGACAACTCTATTAATCGGTGCCAAGCCGAATAACTGTTTGCTTAGAAGCCGCAGGTGGACCCCACACGTTACTGACTTGCTCAATTTGTGAAGCTCTTTCTCTCGAATAAATTATCTAGTTTTTCAGAAATTGTATAATTTGTTTGCCTGTACATAGACATCACATCTATCTATTTCCGTCCCATTCGGATAATTCCTTCGTGGTGCGTCGTTTTTCTTGTCTTACTGTATACCGGGTGATCAAAAAGTCAGTATAAATTTGAAAACTTAATAAACCACGGAATAATGTAGATAGAGAGGTAAAATGACATGGGGTTTTACTAAAACAAAAAAAACTAAGTTCACAAAATATCCGACAGATGGTGCTGGGCAGCAGAACTGCTACCCTTGCGGGTGAGAGGTACGCCGATATGTTGCAGAATCTTGCTTGCTTGGTTTGGGGAAGGAGACCAGACAGCGAGGTCATCGGTCTCATCGGATTAGGGAAGGATGGGGAAGGAAGTCGGCCGTGCCCTTTGAAAGGAACCATCCCGGCATTTGCCTGGAGCGATTTAGGGAAATCACGGAAAACCTAAATCAGGATGGCCGGACGCGGGATTGAACCGTCGTCCTCCCGAATGCGAGTCCAGTGTCTAACCACTGCGCCACCTCGCTCGGTGTTGCAGAATCGCATCATCCCAAGCCTGGCTTATAAACACCTACTGGAACGCACGATGTTTATGCAGGATGGCGCTCCACCCCATATTGCTAGACGCGTGAAAGATCTCTTGCGCGCGTCGTTTGGTGATGATCGTGTGCTCAGCCGCCACTTTCGTCATGCTTGGCCTACCAGGTCGCCAGACCTCAGTCCGTGTGATTATTGGCTTTGGGGTTACCTGAAGGCGCAAGTGTATCGTGATCGACCGACATCTCTAGGGATGCTAAAAGACAACATCCGACGCCAATGCCTCACCATAACTCCGGACATGCTTTACAGTGCTGTTCACAACACTATTCCTCGACTACAGATATTGTTGAGGAATGATGGTGGACATATTGAGCATTTCCTGCGAAGAACATCATCTTTACTTTGTCTTACTTTGTTATGCTAATTATTGCCATTCTGATCAGATGAAGCGCCATCTGTCGGACATTTTTTTTGAACTTTTGTATTTTTTTGGTTCTAATAAAAACCCATCACATTCCAAGCATGTGTGTCAATTTGTACCTCTCTATCTACATTATTCCGCGATTTATTCAGTTTTCAAATTTATACTGACTTTTTGATCTCCCGGTATATTGTCAAAAGTAATGTTCTTATAACACTTTCCTCCGGCACGGCCGAAGTAAACTTTTATATCTTAAGATTTGTGTCCGTTCAGAATGACGTGCCCTGTTCTGTTTCAGAGAAACTTTTCATCCAGCCACACAGTTGGTCTGACACTCCGTACGCTCGTATTGTGTTCACTAAGCGGCAGTGCGGAACTGCGTCGAATGCCTTCCGGAAGTCGAGGAACACAGTATCTACTGCTTTCTGCATCTCGTGGGCGAACAGAGAGAGCTGGGTCTCACACGATCTGTGTTTGCGGAACCCGTGTTGGTCCCGGCAGACGAGATTTTCGGTCTTCAGAAATGTCATATATAGCACACGAGCTTAAAACACGTTCCATAATTCTAGAACAGTCTGACATCTATACAGCTTTAACAGTCTCTTCGACGACCCTTCTTGAAACGGGAATGACCTGTGCTTTTTTCCAATCGTAGAAACATTTGACTCCTCTAGAGACGTAGGCTGCCAGAAGAGGGGCAAACTCTTCCGCATGTTCTGTGTAGAATCGAACTGGTATCCCATCAGGTCGAGTGGCCTTTCCGCTGTTGAGCATTTCAGTTGCTTTTCTATCCTTTAGTCGCATATTTCGATATCTGTCATTCTGTCGCTCGTGCGACTATTTAAAGGATAAGAGCAATCTTTCTCTGTGAAACTGTTTTGGAAAAAGACGTTTACTACCCGTATTTCGGTCTTTTCTGTGTTTCTCTGTTTCAGTGTCATTATGGTCACAGGGTGTCGGGACAGATGGCTTCGATCCGTTTACTGGTTTAACAGAAGACCAGAATTTCTTACGATTTTCTGCCAAGTTTGTAGTTAGAGATTCACTTTCGTATTCGTCGAACGCTTCAACCGTAGCCTTTGCTCCACTACTTTTGGCTTTTTTAGGTTTTTGTTTGTCTTTGGCTACATTTAATTTTGCAGTGAAACTCTCTTTGCTTTCGTAGCTGTTACCTAACACGGTTATCAAACAGCGGTGGGTCATTTCCGCCCCTCACATTTTGCGCGGGACATAAAGTATATTGTACGATGCTCTCGAACTTTGTCCATTGATGCCCAACATTATCAGTGTTGGAGGTGAAACTTTCGTTATGACCTGTCAGGTACTCCGAAATTAGTCTTTTTTTTTGGTATCACTAAGCAGACAGATCTTCCTGCCTCTTGTTGTATACCTATTTACAACCTATGAAGTGATGATGCAACGGCCTGATGATGACTGTTCTACGTTGAGTTCTGCTCATAATTGAGTGTTTTGGCTCCAGTGGTCTAACAAAGGTCAGGAGATACAACACATACGTCACAGTACAGGAACGAAGTTTGGAACTTAATACTCGTCAACATAGAAACCATTACTCATTCATTAACAAAGGAAATAAGTTCTTGAAATGAGTCCGTGGTAATGATGAACTTTTACGAACAATATTGTCTAAAACGCATATTGTTTTTATTTATTTATCCATTGCATTAATGGCTCTGAGCACTCTGGGACTTAATTTCTGAGGGCATCAGTCCCCTAGAACTTAGAACTGCTTACACCTAACTAACCTAAGGACATTACACACATCCATGCCCGAGGCAGGATTCGAACCTGCGACATTGCGTTACTGATACGTTTTCTTGTATCCCGCCTGGAAGGTGGCGTGTGGGCCTGCTCCTGGAAACTGAAAGGTTGGCCGAATGTAGGAAGTGAGCAGGAGCAGGAAAAGGTAAAACACGTCGGTACTGCAAATACAGTTAAAGCACCTTTACTCTAGCAAGAAGAATACATAACTTTGCAATAAGGTGCGAAGTGTCCCGGCTCTTGATGAAATGGGAAGAATCTGGAGCGACGCTCGTAGAGCTCTCCAGCGCCGGCTAGAGGGCGCAGTCGTCGGTGACGGTGTCGTGGTGCCAACGTGAAACTATGCCGTGGAATCTTTGCTATCGATACCACATGTTTCTTCAACACCCATCGATGATTCTGTAATTATTCTTATGCCACTTTTGACCTTAATTATAGGATCCTCGCGTTTTTATTTTTATCCTAATCTTCTGCTGGATGTGCCCGAAACACGTAAATAATGTAATAAATAAGAATAAGATGAAACATCGTTGATAGCCATTCTGGAGGAACCGTACTAGAATTCGCTGTGGTGAACTACAGGAACCTTGAGATTTTATTTCAGAATGGAAGGGTGGACCGGCAGGTACTAGAACAGCCGTTTTCTGAAAAACGTGGACAATGTTTAGCTATTACACGGCACGCAGAGTTTCGTGCTTCGGAATGTGGCCGCGGTCGGTGGGCTGTGTCACTGTTGTGGGCGCTATGACGCATGCATCGAGCCGCAGCTTCCGGAGCTCGGTCGCAACTGCTGGGGAAGGTAAGAAGACATCCGCCGGCCTTGTTTCCGCTGCCGACACCCAGTGCTGCAACACGAGGCGCTTAGCTAAGAAAGCGCTTCTCGCCATCCTTGCACCTCCGTTCGTAACATTTTAGGATCGGAGGCACTAGTAGGAATGTTCTCAAATGTGTACGGGCGTTTTGTCACAGTCAAACGAACTCAGAGGATTCATTTTCTCGGTAATAGCCCTCTGACAAACTGAATTTACATTTTAGATGATAACTTTGTAATCAATGTGGGAGATCCCATGTTACACTGTCGATAAGAAATTAAGCTGGATTTTGTTCTTCGTCGAATATAGCTATGTGCACACAAATTGCCGGCCGGGGTGGCCGAGAGGTTCTAGGCGCTACAGTCTGGAACAGCGCGACCGCTACGGTCGCAGGTTCGAATGCTGCCTCGGGCATGGATGTGTGTGATGTCCTTAGGTTAGTTAGGTTTAAGTAGTTCTAAGTTCTAGGGGACTGATAACCTCAGCAGTTAAGTCCCATAGTGCTCAGAGCCATTTTGCACACGAATTTACCCGGACCAAGATACCTACGGCGCGTAATGTGTACGTCCTATTGATGACGGATCACCCTCGGAATGCAGTTGAGGGACGCCATCCGGGAGTGCAGTGGCACGAGGTATGGCGAGCGATTCACCAAACATACTTCGCCTGGTACCTCGTAGTTAACGAAAAGTTTCCTCCAAGACATCGACTGTACGACATTGCTCTGGTCGAATCACCAATGTGCCTCCAGTGTCGTCCGACCGACATGGATGAACATCTCCTGGAATGCGTAATTCCAGCAGATGTGTGGCTTTTCATTCGGAAAACACTTGCATTCTATCTCCGAGTGCCGCCCCACACGATCGAGTCCAGAATGCTCCTTCGCGCGGTTGAGACCTACTTTCCCCAGTAAAAGATGCATGCAATGAACTTGATAAAAGGACTTTCTGAGTACTACCTTTTACGGGACCGTCTCAAAGATGTGGTTGGCTCTCGGACTTTCCTACAGGAAAGGCCCAATGAATTGTAGTACTCTTCCAGATATCGTCAAAAAAGCACTCCGTCTTCAGGCCACAAGTGATCCATCCGGACTTTCCGACCGGCGTTTCATCCTCAGATGAGGATGAGGATATGGAGAGGAGGGACGTGTGGTCAGAACACCGATCTCCCGGTCGTTATGATAGTTTTCTTTGACAAGAGCCGCTACTATTCGGTCGAGTGGCATCACGAGGCTGAGTGCACCCCGAAAGATGGCAACAGCGCATGGCGGCCCGGACGGTCAGCCATCCATGTGAGGGCCACGCCAGACAGAGCTTAACTACGGTGAGCTGACGCGAACCGGTGTATCTGTTGTGGATTGGCCGGAGACCAACCCACTAAATTGAGAGGAAGCCGAAAGGCACGCGTTTTAGCTCACGCAGGCTGGCATGAGGTCTGGAACAGGACAAGGAAGTTAGACTAGAAAAAAAGGGTGTAGCTGGTGGAATACTTAACTTTAATCCAGTAATATTGAACGTAGCTCTTGTCTGTACATTCTTTACAAATCAATAGCAACTGATAATGGCGCCTTGCTAGGTCGTAGCAAATGACGTAGCTGAAGGCTATGCTAACTATCGTCTCGGCAAATGAGAGCGTATTTTGTCAGTGAACCATCGCTAGCAACGTCGGTTGTACAACTGGGACGAGTGCTAGGAAGTCTCTCTAGACCAGCCGTGTGGCGGCGCTCGGTCTGCAATCACTGATAGTGGCGACACGCGGGTCCGACGTATACTAACGGACCGCGGCCGATTTAAAGGCTACCACCTAGCAAGTGTGGTGTCTGGCGGTGACACCACAGTATCCACTGCGGCAAGGCCGTTGCCAGATATTGTCAGATTTTTGTAAGGGATCTACTGGGCAAGAAAGTTGATTCTGGTGGACATGGATTTGCTTGTAGCAGTGGACCACTGAAGAGGAATGGAGAGTTGGGACCGGACAGAGTTTATTTTTGATGTTTCGAGTGGTCGTCTCTCTTATGTTGTACTACTGGTAGGGTATCCAAAGTCCGGTTGCATTTTTTTTTCATATTTTTTCTAATCAAATACAAAGGTGATACGACGAATTAATTTTGTATTGTATTTCATTATGTTAACTTTTGTTGGGACCATGTGAGTCCAATGGCCTAAAAAAAAAGATAATATCTCAAGAGGAAAAATTAAAGTGATTTTTTTTTAAATTGAACGGTTTTCCACCTTGCCATTATTGCGACATGTTTTTATTTGTGATGAATCAAAAATTGTCTTTGTATTAATGTTTCGTATTGGACTGATTATGAAATGTATAGTAATTTTGTCATACACAAAAAAAAAAAAAAAACCACGCAGAGCGCTAGCTTGCGAAACATGAAGGTGAATTAGACCTACATCGAATCCGCGCCGCGCAGTGGTATACTGGCCAACCTGATTCTCGTTTTCACGCCTTTTCCCACATTCGTTTAGGTAAATGCTGGGCTGATCTTCCAGTCTCCGCCTCAAAATACCAGATACCCATGCCGTTAAAATACGAACAAGCGGAAAAAACGCTCATATCGGAGCACAAAAAAGACGAATCTCTTCCTGTTTAAAAGATTCTGACTGGAAAGTGGTGCCTCCCTTAGCAACTTTAAAAATATTCCCAAATATTTTGTCATGCGAACATATTCGCGTTCTTTTTAAAATGCAACTCACCTCTCACTCGCACACACTCCCCTAACTGTAACTAGCCCAACACTGTAAGTCGCTCATAACCATCCACATCCACTTGCCCCTTCTCACTCATTTCTCTGCCTCGTGATGACTGGGTGTTGTGTGATGTCCTTAGGTTAGTTAGGTTTAAGTAGTTCTAAGTTCTAGGGGACTGATGACCATAGATGTTAAGTCCCATAGTGCTCAGAGCCATTTGAACCTTCTCACTCACTCATTCTGTCCAACTCATTGTCATTGTCTCTGTCAGTGTTTCCTGTGTCACAGCGACAGTCTCCTTTGTTCTGTAATACTGCTACAGCCCCCTCTCACTGTCGCTGCCTGCTACTCTCATTCATTGCTTCGAACTACTGCTGCCTCTTCTGACTGTCACTATCTCTCTCTTCCTCGTTGCCCGTTTCATAGACTCTGTCTCTCATTATCCCCCACTTCTGCTTTCTTCTTTCTTTATTGCTCTCCCACTGACACTGCCTCCTTCACTCTTTTCCTGACACTGTTCTGACACTGTCATCTACGTTCCTCTGCCACTGTGCCCCCTGTTTCTCTCACACTGCTGTTGTCTCCTTCGCTCTTTCTGTACCACAATAACTGTCTACTATCTTGTAGTACTGTCCCATACACTAGTGTTTTCTTTTTACTCAGTGCAGATATGTTCGTATGACAAAATTATTGGAAATTTTTTAAAGGTGCTGAGAAAGGTAGAATGAGGCAGCTGCTACCCCACTCTTCAGTCAGTCATTTAACCAGGAGAATAATCGCCGTTTTATGCTCCGATAGGAGCATTTTTCCGCTGGTTGCCTTCTTTTCCCTGATACATCAGGGCGTGTCGTTCATATGAGATGAGCTTTATGAGTCATCAAAATTTTGATCATTACTTAAGTGAAATAGAAATAACGCAGAACTAATTTTTCACCTCAGACTGGGTTTTACGTACACAAAAATTTTGCATGCGCTTCAGTACTACAACATAAGTTTCCCAGAACCCTTCTGATGATAATGGAGACACTTTAGAGCATATTTCTCCATGCAACGTCACTTTATGATCTGCGTTTTAGCCTCACGCCGTATTTTGCGTGTACGAGTAGGGTAACTTTGATCCTCTGTATCTCGGAAACGGACAAAGATATCAAGAAAATTTTCAAGACTGTTGGAGATCAGGACCTGAGGAATATATGATAAACATTTCAGCCATTTTCTGTGCGTAGCCGTCTTGGAATTCGCGTCTCGGTTTTGGTATCGAAAAACTATGTTTTAGGGCTGTGCTTCGATAACGGAATAAGATTTTTGAAAACGGGAAGATGGCACTTCTAGATAAAAGGCTGGAGAATATACCGTTAAAATTTGAGCAATTTGGTGTGGCAGTTAATTAGATATATGCTGATGATGATGAAAAAATGGTGAAAAACGGATTTTTCTGGTTTTTTTTCCCAGGAACTGCCGATGATATAAATGGTATCACCATAAGCCCCTTAGGTGCACCGAAGACCAGAGATAATGCAAAAAGAACCGACCGATTTATTCCATTTATCTAAGATGGAGGAAGTGTGTAATGTTGGAAAATTGACCCTGTACTGTAAGATAGTTACCGTAAGACGACCCTTCTGTTTGATATACAAATGATGACTAGACCAAGGGAGTTTTGAAACATTTGATCCAATCTCCCGGTCACCGATAGAACCCGAGGTATGAACCACGGAAAAATCCCATTTTTATGCGCAGCGGTTGGGAACATATTGGTAGCGCGTGTTGTTGCATGCATACCAGTAGCACGCAGAACAAAGTTTACAAAATTCACAGACAGATGGCACACGTGATATCCCTCCCTAAGGTTAACTGTCGATTGTGGTGACAGCAAGGACATCAGACCACGAAGTTAGAATAAAACATTTTTGCCAAATCATAAAAACCAGCGGATCCTGTACGTCTCTATAACCACTAGGAAACGGAGAGTAAAGGACCATGAGTAGATTGTTTGACAATGACTTACTTGAACTTGTTATGGTGTATCAAAAGCGTATGTGCTCCGTGGGTGTGAATGTGGAGACCGCTTTTGCATTGTAGGTTTGTGTTTCCATTGCTGCGGATGTTTGTGGAAATTACACATGGAGCTAGAGACCCACCTAGGTAGCACATGGTGTCTAGGGTCGGAAGGTCTGTGTCGATTAGTGGTAATAAATTATACACACAAATCTTCCTTATGCGTCAGTCTTTTCCTATCAGTGAAAATCGAATCGAAATCCGTGGAGCAGTTTCTGAGATTAGCCTTTACATACAGATAGAAAAACGCTTTAGGTGGCTTTAAATTAGATATACCCCGTCTGTCCAAAATATTTGCAGACTGGGTTAGTAAAATACATTTAATATGATCAATTTAATACTTCAGGTATCCTACGTAGTCACCCTCTAACTCCCACTTGAGTACAACGGGCAGGACGTTCATATAAGCATGACGAACTGTGGGAAAAGTCCTACTTTAGGATGTTGTTCAACTCGGATGTCACACTGGCACTTCATGTGAATTCTGTATTTTGTCGTTTCGTGATAGGTTCCTACTGATGATTTTTTTCCACAAAAGAAGAACTATCTGCTATTTGCATTTCGATCAAGTCGCGGCAGATGTCCATAAGTGTTGTTGTTTTTGTTCGGCACTCAAAGGCGTGCGGGAAACAACTTTTATTTTCTTCAAAACATTCTGGAGAATGTCTTAAACACCTGATTTAGAGATGTTTGCTGCAATGAGATTTGTAACACAACAAGACTGACACACTACGGCTACAAGTTCACTACTTAACACTGCCTTTTAACAACTGAGGAGTTAAATGTGCATTTGTTGTTTACATTTGTTAACTGGAGCTACCACCGTAGTTACTGCGCTGACGTCGCTTGTACGCCAGCAATAAAATTAGTCTCGAAACTTTTTAGACAAACGCTGCATCTATAGATGAATACAGAGTGTTCGGAAACTGCCGTTAGAAACTTCTAGGACTTGTAGTAGAGTGGAGTGAGTAGATAATTTGAATAGGAAAACACGTCTGGAAAAGTGGGAACGTACCGTTTAGGCTCTTCGACGGTTTCAGTTCAGATGTGTAACGCATCCACGTCTGCTGAGGGAAACAGAAAAGTCTCAGAGATGGTTGTTCTGGTATGCAGTAGGGTAGACAGGATTACGTGAACTACGGTAGACTTAACGTCTGCCTTGCTGCGAGACCTATTCATTGCCTCAGGGTCTCCGATACATTAAAAATGGTTTGGTACACGGAAAATTTGTGGTAAGGACCATGGGACCAAACTGCTGAGGTCATCGGTCCCTAGGCTGACACACTAATTATACTAACTTAAACTAACTTACGCTAAGGACAACACACACACCCATGCCCGAGGGAGGACTGGAATCTCCGACGGGGGGAGCCGCGCGAACCGTGACAAGACGCCTTAGACCGACCGGCTACACGTTTTCAGTATACACAGACATACTCCTTGTGTGTGCGAAGCTCGAGGTAACGGAAGAGCTGGTATTTGGCTGTGTCACGAGCGTTTTCCGCAACGTAGCCGCCATCGCACAAACTTTTTACCTAAGTTCCCCAGCGACTGCGAGAAATAGGTACCTTCACCGTGAGGGGCATGACTGTGGTGCTCCACGGTAACTCCGCACGCCCGAGTTTGAAAAAGGTGAACTGCATCGCGTTGAAGAGAACCCGTCAACGAGTACTCGAACAATTGTGCCAGCAATGGGTGTTAGTCACAGTATCTTCTGAGACTTTCTGCTTGAGCAAAAGCTACATACGTACCACTTAGAAAGGGTACGTGCTATGGGTCCAGTCGATGTTCTAAGGCGTTTTGCCTATTGCATGTGGTTTATGCACCTTTGCAGCGACACACCCCTATTTCCATGCGAGATCTGTTCACAGATGAACGTAAATTCACTAGGGACTGTGCTCTGAAATCGTGTAACAGCCGTGTCTGGGCAAACGAAAACACTTGCGCCGTGTATTAACGTATGGGTAGGTATTCTGGACGGTCATGTGACTGGGTCATATCATCTTCCACTCCAGCTAACATGTCCTGCATATTTGATCTTCCTTTAAGACGTACTGGACGCTTTCTTGGAAGCTGTGTCACTGAGTGTCCACCAGGAAATGTGGTTTCAGCATAATGATGCACCACCTCATTTCTCGTGTGCGGTTTGGAGACATCTCAACAGACGATATGGCGATGGATGAATAGGCCGAGATGGTCCAGCCTTGTGGCCGCCGCAATCACTGGATTTAACTCCTATGGACTACTTCTTGGGTTGGGTTGTTTGGGTAATGAGACCAGACAGCGAGGTCACTGGTCTCATCGGATTAGGGAAGGGCGGGGAGGAAGTCGGCCGTGCCCTTTCAAAGGAACCATCCTGGTATTTGCCTGGAGCGATTTAGGGAAATCACGGAAAACCTAAATCAGGATGGCTGGACGCGAGGTTGTACCATCGTCCTCCCGAATGCGAGTCCAGTGTGCTAGCCACTGCGTCACCTACTTCTTGTGGATCATATGCAGAGTTTAATTTACGAGACTCCTGTGTAGACAAAGGAAGACTTGCTGCCACGAGTTCTGGCCACTACACTAGAAACCGAAGTGACACAATGTAGGATGGAGAGTGTGTACCAGAACAGGTTTTGTAGGTACAATGTCTTTAAAAACGTTGGTGATAGGCACATCGAGCCATTGTTGCAGTGCATCAGTACTGTTCTGTATGTACAGTATGCTGGGTTCTTTTTGTTTTGAAATAGCCGGCCGAAGTGGCCGTGCGGTTAAAGGCGCTGCAGTCTGGAACCGCAAGACCGCTACGGTCGCAGGTTCGAATCCTGCCTCGGGCATGGATGTTTGTGATGTCCTTAGGTTAGTTAGGTTTAACTAGTTCTAAGTTCTAGGGGACTAATGACCTCAGCAGTTGAGTCCCATAGTGCTCAGAGCCATTTGAACCATTTGTTTTGAAATAATGTAAACAAGTTATGTTTAGCAAACAAATGTGCTAGACTGTTAAATGTGAGTTTCATTGTGTTTCCTTTCGCATTGTTATCTAATAATTGTACTGCATCTCACCTAATTCAGTTCCTTTAGCACAAATGGGTGGGTTAAACATCTGAACTGAAACCATCATAGAATGGAAGCAGTACGTTTCTGGAAATTGATTCCTATTCAAGACATTATATGCTTTGTGCTGGTGTAAGCTGTCGCCAGCACTCCAGGTAGCAAAGAAGCTGCAAGAAGATCGATAATAGGCACCAGAACAAGCGAACCTATCAGCAGAGAGGCCAAAGACAGACTCGCAAGAAACGTGCCGCAAACGCCCTCTCGGCCGCCGGTATTTAGATCGCTTCCACGGTCCGTGGGGTCCAGTCAGTCATCCAGTGAGTCAACGAGTCGAGTCATCAGTCGCAGCCCAGTGGCAGTCACAGTCGCAGTTAGCTCAGCCTCTAGCTTAGTCAGTACCTGGCTACCAGAGTAGTGTACATAGCAGGACCTGTACTTCACCAGCAGTGAGGCTAACGTAGACTGTTAGAAAAGAGTTTGCACCACAACAACTAACTTAAAGATAAGTAATTTTCTGTTCTGATAAATAAAGGACCCTGTTAATACGTGTGTGCAGTTCTGTAATAGAAAGAGGATACCAGCCACCAAACAACATCCTCTCCTTGCTTCCCATGGTACAAGCCTACAGTGACAAGGAGACGACACAAATCATAGAAGTTTGTAACGGGAATTTCTGAATACCCTATAGAATAAGGTGAACGCTATATCCCGTATGTAGCCAAATCCTCTCAAATTCCTCGAAGGTGTGTCGAAGTTAACATCCGCATCCAATGAGCGGATTACCACCAACGGTGACATGTACGATTATTCCGTGGCACACTGTGGAGAAATCTTAGATTTAGCCTGTGCAGTGTCGCAACGCGTAGTAATAGAAAATTGTACGCCAGTATCATGACTCGCTGTCGTAGTCTTTGATATGATGCAGCTCTACAAGCTCGTCTATGTTGTGGAAGCCTCTTCATCTTTCCATAACAACTGCAATATACAGCCCTCTGAACGTGCTTACTGTATTCAAGCCTTGCTCACACAATACAGTTTTTATTCTTCGCTGTAGACACACACACACATTTCCTTCTGATCAAGGTGACACAGTGTTTACCATGCTGGACTCACACTCGGGAGGATGACGGTATTCCCGTCGAGATTTAGGTGTCCTGCAGTTTCCCTAAATCGCTTACGGCGAATGACGCATTTAATGCTTCGGGTGTTCTTTGTCCTTTGAGAGGGCACAGTCGATTTCCTTTCCCATCCTTTCCTAATCCGAGCTTGTGCTCTGTCTCCAATGACCTCTATGTTGATGGGACGTTAAACACTAAACTATTTTCCTTCTTTTTTTTTTGCATTACCAAATTCGCGGTTTCTTGATGTCTTAAGATGTATCCCATCAATTGATCCCTTCTTATAGTCAAGTTGCGCAGTAAGTTTCGTTTCTCCCTAGTTCGATTCAGCAGTTCTTCATTAGTTATTCGCTCTACCCAACTAATATTCAGCATTATTCTGTAGCACCACATTTCAGGAGCTTCTATTCTATTTTTGTCCTAACTGTGTATCGTCCACGTTTCACGTTCGTACAAGACTACACTCCAGAGATATGTCGTCAGAAAATATTGCCTTACATTTAAATTTATGCTAGAACTTAACATATTTCTCTTTTCACCAACTGCGACATAGTCGCGTATACAAACAGTGATCCAATACTGTCAAATGTTTTTTATTCCAGTCTTTGATCACAATATCAATTCTTTAGACGATGACCGGTTTCAGTCCGTAATGACCATCCTCAGATCTACACTATACAAATATATACACCTAGTGAGCAGTGTCTTTCAGCATAATACAGCAATACGTATCACAATATACTATCATGCAACCAGGGAAATGTACAGATAAAATACAGTAAAACGTACCTTTTCTACACCATGTCCTAAAGTGATAAGGCCATAATAGCATTGTCAAAACATATAAATATAATCAGCACAGCATCGTCACATAGATCTAAAATAAGGTGTAGAATAGGCTACATCGTCCCCACAGTCATTATTGCAACTGGCTACGGAAGTACAGTAGCTACCAGAAATCTGTTTGCCTACATCCTCCCTAGATGTCGCTACTGTGGGCTTAGATGTAGTCATCATTTACGCAAAAAACATAATCTGATAAAAACACATTAGGTAAAATACATGCAGCAGACTTTTAAAATTGATAGGTATGACAGAAACCAATTGTGATGTATTGGTGTGACGTCATAAGCGCGTGACTGCGTGTGAGATTGCTCTCTAAGTTTTCATATATTTTTAGGTTTCAGATACATATTTTAACGGTTTTTGTGATAATATTTACTATATAAGTGACTTATTAGTGATTTCTTCATTCACCTCTGCCTTTCTTGTGTTGTGACCTGATATTTGTGAGTGTTTCGTATCGAGCAACTTAACCTCTTACCCGTGTTTACATTCAGCGCTGACCAGTTGCAGCTGTAGCGGCGCATCGAAAGCTAAGTAATAATTAATTGTTTGTGTATAGTAGTTTATTTAGGAACTTTAGTAGTCTTCAACCGGTGTTCTTGGTGTTTTCTGGTGAAATAATTTCAGAAGAAAGTTTTGCGAAATGCTTTCAGTTTAGTTACTGTGTCATTAGACGTTTGATTTTCTTTCTGTGTTAGTATTTTGTTATATTCTCATTTGTTGTTGATTAATACTGTCAATAATACTAGTTACTTCCCTTGTAGAGCAAGTTTGTGATTATTGTAGTCTGTTTTTAACATCTTCTTATTGTAGTAGCGGAACTTAGATAAAGTAGTTTTCTTGTTTCAATAACTGTAAAATTTTACCATGAATGAGAAGTGTGGGCTTTGCCGTAGGTTCGTGAGTAGTGGATTGCGGTGTGAGACTTGTTCGAAGTATTTTCACTGGGGGGAATGCAGTGGGGAAGCCAGTGGGCATTCTGATGAGATCCTCTCCTGGAACTGCAGGTTATGTAGTAAGAGTAAGTTGATAGAGGAGCAGGAGCGTAAGATCTGTGCCCTTCAGGTGCAGTTGAAAAACGCACAGGAGGAGCTAGATAGGATGAGGAGGGAGAAGGGGGTTGGGGAATGGGAGCTGGCTGTTGGCAAGAGATCTGCTAGGAGAAGGCGATTTTCAGATAGTTTTACTATTGGTGTTTGCAATAGATATGACCAACTGTCAAAGTCTAGTGGAGAGGAATCTCTAGTAGCTGTAGATATAGGAAGTATGCAGCAGACCTCAGCAGTTACGGTGGCTAGAACAGTTGCAAAGCCTAAGAGAAAGAAGAAGGTTCTGCTGTTAGGTAGTTCTCATGGTAGAGGTGTAGGCCAGCAGTTGCAGGAAGTGCTGGGGAGTGAGTACCAGGTCACCAGTATTGTGAAGCCTAATGCAGGATTGGCTCAGGTGACTGTTAACATAGGGGGGTTATGTAGGGATTTTACTAAAGAGGATCAGGTAGTGATTGTGGGTGGGCTGGTAATAGTATTGACAGGCATGGGGAGTATGACATAGATGGTGACCTGGAAAAGATGGCCACTCAGATGGGCAACACGAATGTGCATTTCGTGGAACTGTTTCAACGTCGATCGGCCTCATCTTAATACAGCCGTCAGGCGTAATAACATGAGACTTGGGGGGTGCGCTGATGACAGAAGGCATGAGTCACATTTCAGTGGTGTCGGTGGAGTCTATCAGCAGGACGGGTTTCACTAGACATGGCCTGCACCTCAACAGGTATGGAAAGGGGAGGTTGGCAAAGCTTATAGGTGACAGCATAGGTGGGGGTGGTGGGATCACTCATGGGAAAATTCCGGTAGTTGTGGGTGTTAGAGCTGTACCTTTTTTAGATTGAAGTCAGCTGATAGGTATTCCTGCTTAATGGAAGTCTCACTAACAAAGAAACCACTTTCGACAAAGGTTAGGTATCCGATTAATGAGGGAATTAGTATGTTTCATCAAAATATACAAGGTATTAGAGATACAGTTAGTGAACTGCTTATAGATGTTGACTCTGAAATTATTGGTGTATCTGAACACTTCTTAAATAAGGAGATAATTCAGAGGCTTCCTTTACCAGGATACAGGTTGGCTGGCAGCTTTTCGAGGAGCTCTTTGCGGTGAGGGGGAGTAGCCATGTATGTGAAAAACGGTATCCCATTTGAGTCAATTGATGTTTCAAAGTACTGCACTGAAAAGGTGTTTCAATGTTGTACAGGTGTGGTTAAATTTAGTGGAGCTAAACTTCTTACTGTTGTTATTTATAGATCCCCAGACTCCGATTTCACAACATTTTTGCTAAAGCTAGAGGAGGTTCTTGGTTCACTTTATAGGAAATACAAAAAGTTAGTTATATGTGGTGACTTCAATATTAATTGTATAAGTGATTGTGCAAGGAAAAGGATGCTGGTAGACCTCCTTAATTCATATAATCTTATGCAAACCGTATTCTTTCCAACGAGAGTGCAAGGGAACGGTAGAACAACCATAGACAATATTTTTGTTCATTCCTCATTACTAGAAGGGCATTCTGTTAGCAAAAGGTGAATGGCCTTTCACGTCATGATGTACAACTTTTAACTCTAAAAGACTTTTATGCTGCAACACATGTTAAATATAGTTATCAACGTTTTAGGAAAGCTGATCCAGTTGCTGTAGAGACCTTTGTAAACCTTATCAAGGAACAAGAGTGGCGAGATGTTTATAGTGCTGATACAGTAGACGATAAATATAATGCTTTCCTCAAGACTTTTCTCGTGCTCCTTGAAAGTTGCTTTCCGTTAGAACGTTCAAAACAGGGTACTAGCACAAACAGGCAGCCTGGGTGGCTGACTAAAAGGATAAGAATATCTTGTAGAACAAAGTGGCAATTATATCAAAACGTTAGAAACAATCACAATCTAAATGCAGCAGCCCATTACAAACAGTATTGTAAGGTGCTTAAAAAGTTATTAGGAAGGCAAAAAGTATGTGGTATGCAGATAGAATAGCTAAGTCTCAGGATAAAATTAAAACCATATGGTCAGTCGTAAAGGAAGTGGCTGGTCTGCAGAGACAGGTCGAGGATATAGAATCAGTGTGTAGTGGGAATGTCCGTGTTACTGATAAGTCGCATATATATACAGTATTTAATAATCATTTTCTGAATATAGCAGGTGAACTAAATAGAAACCTAGTCCCAACAGGGAATCATATAGCGCTCGTAGAAAAAAGTGTTCCGAGACTGTTACCTGAAATGCTCCTCCATGATACTGACAAGAGGGAGATTGAGTTAATAATTAACTCACTAAAGACCAAGAACTCTCATGGATATTACGGGGTATGTAGCAGAATACTGAAGTATTGTTCTATGTATGTTAGCCCAGTACTTAGCCATATCTGTAACTTTTCATTTAGGAGTGGTCGGTTTCCTGACCAATTAAAGTACTCGGTAGTGAAGCCACTTTATAAAAAGGGAGACAGGGATAATGTTGACAATTATAGACCTATTTCTATGCCATCGGTGTTTGCTAAAGTTATCAAGAGGGTTGTATATACAAGGTTACTGGAGCATTTAAATTCACATAATTTGCTGTCAAATGTACAGTTTGGTTTTAGAAATGGCTTAACAACTGAAAATGCTGTATTCTATTTTCTCTGTGAGGTTTTGGACGGATTAAATAAAAGGTTGCGAACGTTAGGTGTTTTCTTTGATTTAACGAAGGCTTTTGACGGTGTTGACCACAAAATATTACTGCAGAAGTTGGACCATTATGGAGTAAGGGGAGTAGCTTACAATTGGTTCGCCTCCTACTTTAATAACAGAAAGCAGAAGGTAATTCTCCGCAATATTGAGAGTGGTAGTGATGTTCAGTCCCAATGGGGCACTGTTAATTGGGGCGTTCCCCAAGGGTCGGTGCTGGGACCACTGCCGTTTCTTATTTATATAAATGATATGCCTTCTAGTATTACAGGTGATTCAAAAATATTTCTGTTTGCTGATGACACCAGCTTGGTAGTGAAGGATCTTGTGTGTAATATTGAAACATTATCAAATAATGTAGTTCATGAAATAAGTTCGTGGCTTGTGGGAAATAACTTGATGCTAAATCACAGTAAGACTCAGTTTTTACAGTTTCTAACTCACAATTCAACAAAAACTGATATTTTGATCAGACAGAATGGGCATATTATAAGCGAGACGGAACAGTTCAAGTTCCTAGGCGTTCGGGTAGATAGTAAGCTGTTGTGGAAAGCCCATGTTCAGGATCTTGTTCAGAAACTAAATGCTGCTTTATTTACCATTAGAACAGTATCTGAAATAAGTGACACTTCAACACGAAAAGTAGTCTACTTCGCATATTTTCATACGCTTATGTCATATGGTATTATTTTTTGGGGTAATTCTTCTGATTAAAAAAGGGTATTTTTGGCTAAAAAACGGGCTGTTCGAGCTGTGTGTGGTGTAAGTTCGAGAACCTCTTGTCGACCCCTATTCAAAAGTCTGGGAATTTTGACATTGCCCTCACAGTATATATTTTCTTTAATGTCGTTTGTTGTTAGCAATATTAGCTTATTCCCAAGAGTTAGCAGCTTTCACTTAGTTAATACTAGGCAGAAATCAAATCTGCATGTGGAATGCACTTCCCTGACTCTTGTGCAGAAAGGAGTGCAGTATTCTGCTGCATCCATTTTCAATAAGCTACCACAAGAACTCAAAAATCTTAGCAGTAGCCCAAACACTTTTAAGTCTAAACTGAAGAGTTTTCTCATGGCTCACTGCTTCTATTCTGTCGAGGAGCTCCTGGAAGAGCTAAAAAATTAAGCAAATTGCAGTGTTACATTGTTGATTTTCTTTATTTAAACTTACGACTTGTCGCCTGAATATGTTTCTTATACTTCATTTTATCTGTTTCTACTATCGTGTTATAATTTTATGTATTGACTCGTTCCATGACCATGGAGACTTCTCCTTAACGTGGTCCCACGGAACAATAAGTTTTTTTTCTTTATTGTTATTTTTAAACCTGTTTACACGCAGGCCAGCAGCAGCCTACTACGCCGCTCTTGGGCCATAGAGAAACACAAAAGAGACAAATGGAGACAATTAGAGAAAAAAATGGTGGACATATAAACGGAGACAAACACTTTGTAAAATACATGGAGCCGTTCACGGGCGTAGAGGCCAAGATAAAATTTGTTCAGACACTTGGACACATACATAGACGAAAATTGTCACACGCGAACGTAGGTGCACAAACGAAAAACACTGAACCACTTAAGCACAAACGACGGTACACACAGAAACACGAGTCGTTGATCTCTGGCGCGCGAATGTTCACTAAGCGTGTATGAGTCTGGGGACCTGCCAAGAGATGAAGAGGGGGGGGTGGGAGAGGGAGTGGGGAGAGCAGAGATGCCACGGGCAGGGGAGATGGGGGAGGGAGGAAGGGGGAGGGAGAGCTCGGGGGAAGAGGGTTGGAGGAAGGGGGATGGGGGAAAATGAGAGAGAAGGGAGGGAGGGTGCCCAAAGGAAAAGACACAGGATGTGGGAGCGGAGGATCAAAGTTGGTAGGAGGGGTAGATGGAGGGGAGGAGGACATCATCAGGGAGGGGGAGCTGGCGGAAGCCACCTTGGGAGAGGGTAAGGAGGGTGGAGAGTTGGAGACCGGGTGGGACGTGGGAATACAGGCATGGCAGCGGGTGGGGGTGGGAGAGGATGGGCGAGACAAGTGGGTGAGGAGGATTGAGTTTATGGGAGGTGTACAGGATCTGGTGGGAGGGGTAGATGGAGGGGAGGAGGACATGATCAGGGAGGGGGAGCTGGCGGAAGCCACCTTGGGAGAGGGTAAGGAGGGTGGAGAGTTGGAGACTGGGTGGGACGTGGGAATACAGGCGCGGCAGCGGGTGGGGGTGGGAGAGGATGGGCGAGACAAGTGGGTGAGGAGGATCGAGTTTACAGGAGGTGTACAGTGTGGTGTCACCGCCCGACACCACACTTTCTAGGTGGCAGCCTTTAAATCAGCCGCGGTCCGTTAGTATACATCGGACCCGCGTGTCGCCACTATCAGTGATTGCAGACCGAGCGCTGCCACATGGCAGGTCTAGAGAGACTTCCTAGCACTCACCCCAGTTGTACAGCCGACTTTGCTAGCGATGGTTCACTGACAAATTACGCTCTCATTTGCCGAGACGATAGTTAGCATAGCCTTCAGCTACATCATTTGCTATGACCTAGCAAGGCGCCATTATCATTTGCTATTTATCTTGTGATGCATGTACCGTCAGACCGATGTTCACCAATTATGGATTAAAGTTAAGTATTCCAGAAGCTACATACCTTTTTTGCTAGTATAATTACTTTACCTGTTCCAGACCTCACGCCACCCTGCGTGAGCTTAAACGCGTGCCATTCGGCTACCTCCTAGTGGCTTGGCTGTCTTGCCAAGTCACAACATACAGGACCTGTATCCTTTCAAGGAAAAGGAGGAAGTGGGGGAACGGAATGAGATTGCACAGGATCCGCGTGGGGGAGGGGAGACGGATGCAATAGGCGAGGCGGAGAGCATGGCGTTCAAGGATTTGAAGGGATTTGTAAAAGGTGGGGGTGGGGGGCGGAGATCCAGGCCGGATGGGCGTAACAAAGGATAGGGCGGATGAGGGATTTATAGGTGTGGAGTATGGTGGAGGGGTCCAGACCCCACGTACGGCCGGAAAGGAGCTTGAGGAGACGAAGTCGGGAGCGTGCCTTGGCTTGGATTGTCCGGAGATGGGAAGGCGGTGTCATCGGCAAACTGGAGAAGGTGGACGGGAGGTGACGGCGGCGGCATGTACGCCGTACATAAACGGTACAGAAGGGGGGAGAGGACGGAACCTTGGGGCACACCAGCGGAGGGAAAAAAGGTGTAGGAATCCGTGTTATGGATGGTGACGTAGGAAGGACGGTGGGAGAGAAAGGAGCCGATCAGACGGACGTAGTTAATGGGAAGGGCGAAGGTTTGGAGCTTGAAGAGGAGACCGGAATGCCATACGCGGTCATAAGCACGTTCGAGGTCCAGGGAGAGGAAGATTGCTGAGCGACGGGAATTAAGCTGTTCGGAAAGGAGATGAGTGAGGTGAAGGAGAAGGTCGTCGGAAGAGAAGGACGGCCGAAATCCACACTGGGTAACGGGAAGGAGGCAGTGCTGACGGAGATGCTGGTGGATGCGTCGGGTGAGGATAGATTCCAGGACCTTGCTGAAGACCGAGGTAAGGCTGATGGGACGGTAGGAGGACACGGCGGACGGTCGTTTACCAGGTTTAAGGAACATCAGGATATGGGAGGTTTTCAACAGGTCGGGGTAGTAACCGGTTGACAGGACTACATTGTAGAGCCGGGCCAGGTGGAGAGGAAAGAGACAGGAGCTTCACGAAGGTGACAGTAGGTGACACGATTGTGACCAGAGCGGTGTTGCGTTTTGTGCGGAGTGTAGCAATGAGATCCTGTTTAGTGATAGGGGCATTGAGTTCCGTATGTGCAATGTTGTCCAAGTACTGGAAACCAGATGCGAGGGGAGGGACAGAGGTGTCAGTTCTATCGCGGACATCCAGGAAGAGGGAGTAATCAAACTGGGGATCATCGGGGATGGAAAAGACATCGGAGAGATAGGAGGCAAAGTAATTGGCCTTACTAAGTGTGTCAGGGTAGGGGGGTGATCATCATGGAGAAGAAGATAGTAGGGGGAGGGTTTAGTTCCGGTAAGGCGACGGAAGGCTGACCAGAACTTGGACGAGTTTAT
Organism: Schistocerca nitens; assembly: GCF_023898315.1. NCBI lineage: Eukaryota > Metazoa > Arthropoda > Insecta > Orthoptera > Acrididae > Schistocerca > Schistocerca nitens. The sequence goes on along the minus strand of NC_064616.1, from coordinate 75,655,141 downwards.
AGGTAGGGTAGCGTTAAAACGGGTGCATGTCTGTCGCCAGTCCCGGCGTTTCTTAGTCGCTGGAGTTGCCGGTGGCGTCGTAATGTGTCCGGGTCACGCGTGTGGAGGAAGGCACGGTAGAGACGGCGGGATTCACGTAGGAGGAGGACGGCCTGTGGGGCTAAGGTAGGACGGTGGGGGTGGATGGCGACAGTAGGGACGTCGGCCTCCACGGCCACAGACAAGGTCTGCTGGAGAAAGGAGGCGGTATGGGTTACATCGTCAGGGTGGTGGTAGGTGAAGGGGTGGCTATCGACCTGGGTGGAGAGGGTATCCCAGTAGGCATTCCAGTTGGCACGGGAATAGTCATGGACGTACTTTGGGGGAGGGTCATTACGAGGGTCGGGGCGGGGGCGACGACCATCTGAAATGGTGATGAGGACAGGGAGATGGTCGCTACCAATCGGCTCCAGGACATCCACCGTTATGCGGCCAAGGAGGTTAGGGGTGGAAAGGATAACATCGGGAGTGGAGTTGGATTCGGGACAGGTGTGCTGGGGGATGGGGATGAGGTCGCCTTGAAGGGAGGAGAGGAACCGATGCCACCGCCTTAACTGGGCGGCGGAACGACTATGGATGTTGAGGTCGGCGGCGATCACGTCGGAGGAGAAGGTACGTTCATTGTGGGAGAGGAAATCGAAGGGAATAGGGGCGTTAGGGCGGACATAGATAGTGGCGCAGGTGACAGTAAGGCCGGGGAAGAAGAGACTAAGGATCACATGTTCAGTGGGGTTGGGAAGGGGAGGTTGGAGCCGAACTGGGATCTGGCGGTGGTGACGAATGGCAACTTTGCCACGCGCAATCGGGTGGGGATTATTGAAGCGGTGAAGGAGGTAGGGCGATATGTGGACGGTGTGGTGGGGTTGGAGGAAGGTTTCATTGAGGAGGAAGGCATCCACACGGTGGGTGGCAAGGGTGTGCAGGAAGAGGTTGTTGTTGGCGGTAAGGGAGCGGATGTTGTTGAAAAGGATACGGTGCTGTCGCGCCATGACAGGGATTTAGACGAGGGTGTCAAGACGGGAGAAGGTGAAATGGGCCTGGTTGCTGGAGGAGGTGGCATACATCTTCAGGTGGAAAACGGAACGGGCGGCGAGGGATATCTGTCGGAGGGTGTGGGGGCGCTGTAAAGGGTGAACATTCTAAAGAACGATGGTGAGAAATTTGATGATGTCCTCAGCGGTAGAGGGTGGACGAAGGGAATTGCCGGGAGGGGTGGGGGCGTCCAGAGGGCGGACAGGAACGGTGAGTTCAGGAGTGGTAGGAGGAGGTCGGGCCTTACATTTCTGGGAGTAAATAGGATGAGGGAGGTTACAGGTATTACAGGAGGGGGGGACTGGAGATTGGGGCACTGCCGTACGAACTGGGCTTGCCTACAGTGCGGGCAGGTGGGGGCCTCGCGGCACTCAGATGTTAGGTGTGCATTATACCGCAAGCACCTCTGGTAGCGGAGGGATTGAGGAGGGGAACAGGAAGGGTCAACTTGGTAGCAACCAGCAGTGCTACCTGCCAGCAGCCAGAGTCCAGCAGCCAGCATCCAGCAGCGGTTCCTGCCAGCAGCCAGCAGTGGTTCCTGCCAGGTGGCAGCATCCAGCAGCCAGCAGCAAGCAGCCAGCAGCCAGTGTCCAGCAGTGGTCCCAGCCAGCAGCCAGCAACCAGCAGCGGTTCCTCCCAGCAGCCAGCGTCAGCAGCCAGCAGCGGTTCCTGCCAGCAGCCAGCAGAGGTTCCTGCCAGCAGCCAGCGTCCAGCAGCCAGCAGCCAGCAGCCCGCAGCCAGCAGCCAGCAGTGGTCCCAGCCGGCAGCCAGCATCCAGCAGCGGTTCCAGCTAGCAGCCAGCAGCGGTCCCAGCCAGCAGCCAGCAGGCAGCAGCAGCAGCAGCAACAGCTGCAGCGGCGTCTCCACCGGCCAGCCCGCCACGTCGCCCCCCTCCCCCGCCAGCAGTAGCAGAGTGGGACTTCAGCCCCAGTCTCCTTCATCGTTCTCCGTTCCTTTTACTCTGTGTTTCTCGTCGCCTTGCCCGTACCACATTTGCTTCATTGTCCTGTCCTGTGTTTTTCCCCTCATCACAATGTCAACCCCCACCACCACCACTACACCCACCACCACTGCCATAGTATACACATCTCCTTCCGCCGCCGCCACCACTATCATGTGGTGTGCCAAATCCCCCCCCTCAGCCCATCCCCCCCACACCTCACTCTTCCATCTCCCTCACTTTCTGTTGCTCCATCCCCAGCTGCTCCCTGCCTTCCCTCCTCTGATCCCTTCCCTCCACACCCCCACCCCTCTGCTCCTTCCGTTTCCGCGGCTCCCACTAGGGTGGTGGCCCAGAGGGCCACAGCCCACGCTCAACTTCCCCCTTCGCCATCTTCATCATCGCCGTGCTATCGCCCTCACCATCTCCGGCGCCGACTCCAGCACCGGGACCTGCCCCTCTACGCCACCTTCCAGTTTCCTACGTCCCCCAAACCTCCTCCGCCGCCGTCAAACGCCCCAGTGCCACCCCTGCCTCCACTGCACCTAAAAAGGCTCCGCCCCGTCCCCCTGCCCCTGTCCAGGATGCCATGGATGTCGCGCCGCCTGTCCCTGCCCCATCCTCCTCCTCCTCCCCCTCCTCCTACCATTATCTCCTCTCCCGTCCTGATCCCTCCCTTCTTGAGGCCCGGAACATCACCCTCTTCCTTCGCCAGCATTTTCCTGGTGCCCCCATCTCCTTCCTCACTCCTCGCCATGATTCGGTCCTCATCTTCTCCACCAGCCCTACCCTTCACACAGATCTCCTTTCCCGCATCCCTGTCACCCGCTTTGGCCCTAATGCCAGCTGCTGGCAGGAACCGCTGCTGTGTGCTGGCTGCTGGCAGTAACCGCTGCTGGGTGCTGGGTGCTGGCTGGGACCACTGCTGGACTCTGGCTGCTGGCTGGCTCTGCTGCTGGCTGCTGGGTGCTGGCTGGGACCGCTGCTGGCTGCTGGTTGCTGGGTGCTGGCTGGGACCACTGCTGGACGCTGGTTGCTGGCTGGGACCGCTGCTGGACGCTGGCTGCTGGACGCTGGCTGCTGGCTGCTGGGTGCTTGCTGCTGGGTGCTGGCTGCTGGGTGCTGGCTGCTGGCAGGAACCGATGATGGCAGCTGGCTGCTGGCTGGGACCACTGCTGGACTCTGGCAGCTGGCTGCTGGCTGGAACCGCCGCTGGCTGCTGGGTGCTGGTTGCTGCCTGGAACCGCTGCTGGGTGTTGGGTGCTGGCGGGGGCCGCTGCTGGACGCTGGCTGCTGGCTGGGACCACTGCTGGACGCTGGCTGCTGGCAGGAACCGCTGCTGCCTACTGGCTGCTGGGTCCTGGCACCTGGCTGCTGGTAGGAACCGCTGCTGTCTGCTGGGTGCTGGCTGGGAATACTGCTGGACGCTGGCTGCTGGCTGCTGACGGCTGGCTGCTGACAGGAACCGCTGCTGGCTGCTGGCTGCTGACTGGGACTACTGCTGGCTGCTGGCTGCTGGGTGCTGGCTGGGACCGCTGCTGCATGCTGGCAGCTGGCTGCTGGCAGGAACCTCTGCTGGCTGCTAGCTGCTGGCTGCTGGCAGGAACCACTGCTGGCTGTTGGCTGCTGGGTGCTGGGTGCTGGCTGCCAGCAGCTGGCTGCTGGGTGCTGGCTGGGACCACTGCTGGACACAGCCTGTTGGCTGCTGGTTGCTGGCAGGAAACACTGCTGGCTGGGACCGCTGCTGGCTGCTGGGTGCTGGCTGGGGCGGCTGCTGGACGCTGGCTGCTGGCTGGAACCACTGCTGGACGCTGGCTGTTGGCTGCTGGAAAGAACCGCTGCTGGTTCCTGGCTGCTGGGTGCTGGCTGCTGGCAGGAACCGCTGCTGACTGCTGGCTGCTAGGTGCTGGCAGGATCCGCTGGTGGCTGGTGGCTGCTGGGTGCTGGCTGCTGGGTGCTGGCTTTCTGGCTGCTGGCTGGAACCGCTGCTGGCATCTGGCTGCTGGGTACTGGCTGGGACCACTGCTGGACGCTGGCTGCTGGCTTCTGGCTGCTGGCAGGAACCGCTGCTGTCACCTGGCTGCTGGGTGCTGGCTGGGACCGCTGCTGGACGCTGGCTGCTGGCTGCTGGCAGAAACCGCTGCTGCCTGCTGGATGCTGGGAGCTGGCAGCTGGCTGCTGGCAGGAACCGCTGCTGGCTGCTGGCTGTTGGGTGCTGGCTGCTGGCAGGAACCGCTGCTGGGATGTGGCTGCTGGCTGGGACCGCTGCTGGCTGCTGGCTCCTGGGTGCTGGCTGGGACCGCTGCTGGACGCTGGCCGCTGGTTGGGACTGCTGCTGGACGCTGGCTGCTGGCTGCTGGCTCCTGGCAGGAACCGCTGCTGGCTGCTGGGTGTTGGCTGGGACCACTGCTGCACGCTGGCTGCTGGCTGTTGGTTGCTAGCTGCTGGCTGCTGGCAGGAACCGCTGCTGGCTGGTGGCTGCTGGCTGGTGGCTGCTGGCTGGGACCGCTGCTGGCTGTTGGCAGGAACTGCTGCTGGCTGCTGGGAGCTGGCTGGGACCGCTGCTGGCTGCTGGCTCCTGGTTGCTGGCTGGGACCGCTGCTGGACGCTGGCTGCTGGCTGGGACTGCTGCTGGACCCTGGCTGCTGGCTCCTGGCAAGTACCGCTGCTGGCTGCTGGGTGCTGGCTGGGACCACTGCTGGACGCTGGCTGCTGGCTGTTGGTTGCTAGCTGCTGGCTCCTGGCAGGAACCGCTGCTGCCTGCTGTGGGCTGGGTGCTGGCTGGGGCCGCTGGTGGACACTGGCTGCTGGCTGGAACCACTGCTGGACGCTGGCTGTCGGCTGCTGGCAAGAACCGCTGCTGGCTACTGGCTGCTGGGTGCTGGCTGTTGTGTGTGGCTGCTGGCCTCTGGCAGGAACCGCTGTTGGCTGCTGGCAGGAAACCGCTGCTGGCTGCTGGCTGCTGGCTGCTGGCTGCTGGGTGCTTGCTGGGAACGCTGCTGGCTGCTGGCTGCTGGGTACTGGCTGGGACCGCTGTTGGACGCTGGCTGCTGGCTGGGACCGCTGCTGGACTCTGGCTGCCGGCTGCTGGCATCTGGCTGGAACCGCTGCTGGACCTTGGCTGCTGGCTGGGACCGCTGCTGGCTGCTGGCTGCTGGCAGGAACCGCTGCTGGCTGCTGGGTGCTGGCTGGGACCGCTGCTGGCTGATGGCTGCTGGGTACTGGCTGGGACCACTGCTGGGCGCTGGCTGCTGTCCGCTGGCTGCTGGCTGGAACCGCTGCTGGATTCTGGCTGCTTGCTGGGACCGCTGCTGGCTGCTGGCAGGAACCGCTGCTGGCTGCTGGCTGCTGGGTGCTGGATGGGACCACTGCTGGACGCTGGCTGCTGGCTGTTGGCTGCTGGCTGCTGGATGCTGGCAGGAACCGCTGCTGGCTGCTGGTTGCTGGCTGGAGCCGCTGCTGGGTGCTGGGTGTTGGTGGGGGCCGCTGCTGGACGCTGGCTGCTGGCTCCTGGCAGGAACCGCTGCTGGCTGCTGGGTGCTGGCTGGGACCACTGCTGAACGCTGGCTGCTGGCTGTTGGTTGTTAGCTGCTGGGTCTTGGCAGGAACCGCTGCTGTATGCTGGGGGCTGGGTGCTGGCTGGGGCCGCCGGTGGACGCTGGCTGCTGGCTGGAACCACTGCTGGACTCTGGCTGTCGGCTGCTGGCATGAAACCGCTGCTAGCTACTGGCTGCTGGGTGCTGGCTGTTGTGTGTGGCTGCTGGCCTCTGGCAGGAACCGCTGCTGGCTGCTGGCTGCTGGCAGGAACCGCTGCTGGCTGTGGCTCCTGGGTGCTGGCTGCTGGGTGCAGGCTGGAACCGCTGCTGGCTGCTGGGTGCTGGCTGGGACCGCTGCTGGCTGATGGCTGCTGGGTGCTTGCTGGGACCGCTGCTGGCTGCTGGCTGCTGGCTGCTGGGTACCGGCTGGGACCGCTGTTGGACGCTGGCTGCTGGCTGGGACCGCTGCTGGACTCTGGCTGCTGGCTGCTGGCATCTGGCTGGAACCGCTGCTGGACCTTGGCTGCTGGCTGGGACCGCTGCTGGCTGCTGGCAGGAACCGCTGCTGGCTGCTGGCAGGAACCGCTGCTGGCTGTGGCTCCTGGGTGCTGGCTGCTGGGTGCTGGCTGGAACCGCTGCTGGCTGCTGGGTGCTGGCTGGGACCGCTGCTGGCTGATGGCTGCTGGGTGCTGGCTGGGACCGCTGCTGGCTGATGGCTGCTGGGTACTGGCTGGGACCGCTGCTGGACGCTGGCCGCTGTCTGCTGGCTGCTGGCTGGAACCGCTGCTGGATTCTGGCTGCTTGCTGGGACTGCTGCTGGCTGATGGCAGGAACCGCTGCTGGCTGCTGGGTGCTGGATGGGACCACTGCTGGACGCTGGCTGCTGGCTGTTGGCTGCTGGCTGCTGGCAAGCACCGCTGCTGGCTGCTGGCTGCTGGTAGGAACCGCTGCTGGCTGCTGGCAGGAACCGCTGCTGGCTGTTGGTTGCTGGGTGCTGGATGGGACCACTGCTGGACGCTGGCTGCTGGCTGTTGGCTTGTGGCTGCTGGCAGGAGCCGCTGCTTGCTGCTGGGTGCTGGGTGCTGGGTGCTGGCTGGGACCGCTGCTGGACGCTGGCTGCTGGCTGTCGGCTGCTGGCTGCTGGATGCTGGCAGGAACCGCTGCTGGCTGCTGGAGGCTTGGTGCTCGCAGGGATCGCTGCTGGCTGCTGGCTGCTGGGTGCTGGCGGGGACCGCTGCTAGACACTGGCTGCTGGCTGGGACCGCTGCTAGTCGCTGGCTGCTGGCAAGAGCCGCTGCTGGCTGCTGGGTGGTGGCTGAGACTACTGCTGGACGCTGGCTGCTGCATGGGACCGCTGCTGGACGCTGGCTGCTGGTGGCTGGCTGCTGGCTGCTGGCTGCCAGCTGCTGGCAGGAAACGCTGCTGGAAGCTGGCTGCTGGGTGCTGGCTGCGACCGCTATTGGCTGCTGGGCGCTGGCTGGGACCGCTGCTGGACGCTGGCTGCTGGCTACCGGCTGCTGGCTACCGGCTGCTGGCTGCCAGCTGCTGGCAGGAACCGCTGGTGGGTGCTGGCTGCTGGGTGCTGGCTGGGACCGCTGTTGGACGCTGGCTGCTGGCTGGGACCGCTGCTGGACGCTGGCTGCTGTCTGCTGGCTGCTGTCTGCTGGCTGGAACCGCTACTGGACTTTGGCTGCTGGCTGGGACCGCTGCTGGCTGCTGGCTGGGAACGGTGTTGGCTGGGACCGATGCTTTACGCTGGCTGCTAGCTGCTGGCTGCTGGCAAGTTCCGCTGCTGGCTTCTGGCTGCTGGCTGGGACCGCTGCTGGCTGCTGGCTGCAGGCAGGAACCGCTGCTGGCTGTTGGCTGCTGGCTGCTGGTTGCTGGTAGGAACCGCTGCTGGTTGCTGGCTGCTGGGTTGTTACTGCTGGGTGCTTGCTGCTGGGTGCTGGCTGCTTGTAGGAACCGCTGCTGGCTGCTGGGTGCTTACTGCTGGACGCTGGCTGCTGGGTGCTGGGTGCTGGCAGGAACCGCTGCTGGCTGCTGGCAGGAACCGCTGTTGGCTGCTGGCTGCTGGGTGCTGGCTGGGACCGCTGCTGGCTGCTGGCTGCTGGCTGGGACCGCTGGTCGGTGCTGGCTGCTGGCTGCATGCTGGGCTGCTGCAGGGTGGCTGGCACCTGCAATAGACCTTTCGCTTCGATTATAACCGGAAAGGCACAATCGAGGGGCGGTATCCTTCTGGGTTACCGCCGGAAATGACGGAACAATAAATAAAATAATAACTAAATAAAATAAATTAATTAATTAAAAGAGGAATAGAGTTACCCATACGAAATTTTAAAAAGGAAATACATGAAGAGAATGGGTGTGACCCTTTGTATGTTGATTTTACGGTCAACAATTAATATACGTAATACATTGTCTGTAGCAACCTTAAAAATGCCTATGAAAGATAAAATGTCTATAGACAGCTGAAAAAAAGACAGATCAATGATCAGCGCCTCCTGTTGGGTCGGCCGCCGGAATGTTATGTAGGCGCGCACCGATCGCAAGAACTTAATCACTAGAGGGCTTTACATACATCGTGATATGTCTCCCACAGAAAACGTTTAAACAACATATTGACAGTCAATAAATAAAATTATATAGTCTGGCTATACATTCCATGAATAGGTAGGGCATAATCAGTTACAGGATTAGAGCGACTAATGTATGGAAGTAAGGCAAATGCCTACTATTCTCGACATAAATCATCAAGTAAAGCTGGGTATAAATACACGAGATATTATTTGATTATGGTAGTACGTTATCAAATAAAGTATTGTAGGCGTTAGGTCCAAAATTGCTTTGTCCATTGGGTACTCCAGTGGGCTCATGCTTTTTGCCTATATACATCTTCAACTCCTCCAACAAGTAGAGAGCGCGACCCTTGTCTGCCCTGTGTAGAATACGCCTACGACTCTCGATATTGCCTACAGTGTGGCCGGTCTCTACCAAATGCATTCCCAGTACAGTTTTGTTATGATGCTTCAAATGCTCCCTGAATTTAATTGTAAAAGAACGGCCAGTTTGACCAATGTAAAATTTGTCACAACTGCTACAAACCCACAAGCGTCAAATGTATCAGTATCTTTACTCAAACTATGTCTTACACGGAGTTTCAGAGTGTTGTTAGCTTGAAAACCACAACTAACCATAGATTTATTCAAACACTTTTCTATTTTTCCGTAAAATTTCATTGGAATAGTTTTCTGGTTTTCTTCATTCTTTTTTTAGATAATTGTGGGTCTGCCTACTATTTACTTTCTGTTTTTTTATTATTATCTAGGGAGGATGTAGGCAAACAGATTTCTGGTAGCTACTGTACTTCGGTAGCCAGTTGCAATAATGACTGTGTGGACGATGTGGCCTATTCTACACCTTATTTTAGATCTATGTGACGATGCTGTGCTGATTATGTTTATATGTTAAGACGATTCCATAATGGCCTATCACTTTAGGACTGGTGTAAATAAGGTACGTTTTACTGTAGTTTATCTGTACATTTCCCTGGTTGCATGATAGTATATTGTGATACGTATTGCTGTATTAAGCTGAAAGAGACACTGGTCACTAGGTGTATATATTTGAATATTGTAGATCTGAGGATGGTCATTACGGACTGAAACCGGTCATCATCTAAAGAATTGTTATTGTGATCAAAGACTGGAATAAAAAAATTTGATATTTCTCTTTTTCTGATGTACTTTTTTCTGCTAATGCCAGTTTGCATTTTCTGCCTTCCCAGATTCGGCCATTATCACTTATTTTGCTGCCCAAATATCTAAACTAATCTACTATTTTTAGTGTCATTTCCTAACCAATTCCCTCAAAATCGCTTCATTTAGTTCAAGAACATTCCATTATACTTGCTTTACTTCTGTTGATGACCATATTATAAACTTTTTTCAAGACATTATTCATTCCATCCAATCGGTCTTCCAAATCTTTTGTCGTCTTTCACAGGATGAAAATACACTCCTGGAAATTGAAATAAGAACACCGTGAATTCATTGTCCCAGGAAGGGGAAACTTTATTGACACATTCCTGGGGTCAGATACATCACATGATCACACTGACAGAACCACAGGCACATAGACACAGGCAACAGAGCATGCACAATGTCGGCACTAGTACAGTGTATATCCACCTTTCGCAGCAATGCAGGCTGCTATTCTCCCATGGAGACGATCGTAGAGATGCTGGATGTAGTCCTGTGGAACGGCTTGCCATGCCATTTCCACCTGGCGCCTCAGTTGGACCAGCGTTCGTGCCGGACGTGCAGACCGCGTGAGACGACGCTTCATCCAGTCCCAAACATGCTCAATGGGGGACAGATCCGGAGATCTTGCTGGCCAGGGTAGTTGACTTACACCTTCTAGAGCACGTTGGGTGGCACGGGATACATGCGGACGTGCATTGTCCTGTTGGAACAGCAAGTTCCCTTGCCGGTCTAGGAATGGTAGAACGATGGGTTCGATGACGGTTTGGATGTACCGTGCACTATTCAGTGTCCCCTCGACGATCACCAGTGGTGTACGGCCAGTGTAGGAGATCGCTCCCCACACCATGATGCCGGGTGTTGGCCCTGCGTGCCTCGGTCGTATGCAGTCCTGATTGTGGCGCTCACCTGCACGGCGCCAAACACGCATACGACCATCATTGGCACCAAGGCAGAAGCGACTCTCATCGCTGAAGACGACACGTCTCCATTCGTCCCTCCATTCACGCCTGTCGCGACACCACTGGAGGCGGGCTGCACGATGTTGGGGCGTGAGCGGAAGACGGCCTAACGGTGTGCGGGACCGTAGCCCAGCTTCATGGAGACGGTTGCGAATGGTCCTCGCCGATACCCCAGGAGCAACAGTGTCCCTAATTTGCTGGGAAGTGGCGGTGCGGTCCCCTACGGCACTGCGTAGGATCCTACGGTCTTGGCGTGCATCCGTGCGTCGCTGCGGTCCGGTCCCAGGTCGACGGGCACGTGCACCTTCCGCCGACCACTGGCGACAACGTCGATGTACTGTGGAGACCTCACGCCCCACGTGTTGAACAATTCGGCGGTACGTCCACCCGGCCTCCCGCATGCCCACTATACGCCCTCGCTCAAAGTCCGTCAACTGCACATACGGTTCACGTCCACGCTGTCGCGGCATGCTACCAGTGTTAAAGACTGCGATGGAGCTCCGTATGCCACGGCAAACTGGCTGACACTGACAGCGGCGGTGCACAAATGCTGCGCAGCTAGCGCCATTCGACGGCCAACACCGCGGTTCCTGGTGTGTCCGCTGTGCCGTGCGTGTGATCATTGCTTGTACAGCCCTCTCGCAGTGTCCGGAGCAAGTATGGTGGGTCTGACACACCGGTGTCAATGTGTTCTTTTTTCCATTTCCAGGAGTGTATCATCGGCAAATCTCAGACTTTGAAATTCTTCAGCCTGAACTGCAATTCCCTTTTCAATTTTCTCCTTCCCCACAGCTCGCTCAATGTACGAACTGAATGACATTGCATTAATTTCCACCCGAAAACAACTGCCTTGTCAGGGCCTCCCATGATGACCGTACTGGTCCGCTGGTTCGGCTCATTATGAATAGATGCCAGGATTAGTCTGTATTAGCGCCTAAAATCGTGAATGAGCTGCAGAAAAGCCTGTGTGCAGGAGGGAGAATTTCCATTAGACAGAAGTCTGTGAAAATCCAAAGTGCTATTATCAAACTACCATAGCTATCTGTAATCTTATTTCTCACAGTTTCAGATTTACAGCTGGAAATATGATAGTCACCGACTTGTCGTTTACAATCAGAATGACTGTGTTTAAAAATTAAAGAGAGTTGCACCGGATAGGAAACACTGTACTTCTTAATCTAATCACGATTTTCCTCTTTCTTTGCATTCTTTAATTTTCGTTTGTGTTCGATTCAAACAAAAAAAATTTTTAATCGAATAAAAGCTATTCTTAAGATTATTAATCTAAAGAATGATTTTCAACTGAGCGTATTACGAACAGCAAATTCTTTGTTTAGAATTACAATCTAAGTCTGACGTGAGGCACTAGAGGCCTATTCTGGAAGCGCTTGTTTCGAATCACGGTCGAGCCATTGAAACTGAAGTCTTCAACAATACAATTAAATAATTGTAGATGAAAGCTGGGAACTTACTTAATCAAGACTAAAGAAAGTCATTCTTCCATAAGTTATCCAATCGACAGCAGAAACTTTCGATGCTAACACTTCGAAATCAAATTTAGGTGATTTATTAACGTCGGAATGTAAGCGCCTGCATTTTTACTGCGAAACGTACCCCTTGTACGCTAACGGACTACAATGGACCATCCCGAACTAGTCGCTCACCTGGCCTGACGGCTGTTTTCTTCTTCTTTGGAGACTCCACTAAGCAACGACACTTTAATGCAAGGCTCGAAACAGCAACCTCTGCTTTGCGAGACATCTACGCTGCCACCGACACCATGGAGACCAGCCCATCTATGTTATGTAATTGATCAATTATGTGTCCTGTTTTCCGTGTGTGAAGGTTGCGAGGTAAAGGGCGAACTGTGGCGCCCTGGAAATATTCTATGTTCAGGCGGCCGCACAGGACGCTCGTCAAAGCCGCGGCCCGTTAGCAAACACGTGGTGGCGAAAGTTAACCGGACGAGAGGGGTAGCCCCAGTACATGGTCCAGCCGCGTGTCTGTGACGAGGGCGGTGCTTTGTGTTGATGAAGGAGGCACGCTGGGAGTGCCAAAGATGGCGGACTTTGTGAAACCATCATGACAAACATTTCACAGTTTCCGACCGGTGTGGCCGAGCGGTTCTAGGCGCTTTAGTCTGTAACCGCGCGACCGCTACGGTCGCAGGTTCGAATCCTGCCTCGGGCATGGATGTGTGTGATGTCCTTAGGTTAGTTAGGTTTAAGTAGTTCTAAGTTCTAGGGGACTGATGACCTTAGAAGTTAAGTCCCATAGTGCTCAGAGCCATTTCACAGTTCGTATAGGAATTAATAGTAGCCAGATGAATCATGATACCTCAAAACGAAACATGCACATTACCATTATTTGAACGACGATTCTGATGGTGTAATCAAGTTTCAATATCTTTATTAGTTTAAAGTTTAGTATCTGACTGTAAATTATACAAGCAACACGCAGCAACGAATTTCCAAAATATAAACGCTTCATCCGATTTTGTCGATCGCCATGTCTTTTGAATTACAGACACGTAACTTGAATAGTACATGAGTTATTGGAGGTCAAAGTGGCCGATTACTATCGATTGCGTCAGGCCATAAGTACTCCACAGTTACACGAAGAAACGGTAGCAGCATGCTTATATATATATATATATATATATATATATATATATATATATATATATATATATATATATATATATATATATATATATATATTGATTCATCTACGTCTTTGTTAATATCCGATATATGCTATCGATGAAGGAACTGGTCAATTATTTGCTGTGTTTTAGAAAGCACAGAGACATTAGACTCCTGGCCTACCTTTTGCTTCCTTTCTTTTGTCATATGTTTATTTAGTTGTTTATGTATTTGATAATGTGCGTTAGAGCGTGTTTATGGTCCAGCCGTAGGAACATTCATTTTATTTCAAGTAGTTAAATGTAAATCCAGTATTTCGTATGTGCTTAAATGTGTTTCATTATGTTTGTGTGGGTGCGTTGGCATGAAGACATGGCGCGAGCGCTCTAGCAATCACAGCACTCGTGAATGGGGAGACTGGATGGAAGCGAGTTGGGGTGAGGAGTTCTGGGCAGGGACACGGACAGCAAGGGAGAGGACACGGAAAGTGCTGGACGGCGCGCCGGACGCACGGTCGCGGGAAAGACTTGGAGTGGAGCAGTTTGCGAGAGAAAGAAATGTTTCGGAGTACCGACCTGTGCTCTAGTGTGATTTCCGTGGCTTCTGCAGTGAAGACGTAGTGTGCGTTTAGAAGTAAATATCTCCTGAGCTATGTTGTTGTTCATAACTAATTACGTGCAGTAAGAATCTATTGTTTCCCTGTTATTCAAATTATATTTTATTTAACTGCTGGACCATCGACACCAATAAGTGTTTTGCAGAAATATACCGCATTCTCAAAAGTACTTCTACTATCGTACTCATCATTTAAAGTCGTTAAGATAGTACCTGCAGATTTTATTTAATTGCAATCTTTCATTTATAAATTTCTAGATTAATTCGCAGCTGCCGAGTGATAGGAACCTTCGACCATTCGATTCATGTGTCTGCCGGCCGGTGTGCCCAAGCGGTTCTAGGCGTTTCAGTCTGGAACCGCGAGACCGCTACGGTCGCAGGTTCGAATCCTGCCTCGGGCATGGATGTGAGTGATGTCCTTAGGCTAGTTAGGTTTAAGTAGTTCTCAGTTCTCGGCGACAGATGACCTCAGATGTTAAGCCCCATAGTGCTCAGAGCCATTTGAACCATTTGATTCATGTGTCTATTCGTATTGTGTACTGTAGACTCAGCAGTATTTGGCTTGTGATGCGGCAACTACATATCCCAGCCTCTAGACAACGATACTAGCGAAATCTTTTAATATTGCAACACAGAGTGCGTAGTTATATATGAAAGCCCGCAACTGGGGGCTCGTCCGGGATTTTGTGTCCTGCAAAGTGGTAATTCCTTTGCTCTCCGTTATTCAGCGTACTATGCGAAGTGTAAAAACCTTTGCAAAACCAGTAGAGATTCCTGTAGAGATTCCGATCTCACAAGGTAGTAAGTAAAAGAAATAGAGTTCGATGATTGACAATCAGTTAAAATTATGTACCACGGTTGACTCAGCTGAAGTACGATCTAATGTGTGACATGAGGATAGTATTGACATGGAAGACGAGTGATTTCCAAGTTTTCAAATGTTCTTCTTCATGAGCCTGTGTGAAAATCATTTAGAAAATGAATATGCAGTCATAGCAGTTAATGCCGACGTAGAAGGCAACATTTGTGATGAAACCTTGCAAGAGGAAATGAGGACAGCCAACATCGTGAAACAGAATGTTTGTGTGTTTTCGAAAGTCAGCATTATGGAAACGAGAACTTGAACATATTTGAGAAAGTAATGATGAAGTACTTTCCTTTAAGTAACACTAGAAATGATATCATAGTGGCTCTGGACAGGAGGATATTGTAGTGTTAGCAGTTAGCCAACACTACGCACACTACTTAGTTGAGGAGGCCAAATGCACGCTATAAGCTCACGCAGGATGGCGTGAGGTCTGAAACAGGATACGTAATGAATGCTATAAAGAAAAGTACGTAGCTTCTGGAATACTTAACTTTAATCCAGCATTTGTATACATCGTTCTTGATGACACATGCTTCATACGGTAACTATCAATTGCTATGGCGCCTTGCTAGGTCGTAGCCATTGACTTAGCTGAAGGCTATTCTAACTATCTGCTCTGCAAATGAGCGAGGCTTCGTCAGTGTGCATCGCTAGCTAAGTCGTCCGTACAACTGGGGCGAGTGCTAGTCCGTCTCTCGAGACCTGCCGTGTGGTGGCGCTCGGTCTGCGATCACTGACAGTGGCGACACGCGGGTCCGACATGTACTGATGGACCGCGGCCGATTTAAAGCTACCACTTAGCAAGTGTGGTGTCTGGCGGTGACACCACAGATATAACATCATGGACTGAAGGATATTAACGATTTCGTTGGAAACGCATGTGCTTCCTCTCCATCGATTTACACCTACCCAAGAACCGTCTCCTGTTACCGAGCGATGGAGAAAGACATCATCTTAACGCACATAACGCTCCAAATGTACCTCACGCCTGTGACCATCGGACAGCTGCCTTGTTACCTACTGCTCACACATTCTCTTAGCGTAGGTCATTATGGTTGATAGTATATTCACATCCGTTACTTGTTTCGAATTCCGCTACAGCTCCATCAGCAATGACGTCTCAGTTGGTTCGGATACGTTGGTCAGTCTGCTCTTGATCACAGTTGGGCCGCGCATTGGGGTTTTACTCCGTTGTTCATTACTGACAGGGCAAGTTGCTTTCTTTAATCGTTCTATCTACTCATACTCTCTGTTTCGGTGCAAATGTTCAAATGTGTGAAATCCTATGAGACTTAACTGCTAAGGTCATCAGTCCCTAAGCTTACACACTACTTAACCTAAATTATCCTAAGGACAAACACACACACTCATGCCCGAGGGAGGACTCGAACCTCCGCCGGGACCAGACGCACAGTCCATGACTGCAGCACTTAGACCGCTCGGCTAATCCCGCGCGGCGTTTCGGTGCATGCTACTCCGTCCATTATCATAACACCTTTGTGAAGTATTGTTAAGGAACGATTATCTGTTCCGTAACACAATATTTCTTTCGGAATACCTCTCCATAATAAACACAGAGGAGCCAAAGAAACTGGTACACCTGCCTAATATCGTGTAGGACCCCCACGAACACGCAGAAGTGCCGCAACAATACGTGGCATGGACTCGACTAATGTCTGAAGTAGTGCTGGAGGGAACTGACACCATGAATCCTGCAGGGCTGTCCGTAAATCTGTAAGAGTACGAGGGGGTGGAGATCTCTTTTGAGCAGCACGTTGCAAGGCATCTCCGATATGCTCAATAACGATCATGTCTGGGGTGTTTGGTGGCCAGCGAAGGTGTTTAAACTCAGAAGAGTGTTCCTGGAGTCACCCTGTAGTAATTCTGGACGTGTGGGGTGTCCTGCTGGAATTGTCCAAGTCCGTCGGAATGCACAATATACATGAATGGATGCAGGTGGTGAGACAGCATGCTTACTTACGTGTCACCTGTCGGAGTCGTATCTTTCCGACTGCACACGCCCCACACCATTACAGAGGCTGCACCAGCTTGAACAGTCCCCTGCTGACATGCAGGGTCCATGGATTCATGAGGTTGTCTCCATACCCGTACACGTCCATCCACTCGGTACAATTTGAACGAGACTCGTCCGACCAGGCAACATGTTTTCAATCATCAACAGTCCAATGTCGGTGTCAACGGGCCCAGGCAAGGCGTAAAGCTCTGTGTCGTGCAGTCATGAAGGGTACACGAGTGGGCATTCGGCTCCGAAAGCGTATATCGATGATTTTTCGTTGAAAGGTTCGCACGCTGACACTTGTTGATGGCGCAGTGTTGAAATCTGAAGCATTTTGCGGAATAGTTTCACTTCCATCACGTTGAACAGTTCTCTTCGGTCATCATTGGTCCAGTTCTTGCAGGATCTTTTTCCGGCCGCAGAAACGTCAGAGATTTGATGTTTTGTTGAATTCCTTATATTCACGATACACTCGTGAAGTGGTTGTAAGGCAAAATCCCCACTTCGTTGCTACCTTGGAGATACTGTGTCCCATCGCTCGTGCGCAGACTATAACACCGCGTTCCAACTCACTTAAATCTTCATAACCTGCCATTGTAGCAACAGGAACCGCTGTAACAACTGCGTAATTTTTTTCTTTTTTTTTCTTTATTGTGATTTCATTCCACTGCCCTATATGGGCAGGTGAGGGCTGTCAGCGACACAATCCGCCGCTCTTCAGCCGAGTGACATGACAACTAATACAAGACTAAAATGTTACATATAAGGCGATAAAGAGGGGGACGTAAAACAGAGTAATGGGAGATAATGGAGGTAAAAATACACTGTCATGCAGACGTTCATGAGGGACAATTAAAAAAGTCGACACAAAGTTAAAAAACACAGTTTCGATTCTTAAAAAGAAGACACTGAAGGCACACGCAGAGGTTAAAAGTTGGCCACAGTATTAAAAACACTCCAGAACAACACACTTTAAACCCACTTGGAGCGCACACGATGAAGAATGAAACTGCCAGGTGGGACCTGCCGAGGGAGATGCCGGAGAGGATGGAAAAGAAGGGGAGAGCAAGGTGCAGCAGGGGAGGCGGCGGGATGAAAAGAGTAGGAACGTCAGTGGGTACACCAAGAGGCAGGAGACTGGTGGGGCAGGAGATGAAGAGCGAAGACAAGGCAGGAGGGAGTGCAGAGACACTGAAGAGGAGCACAAGAGAGGGAGGGGGAGTAGGAGGGGAAAGCCACTCTGAGAAGGGAGGGGGAGGAGAGGGAGCCCTGAAGAGGAGGCAGGAGGAAGATGGGGTTAGAGTTGGTAGGAAGGGTAGATGTCAGGACGAAACTCATCATCCGGGAGAGGTAGATGGTGGAAGTTGCTTTGGGAAAGGAGGCAGAGGGTGTGGAGATGGAGAGAGGGTGGGACACAACGGTAAAGGCGCGGCAACGAGCTGGGGGTGGAGAGGAAGGGTGACGCCAGAGGGTGAGGGGGATCAATGTGGTGGACAATATATAGTGTGCAGATGTGTTAAAGGAAAAGGTGGGGGAAGGGGATGAGGTCGTTAAGGATGCGCGTGGGGGATGGAAGGTGGGTGCAGAGGGCCAGGTGCATTGCATGTTGTTCGAGGATTTGGAGGGATTTACAGAACCTGCGATGGGCGGATATCCAAGCCACGCTGGCATAACAGAGGATGGGGCGGATCAAGGATTTGTAGGTATGAGGGATGGTGGAAGGATGCAGACCCCATGTCCGGCCAGACAGGAGTTTCAGGAGGCGGAGTCTGTTGTGAGCTTTGTGTTGGATGGTAAGGACATGGGGAGTCCAGGTGAGGTGGCGGTTGAGAGTGAGGCCAAGGTATTTGAGGGTAGGAGTGAGGTGGATAGGACGGCCATAAATGGTGAGGTAGAAATCATGGAGACGGAAGGAGCAGGTGGTGCGGCCTATGATGGTTGCCTGGGTCTTGGAGGGGTTGATACGTAGGAACCAAGCGGTGAATTGGTCAAGGTGGGTTTGGAGGGTACGTTGGGACCGTTGAAGGGTAGGATAAAGGGCTGGAGGAGATGAACAGACTGGGGAGGTTTGGGCATATCAGCAGTGTACAGGAGATGGAGGAGAGGGGAAAGGACGGAGTCTTGGGGCACGCTGGCAAAGGGATAGAAACTATGGGAGTTGTGATTGAGGATAGTCACATAGGAGGGACGATGGGAGAGGAAGGAAGCAACGAGACAGATGAAGTTGATGGGGAGTGCATAGGTCTGGAGTTTGAAGAGGAGCCCAGGATGCCAGACACAGTCATAGGCGTTCTGGACGGAAAGGGACATGAAGATGGCGGAGCGACGGGAGTTAAGTTGGAGGGAAAGAAGATTGGTAAGATTAAGGAGCTGGTTGTCGGCAGAGAAGGAGGGCTGGAAGCCACATTGGGTAAGGGGAAGGAGGTGGTGCTGGTTAAGATGGCGGTGAATATGGTGAGAGAGGATGGTCTCGAAGACCTTACTGAACACGGACGTGAGGCAGATGGGACAATAGGAAGAGGTATCAGAGGGGGGTTCGTTGTGTTTAGGGAACAGCACGACACGGGAAGTCTTCCACAGGTCAGGGTAAAGTCCAGTGGAGAGAAGGACATTGTACAGAGTAGCAAGGACAGCCTGGAAGGATGAGGGAGGATTCCTTGAGGTGGCAGTAGGTGATGCCATCATGACCAGGAGTGGCGTTGCGTTTGGAGCTGAGGATGAGTGTGATGTCATGTGTGGTGATGGGAGTGTTGATGTCTGAGGAGGGTAACAGATCCAAGTACTGGAAGCTAGGGGCGAGCGGTGGGACAGAGGTGTCAGTGTGGTCAAGGATGGTGGGGAAGAGGGAGTAATCAAAATAGGGATCATCAGGAATGGAGAAGACCTCGGAGAAGTGGGAAGCAAAATGGTTAGCTTTACTGAGGTTGTCAGGAAAGGATGGATCGTCATGGAGGATAGGGTAATGTGGGGTGGGATGGATACCACTAAGGCGATGGTTGATAGGGAGGGTGGAGTTGAGGCATGTGCATGTCTGGCGCCAGTCCTGGCGTTTCTTTGCAGTAAGGGGGTTCCGGATGTGTCGCTGTAATTGCTGGTGGCAAATGAGTGAGGAAGGGGCAGTAGAGCCTGCAGGATTTATTCAGAAGGACGGCCTGTGGAGGAAGCATAGGACGGTGAGGGTGGATGAGTTTGGTAGGGACATGAGCCTCCACAGCGTCAGTGATGGTCTTCTGAAGGAAGGAAGAGGCATGGGTGATGTCAGCAGGATGTTGAAAGGTGAGGGGGTGGCTTTCGACCTGTAAGGCAATGGATTCCTGGTAGGCATCCCAGTCAGCACGGCTGTAATCATGGAGAGACTATGGACAGGCAGCTGGACGGGTGGCTGCAGGGGCAGAGGAGATGGTGAGAAGGACAGTGAGATGGTCACTACCAACGGGATCGAGGACATCAATGGCGATGCAATCAAGGAGGTTGGGGGAAGAGCGGATAACATCAGGGGTGGAGTTACTTTCAGGATGGGTGTGCTGTGAGAGAGGAACACGGTCAACATGGAGGGTGGCAAGGAACTGATGCCACCGCGGAAGGGTGGCAGGGTCATGGCTGTGGATGTTGAGGTCAGCGACAATCACATGGGTGGAGAAGGTATGGTCAACATGGGAAATGAAGTCAAAGGGGAGAGGAGCTGTGGGGCGGATATAGTGGCACAGGTGATGATGAGGGAGGGAAAAAATATCCTGAGGTGAAGGTCATTGAGGAGGGGTTGTGGCCGGACAGGGAGATGCTTGAGGTGGCCTATAGCGACCCCACCTCAGGGAAGGGGAAGGGGATTGCCAGCGCAGGAGATTGGGGGAGGTGCAGACAACATGGTGGGGTTGGAGGAAGGTTTCATTAAGGATGAAGGAGGAACCTGGTGCTGGGATAGGGTATGCATGAAGAGGTATTTGTTGGCAGGGAGGGAGTGAATGTTGAGGTAGAGGTGACGATACTGGTGATGTGCCAAGAGGTTGGAGGTGGGAAGGAAGCGGGATGAGGAGAGAGGGGCTTAAATGAGGGTGTCGAGGTGGGTGAAGGTAAAGTGGGCCTGGTTGTGGGAGTAGGTGGTGTAGGTGTTAAAGTGGAAAAAAGAGCGGGTGGCGAGGGAAATCTGCTGGTGTGTGTGGGGGCGCTGGAAGGGGTGGATGTTCTGCAGGACGATAGTGAGGAACCAAATGATGTCTTCTGCTGTAGGGGGAGGGTGGAGGGAATTGTTGGGGTGGATGGGCAGGTCGATAAGGGCGAACGGGGACAGCGAACTCAGGGTTGGTGGGAGGGGTTTGCTTTGCATTTGGAGGAATGGGTGGGGTGAGGTTCATTGCAGGTGTTGCAGGAAGGGGGAGAGGCGAGGTTGGGACACTGTTTAAGGAAGTGGGAAGTGGGAGGCTTTACAATGGGGTCAGGTGGCGGGGTTCTTGCAGTTTTGGGAGAGGTGGTCGTTCTACAGGAGATATTGTTGGCAGCCGTAGGAGGGGAATGGGACGGGGCAACAGTGTGGTGGCGGTTGAAAATCAGGGCTCCCTGTGTGAGGAGGTGGTCGATGGAGGAGGCGGACTCTGTAAATATACGCATAAGGAAGGTAGGGCCAGAGGAGTTGTAAATACAATGGGCTGAGCAGATTTCCAGGGCAGGGTGGGTGTTCAGTTCCACCAACACCTCAGCCTCTGTGACCACAGGGCCAAGTTTTGTGATCACGGTGGTGAAGGCTGGCACACGATGAGGGGTTTGGGGCTGACAAGGAGAGGAGGATGTAAGGAAAGGGGTGAGGGATGCACGGGGGCCAAAGGTGATGCAGGGAAGGCGCCGAAGGAGATCAGTATGGAAAGAGGGAGAAGGGGACTTGATGAGAACAGAGTCTCTGCGAGGGATAAGTTGGGTGATGGGTGCACTGGAGATGTACTTCCGGATTTCAAGGGTGAGGGTGCAGGCATCGAGGAATTGCGGATCAGGATTGGCTAGGACAAAGGTATACAGGGAGAGGGCTTGGGAGGTGGGTTGGATTTCGTGGCGGGGTCAGAGGGAAGTGGGATGGGCTGTTGTTTTTTGTAGGACAGGGTGGAGGAGAGGTCACTACTGGGGTGTTTGGAAGATTTTTTAGTGGGTGTGGCTTGGGAGGAGGGATGAGGGACCAGATGGATGGGGAGGTGGTGGTGGCAGGGCTCTCCTCTGAGGCAGTGGCACTGGCTAAGAGGGTAGGGCGCTCTGTGGTGGCGACTGTGCACAGCGGACAGTTGCTAGGGTGGGCGAAGCAGGGGTAGTTGCAGGGGGAGGTTTGGGAGGGGAGGAAAGTCGTCTTGCCGGGTGATAGGAGTGGGAGGTGGGAGGAAGGGCAGGAGCAGGGGCAGGAGTGACACAAAGGTAAGGATACATTGATGAGGTGAAGATAGAGGGAGATGAGACTGTGAGTAGGGGAGGTGGACGAGACGGATTAATCCCAGAGGAACCACTCCGCGATGTCACAGTGGGGGCAGGTGGAGGGGAGGTGTAGATGATGGTGGTAATAGGGGTGTCCATGATTGCAGGCAGTGCCCACAGGTGACAGGACGCCGAAGTATGAAAGGAACTAAAACGGGGGGCAGCGACGAGCACTGGGCGGCGGCGAGCACCGGGAGATGGCGGCTACAGCAGCAGTGGAAACAACAGCAGAAGCCGCAGTAGCATCAGCGAGCTCCGACAGACAGCAACCAGGCAGCGGCAACAGCAGCAGCGAGCACTGGGAAGCGGCGACCAGGTGGAAGCAGCAGCAGCAGCGAGCACTGGGAGGTGGCGACCAGGTGGAAGCAGCAGCAGCAGCAGCGACCACTGGGAAGCGGCGACCAGGTGGAAGCAGCAGGAGCAGCGGGCACTGGAAGGCAGCGACCAGGCAACGGAGGAAGTAGCAGCAGCCGCACTGACCACTGGGAGGCGGCGACCAGGAGGAGGGGGCAGCAGCAGTAGTAGCAGCGAGAACTCGGAGACGGCGATCGGGCAGTGGAGACAGCAGCAGCAGGAGTAGCAGTGCCGACCTCTGGGAAGTGGCGACCAGGCGGCGGAGGCGGCAGCAGCAGCAGCACCGACCACTGGGAGGGGGCGACCAGGAAGTGTGTGTAGCAGCAGCAGTAGTAGCGAGCACTGGGAGGGGTAGACCAGGAGGCGGAGGCAGCAGCAGCAGAAGCACCGCCGACTGGGATGCAGCGACCGGGAGGCCAAGGCAGCAGCAGGAGAAGCACTGACGACTGGGATGGGACGACTGGTAGGCCAAGGCAGCAGCAGCAGCGAGCACTCGGCGGCGGAGACCAGGTGACTGAGGCAGCAGCAGCAGACGCACTGACGACTAGGAGGCGGCAACCGGGAAGCCGAGGAAGCAGCAGCAGCGAGAACTGGGAGGCGGAGACAAGGTGATGGAGGCAGCATCAGCAGCAGCAGCGAGCACCAGATGGATGAGATCAGGCGGCGGAGGAAGCAGCAGCAGCAGCAGCATCGAGCACTGGGAGGCTCGACCAGGTGACACAGGCAGCAACAGCAGCCGCACCAACCACAGGGAGGTGGCGACCAGGACGTGGGTGTAGCAAAAGTAGTAGTAGCGAGCACTGCTAGGGGTAGACCAGGGGGCGGAGGCAGCAGCAGCGAGCACTGGGAGGTGTCGAGAAGGCGGCAGAGGCAGCTGCAGCAGAAGCACCGACGACTGGGATGCAGCGACCGGGAGGCCAAGGCAGCAGCAGCAGAAGCACCGACGACTGGGATGCAGCGGCCAGGAGGCCGAGGCAGCAGCAGCAGCATCAGCGAGCACTGGGAGGCGGCTACCAGGGGGCGGAGACAGCGGCAGCAGCAGCAGTGAGCACTTGGAGGCTGCGACCAGGAGAAAGAGGCAGGAGCAGCAGCAGCACCGACCAATGGGAGGCGGCGTCCACGAGGTATAGGCAGCATCAGCAGTAGCAGCGAGCACTGGGAAGCGGCGACTGGGCGGCGGAGGCAGCAGCAGCAGCAGCACTACTGACCTCCAGGAGGTGGCGACCAGGCCGCGAAGGCAGTAGCAGCAGTAACAGCAAGCACTGGGAGAGGTCGACCAGGCAGCGGAGGCAACAGCTGCAGTAGCACCGACCGGGAGACCGGAGCAGCAGCAGCAGGAGCAGCAGTGAGCACTGGGAGGCGTCGATCAGGCGGTGGAGGCAGTACCAGCGGCAGCACCGATCACTGGTGGTGGCGACGAGGTGCAGCAGCATCGAGCACTGGGAGGCGGCGAACAGGCGGCGGTTGCAGCAGAAGCAGCAGCAGCAGCGAGCACTAGGAGGCGGGGACTAGGCGGCTCAGGCAGCAGCAGCAGCTGCAGCAGCGAGCACTGGGAGGCGGCGAACAGGCGGCGGTTGCAGCAGAAGCACTGACGACTGGGAGAAAACGACCGGGAGGCGAAGGCAGCAGCAGCAAGAGTACTGACCTCTGGAAGGCGGCAGCAGCGAGCACTGGGAACCGGAGACCTGGCGGCTGAGGCAGCAGCAGAAGCATCGACGACTAGGATGCGGCGACCAGGATTCCGAGGCAGCAGCAGCAGCAGCAGCAACGAAACCAGGGAGGTAGAGACCAGGTGGCAGAGGCCGCAGCATCAGAAGCACCGACGACTGGGATGCGGCGACCGGGAGGCCGAGGCAGCAGCAGCAGCGATCACTGGGAACGAGACCTGGCGGCTAAGGCAGCAGCAGCAGAAGCACCTACGACTGGGATGCGGTGACCGGGAGGCCAAAGCCACTGCAGCAGCGTGCACTGGGCACTGGAGACCTGACAGCTGAGGTAGTTGCAGCAGAAGAACTGACGTCTGGGATGCGGTGACTGGGAGGCGAGGCTGCAGCAGCAGCGAGCAGTGGGAACGGGAGACCTGGTGGCTGAGGCAGTGGTTGGAGAAGCACCGACGGCTGTGGAGTGGTGACCAGGACGCCGAGGCAGCAGCAGTCGCGAGCAGTGGGAACCAGAGACCTGGCGGCTGAGGCAGCAGCAGCAGAAGCACCGATGACTGGGATGTGGTGACCGGGAGGCCTAGGCAATAGCAGCAGCTATACCAGGCGGCTGATGCAGCTACAGCAGATGCACCAGCGACTGGGATGTGGTGCCCGGGAGTCCGAGGCAGCAGCAGCAGCGAGCCCTTGGCCGCGGAGGCCAGGTGGCAGTGGCAGCAGCAGCAAAAGCACCGACGACTGAGAAGCGGTGACCGGGATGCCGAGGCAGCAGCAGCAGCGAGCCCTGGGACGCGGAGACCAGATGGCAGAGGCAGCAGCAGAAGAAGCATCGACGACTGGGATGCGGCGACCAAGATGCCGAGGCAACAGCAGCAGCAGCAGCGAGCCCCGGGAGGCGGAGACAAGGTGCCTGAGGCAGCAGCAGCAGAAGCACCGATGACTGGGATACGGTGCCCAGGAGGCCAAGGCAGCAGCTAGCCCTGGGAACCGGAGACCTGGCGGCTGAGGCAGCAGCAGCAGAAGCACCAACGACTGGGATGCAGTGACCGGGAAGCCGAGACAGCACCAGCAGCGAGCAGTGGGAACTGGAGACTTGGCGGCTGAAGCAGCAGCAGCAGATGCACTGGCGACTGGGATGTGGTGACCAGGAGGCCGAGGCAATAGCAGCAGCGAGCAGTGGGAACTGGATACCTGGCGGCTGATGCAGCTGCAGCAGATGAACCGACGACTGGGATGTGGTGCCCGGCAGTTCGAGGCAGCAGCAGCAGCGAGCTCTTGGCCGCGGACGCCAGGTGGCAGTGGCAGCAGCAGCAGAAGCACCGACAACTGAGAAGCGGTGACCGGGATGCCGCGGCAGCAGCAGCAGCGAGCCCTGGGACGCAATGACCAGGTGGCAGAGGCAGCAGCAGCAGAAGCACCGACGACTGGGATGCGGTGACCAAGACGCCGAGGCAGCAGCAGCAGCAGCAGTGAGCCCTGGGAGGCGGAGACCAGGTGCTTGAGACAGCAGCAGCAGAAGCACCGACGACAGGGATGTGGTGACCGGAATGCCGAGGCAGTAGCAGCAATGCGCACTGGGAACTGGAGACCTGGCAGCTGAGGCAGCAGCAGCAGAAGCACCGACGACTGGGATGCGGCGACTGGGAGGCCAAGGCAGCAGCAGCAGTAGCACCGACGACTGGGATGCAGCGGCCAGGAGGCCGAGGCAGCAGCAGCATCAGCGAGCACTGGGAGGAGGCAACCAGGGGGCGGAGAATGCGGCAGCAGCAGCAGTGAGCACTTGGAGGCTGCGACCAGGGGAAAAAGGCAGGAGCAGCAGCAGCACCGACCACTGGGAGGCGGCGTCCACGAGGTATAGGCAGCAGCAGCAGTAGCAGCGAGCACTGGGAAGCGGCGACTGGGCGGCGGAGGCAGCAGCAGCAGCACTACTGACCTCCGGGAGGCGGCGACCAGGCCGCGAAGGCAGTAACAGCAGTAACAGCGAGCACTGGGAGAGGTCGACCAGGCAGCGGAGGCAGCAGCTGCAGTAGCACCGACCGGGAGACCGGAGCAGCAGCAGCAGGAGGAGCAGGGAGCACTGGGAGGCGGCGAACAGGCGGCGGTTGCAGCAGAAGCACTGACGACTGGGAGAAAACGACCGGGAGGCGAAGGCAGCAGCAGCAAGAGTACTGACCTCTGGAAGGCGGCGACCAGGACACGGAGACAGTAGCAGCAGCCGCAGCGAGCACTGGGAGGCGCCGACCAGGCAGCAGAGAAAGCAGTAGCAGGAGCACCAACCACTGGGAGGCGGCGACCAGTGGGTGGATGTAGCAGCAGCAACAGCGAGCACCAGGAGGCGGTGACCACGCGGTGCAGGCAGCAGCAGCAGCAGCAGCAGCAGCAGTGACCACTGGGTGGCGGCGACCAGGCGGCAAAGGCAGTAGCAGCAGCAGCACCTACCACTGGGGGTGGCGACGAGGAGGCGGAGGCAGCTGCAGCAACAGCAGCAGCAGCGAGCACATCTATGCGGCGACCCAGCGGCAGAGGCAGCAGCAGCAGAAAAACTGACGACTAGGAGGCAGCGAGTGAGAGGCCGAGGCAGCAGCAGCAGCAGCTGCGAGCACTGGGACGCGTTGACCAGGCGGCTGAGGCAGCAGCAGCAGAAGCACCGACGACTGGGATGCAGCGAGCGTGAGGCTGA
Source organism: Schistocerca nitens (assembly GCF_023898315.1). Taxonomy (NCBI): domain Eukaryota; kingdom Metazoa; phylum Arthropoda; class Insecta; order Orthoptera; family Acrididae; genus Schistocerca; species Schistocerca nitens. The sequence continues at coordinate 75,628,589 of NC_064616.1, read as the reverse complement.
GGCAGCAGCAGCAGCAGCAGCGAGCACTGGGAAGCGGGGACCAGGCGACGGAGGCAGCAGCAACAGCAGCGAGCACCTGGTGGCGGCGACCAGGCGGCGGAGGCAGCAGCAGCAGCGAGCCCCGGGAGGCGGAGACCAGGTGCCTGAGGCAGCAGCAGCAGAAGCACCGATGACTGGGACACGGTGCCCAGGAGGCCGAGGCAGCGGCAGCAGCGAGCACTGGGAACCGGAGACCTGGCGGCTGAGGCAGCAGCAGCAGAAGCACCGACGACTGGGATGCAGCGAACGGAAGGCCGAGGCAGCAGCAACAGCAGCAGCGCGCCCTGGGAGGCAGAAATCAGGTGGTTGAGGCAGCAGCAGCAGAAGCACCGACGACTGGGATGCGGTGACCGGGAGGCCGAGGCAGCAGCAGCAGCGAGCCCTGGGACGCGGAGATCAGGTGGAAGAGGCAGCAGCAGCAGCAGAAGCGAGCCCTGGGCAGCGGAGACCAGGTGGCTGAGACAGCAGCAGCAGAAGCACCGACGAGTTGGACGTAGTGACCGGAAGGCCGAGGCAACAGCAGCAACGAGCACTGGATACCGGAGACCTAGCAGCTGAGGCAGCAGCAGCAGAAGCACCGACGAGTGGGATGCGGCAACCAGGAGGCTGAGGCAGCAAAAGCAGTGAGCCGTGGGAGGCGGAGACCAGGTGGCAGAGGCAGCAGCAGCAGAAGCACCGACGACTGGGATGCGGCGACCAGGATTCCGATGCAGTAGCAGCAGCAGCAGCAGCAACGAGCCCGGGGAGGTAGAGACCAGGTGGCAGACGCAGCAGCATCAGAAGCACCGGCGACTGGGATGCAGCGACCGGGAGGCCGAGTCAGCAGCAGCAGCTAGCACTGGGAATGGGAGACCTGGCGGCTGAGGCTGCAGCATCAGAAGCACCGACGACTGGGATGTGGCGATTGGGAGGCCGAGGCAGCAGCAGCAGCACCAGCAGTGAGCACTGGAACCGGAGACCTGGCGGCTGAGACAGCAGCAGCAGAAGCACCAACGACTGGGATGCGGTGACGGGGAGGCCGAGGCAGCAGCATCGGCGAGCAGTGGGAACCGGAGACCTGGCAGCTGAGGCAGCAGAATCAGAAGCAGAAGCACCGACGACTGGGATTCGGTGACCGCAAGGCAGAGGCAGCAGCAGCAGCGATCACTGGGAACCGGAGACCTGACAGCTGAGGTAGTTGCAGCAGAAGAACTGTCGTCTGGGATGCGGTGACCGGGAGGCGAGGCTGCAGCAGCAGTGTGCAGTGGGAACGTGAGACCTGGTGGCTGAGGCAGCGGTTGGAGAAGCACCGATGACTGGGATGTGGTGACCGGGAGGCCTAGGCAATAGCAGCAGCTATACCTGGCGGCTGATGCAGCTACAGCAGATGCACCAGCGACTGGGATGTGGTGCCCGGGAGTCCGAGACAGCAGCAGCAGCGAGCCCTTGGCCGCGGAGGCCAGGTGGCAGTGGCAGCAGCAGCAAAAGCACCGACGACTGAGAAGCGGTGACCGGGATGCCGAGGCAGCAGCAGCAGTGAGCCCTGGGACGCAGAGACCAGATGGCAGAGGCAGCAGCAGAAGAAGCACCGACGACTGGGATGTGGCGACCAAGATGCCGAGGCAACAGCAGCAGCAGCAGCGAGCCCCGGGAGGCGGAGACCAGGTGCCTGAGGCAGCAGCAGCAGAAGCACCGATGACTGGGATACGGTGCCCAGGAGGCCAAGGCAGCAGCTAGCACTGGGAACCGGAGACCTGGCGGCTGAGGCAGCAGCAGCAGAAGCACCAACGACTGGGATGCAGTGACCGGGAAGCCGAGAGAGCACCAGCAGCGAGCAGTGGGAACTGGAGACTTGGCGGCTGAAGCAGCAGCAGCAGATGCACTGGCGACTGGGATGTGGTGACCAGGAGGCCGAGGCAGCAGCAGCAGCGAGGCCTGGGACGCGGAGACTAGGTGGCAGAGGCAGCAGCAGCAGAAGTAGCGACGACTGAGATGCGGTGACCGGAAGGCCGAGGCAGCAGCAGCAGCGAGCCCTGGGACGCAGAGACCAGATGGCAGAGGCAGCAGCAGAAGAAGCACCGACGACTGGGATGCACCGGAGACCAGGTGCCTGAGGCAGCAGCAGTAGATGCACTGATGACTGGGATACGGTGCCCAGGAGGCCAAGGCAGCAGCTAGCACTGGGAACCGGAGACCTGACAGCTGAGACAGCAGCAGCAGAAGCACCGACGAGTGAAATGTGGCGACTGGGAGGACGAGGCAGCAGTAGCAGCAGCGAGCCGTGGATGGCGGAGACCAGGTGGCAGAGGCAGCAGCAGTAGAAGCACCTATGAACTGGGATGCGGTGACTGGGAGGCTGAGGCAGCAGCAGCAGCGACCACTGGGAACCAGAGACCTGGACGGCTGAGGCAGCAGCAGCAGAAGCACCGACGACTGGGATGCGGCGACCGGGATGCCGAGGCAGCAGCAGCAGCAGCAGCAGCAGCAGCGAGCACCTGATGGCGGCGACCAGTAGGCGGAGGCAGCTGCAGCAGCGAGCAGTGGGAACCGGAGACCTTGCGGCTGAGGCAGCGGCAGCAGAAGCACCTATGAACTGGGATGCGGTGACTGGGAGGCTGAGGCAGCAGCAGCAGCGACCACTGGGAACCAGAGACCTGGCAGCTGAGGCTGCATCAGCAGAAGTACAAACGATTGGGATGTGGTGTATGGGAGGGCGAGGCAGTAGCAGCAGCAGCAGCAGCAGCAGCAGCTAGCACTGGGAGCCAGAGAACTGGATGGCTGAGGCAGCAGCAGGAGAAGCACCGACAACTGGGATGCAGTGACCGGGAGTCCGAGGCAACAGCAGCAGCGAGCATTGGGAACTGGAGGCCTGGCGGCTTTGGCAGCAGACGCACTGACGACTGGGATGCGGTTACCGGGAGGCCGAGACAGCAGCAGCAGCAACAGCAACAACGAGCACTGGGCACCGGAGACCTGGCGGCTGAGGCAGAAGCAGCAGAAGCACCGACGACTTGGATGTGGTGACCGGGAGGCGGAGGCAGCAGCATCAGCAAGCAGTGGGAACCGGAAACCTGCCGGCTAAGGGACCAGTAGCAGAGGCACGGGTGACTGGGATGCGGAGAAAGGGAATCCGAGCCGACTGGGAGGCGGTGATCGGGAGGCCGAGGCAGCAGCAGCAGCAGCAGTGAGCACTGGGAGGCGGAGACCAGGTTACAGAGGCAGCAGCAGCAGAAGCACCAACGACTGAGATGCAGCGAGCGGGAGGCTGAGGCAGCAGCAGCAGCAGCAGCAGCGAGCACTGGGAGGCGGGGACCAGGCGACGGAGGCAGCAGCAACAGCAGCGAGCACCTGGTGGCGGCGACCAAGCGGCGGAGGCAGCAGCAGCAGCAGCAGCGAGCCCCGGGAGGCGGAGACCAGGTGCCTGAGGCAGCAGCAGCAGAAGCACCGATGACTGGGATACGGTGCCCAGGAGGCCGAGGCAGCGGCAGCAGCGAGCACTGGGAACCGGATACCTGGCGGCTGAGGCAGCAGCAGCAGAAGCACCGACGACTGGGATGCGGCGAACGGGAGGCCGAGGCAGCAGCAACAGCAGCAGCGCGCCCTGGGAGGCAGAAATCAGGTGGTTGAGGCAGCAGCAGCAGAAGCACCGACGACTGGGATGCGGTGACCGGTAGGCCGAGGCAGCAGCAGCAGCGAGCCCTGGGACGCGGAGATCAGGTGGAAGAGGCAGCAGCAGCAGCAGAAGCGAGCCCTGGGCAGCGGAGACCAGGTGGCTGAGACAGCAGCAGCAGAAGCACCGACGAGTTGGATGTAGTGACCGGAAGGCCGAGGCAACAGCAGCAACGAGCACTGGATACCGGAGACCTAGCAGCTGAGGCAGCAGCAGCAGAAGCACCGACGAGTGGGATGCGGCAACCAGGAGGCAGAGGCAGCAAAAGCAGTGAGCCGTGGGAGGCGGAGACCAGGTGGCAGTGGCAGCAGCAGCAGAAGCACCGACGACTGGGATGCGGCGACCAGGATTCCGATGCAGCAGCAGCAGCAGCAGCAGCAACGAGCCCGGAGAGGTAGAGACCAGGTGGCAGACGCAGCAGCATCAGAAGCACCGGCGACTGGGATGCAGCGACCGGGAGGCCGAGTCAGCAGCAGCAGCTGGCACTGGGAATGGGAGACCTGGCGGCTGAGGCTGCAGCATCAGAAGCACCGACGACTGGGATGTGGCGATTGGGAGGCCGAGGCAGCAGCAGCAGCACCAGCAGTGAGCACTGGAACCGGAGACCTGGCGGCTGAGACAGCAGCAGCAGAAGCACCAACGACTGGGATGCGGTGACCGGGAGGCCGAGGCAGCAGCATCGGCGAGCAGTGGGAACCAGAGACGTGGCAGCTGAGGCAGCAGAAGCAGAAGCAGAAGCACCGACGACTGGGATTCGGTGACCGCAAGGCAGAGGCAGCAGCAGCAGCGATCACTGGGAACCGGAGACCTGACAGCTGAGGTAGTTGCAGCAGAAGAACTGACGTCTGGGATGCGGTGACCGGGAGGCGAGGCTGCAGCAGCAGCGTGCAGTGGGAACGTGAGACCTGGTGGCTGAGACAGCGGTTGGAGAAGCACCGATGACTGGGATGTGGTGACCGGGAGGCCTAGGCAATAGCAGCAGCTATACCTGGCGGCTGATGCAGCTACAGCAGATGCACCAGCGACTGGGATGTGGTGCCCGGGAGTCCGAGGCAGCAGCAGCAGCGAGCCCTTGGCCGCGGAGGCCAGGTGGCAGTGGCAGCAGCAGCAAAAGCACCGACGACTGAGAAGCGGTGACCGGGATGCCGAGGCAGCAGCAGCAGCGAGTCCTGGGACGCAGAGACCAGATGGCAGAGGCAGCAGCAGCAGAAGCACCGACGACTGGGATGTGGCGACCAAGATGCCGAGGCAACAGCAGCAGCAGCAGCGAGCCCCGGGAGGCGGAGACCAGGTGCCTGCGGCAGCAGCAGCAGAAACACCGATGACTGGGATACGGTGCCCAGGAGGCCAAGGCCGCAGCTAGCACTGGGAACCGGAGACCTGGCGGCTGAGGCAGCAGCAGCAGAAGCACCAACGACTAGGATGCAGTGACCGGGAAGCCGAGAGAGCACCAGCAGCGAGCAGTGGGAACTGGAGACTTGGCGGCTGAAGCAGCAGCAGCAGATGCACTGGCGACTGGGATGTGGTGACCAGGAGGCCGAGGCAGCAGCAGCAGCGAGGCCTGGGACGCGGAGACTAGGTGGCAGAGGCAGCAGCAGTAGAAGCACCGACGACTGGGATGCGGCGACCGGGATGCCGAGGCAGCAGCAGCAGCAGCAGCAGCAGCAGCGAGCACCTGATGGCGGCGACCAGTTGGCGGAGGCAGCTGCAGCAGCGAGCAGTGGGAACCGGAGACCTTGCGGCTGAGGCAGCAGCAGCAGAAGCACCTATGAACTGGGACGCGGTGACTGGGAGGCTGAGGCAGCAGCAGCAGCGACCACTGGGAACCAGAGACCTGGCAGCTGAGGCTGCAGCAGCAGAAGTACAAACGATTGGGGTGTGGTGTATGGGAGGGCGAGGCAGTATCAGCAGCAGCAGCAGCAGCTAGCACTGGGAGCCAGAGAACTGGACGGATGAGGCAGCAGCAGGAGAAGCACCGACAACTGGGATGCAGTGACCGGGAGTCCGAGGCAACAGCAGCAGCGAGCATTGGGAACCGGAGGCCTGGCGGCTGAGGCAGCAGAAGCACTGACGACTGGGATGCGGTTACCGGGAGGCCGAGACAGCAGCAGCAGCAACAGCAACAACGAGCACTGGGCACCGGAGACCTGGCGGCTAAGGGAGCAGTAGCAGAGGCACGGGTGGCTGGGATGCGGAGAAAGGGAATCCGAGCCGACTGGGAGGCGGTGATCGGGAGACCGAGGCAGCAGCAGCAGCAGCAGTGAGCCCTGGGAGGCGGAGACCAGGTTACAGAGGCAGCAGCAGCAGAAGCACCGACGACTGGGCGTGCGGCGACTGGGAGGCCAAAGGCAGCAGCAGCACCAGCAACGAGCCCTGGGAGGCCGAGACCAGGTGGTAGAGGCAGAAGCACCGACGACTGGGATGTGGCGACCAGGAGGCCAAGGCAGCAGCAGCAGCTAGCACTGGGAATGGGAGACCTGGCAGCTGAGACAGCAGGAGCAGAAGCACTGACAACTGGGATGCGTCGACCGGGTAGCCGAGGCAGTAGCAGCAGCGAGCACCGGATGGGGGCGACCAGGAGTCGGAGGCAGCAGCAGCAGCGAGCAGTGGGAACCGGAAACGTGGCGGCTGAGGCATCAGCAGCAGAAGCACCGACGCCTGGGATGTGGTGACCGGGACGCCGAAGCAGCAGCAGCTCTCGGTAGTGGGTACCGTAGACCTGGCAGCTAAGGCAGCAGCAGCAGTAGCACTGACGGCTGGGATGCGGTGACTGGAGGCGAGGCAGCAGGAACAGTGAGCTGTGGGAACTGGAGACCTGACGGCAGACGCCGCAGCAGCAGAAGCACCGATGACTGAGATGCGCTGACCGGGAGGCCGAGGCAGCAGCAGCAGCAAGCACTGGGAAACGGAGACCTGGCGGCTGAGGCTTCAGCAGCAGAAGCACCGACGACAGGGATGCGGTGACCGGGAGGCCGAGGCAGATGCAACAGCGAGAAGTGGGAACTGGAGACCTGGCGGCTGAGGCAGCAGCAGCAGATGAACCGACGACTGGGAGGTGGCGACTGGGAATCCGAGGCAGCAGCAGCAGCAGCGAGCACTGGATGGCGGCGACCAGTAGGCGGAGGCAGCAGCAGCAGGGAGCAATAGGAACCAGAGACCTGCGACTGAGGCAGCGGCAGCATAGGCACTGACGACTGGGATGCGATGACTGGGAGGCCGAGGCAGCAGCAGCGGTGAACAGTGGGAACCGGAGACCTGGCAGCTGAGGCAGCAGAGTCAGAAGCAGAAGCACCGTCGACTGGGATACGGTGACCGCAAGGCAGAGGCAGCAGCAGCAGCGATCACTGGGAACCGGAGACCTGACAGCTGAGGTAGTTGCAGCAGAAGAACTGTCGTCTGGGATGCGGTGACCGGGAGGCGAGGCTGCAGCAGCAGCGTGCAGTGGGAACGTGAGACCTGGTGGCTGAGGCAGCGGTTGGAGAAGCACCGATGACTGGGATGTGGTGACCGGGAGGCCTAGGCAATAGCAGCAGCTATACCTGGCGGCTGATGCAGCTACAGCAGATGCACCAGCGACTGGGATGTGGTGCCCGGGAGTCCGAGGCAGCAGCAGCAGCGAGCCCTTGGCCGCGGAGGCCAGGTGGCAGTGGCAGCAGCAGCAAAAGCACCGACGACTGAGAAGCGGTGACCGGGATGCCGAGGCAGCAGCAGCAGCGAGCCCTGGGACGCAGAGACCAGATGGCAGAGGCAGCAGCAGAAGAAGCACCGACGACTGGGATGCGGCGACCAAGATGCCGAGGCAACAGCAGCAGCAGCAGCGAGCCCCGGGAGGCGGAGACCAGGTGCCTGAGGCAGCAGCAGCAGAAGCACCGATGACTGGGATACGGTGCCCAGGAGGCCAAGGCAGCAGCTAGCACTGGGAACCGGAGACCTGGCGGCTGAGGCAGCAGCAGCAGAAGCACCAACGACTCGGATGCAGTGACCGGGAAGCCGAGACAGCACCAGCAGCGAGCAGTGGGAACTGGAGACTTGGCGGCTGAAGCAGCAGCAGCAGATGCACTGGCGACTGGGATGTGGTGACCAGGAGGCCGAGGCAGCAGCAGCAGCGAGGCCTGGGACGCGGAGACTAGGTGGCAGAGGCAGCAGCAGCAGAAGTAGCGACGACTGAGATGCGGTGACCGGAAGGCCGAGGCAGCAGCATCAGCGAGCCCTGGGACGCAGAGACCAGATGGCAGAGGCAGCAGCAGAAGAAGCACCGACGACTGGGATGCACCGGAGACCAGGTGCCTGAGGCAGCAGCAGTAGATGCACCGATGACTGGGATACGGTGCCCAGGAGGCCAATCCCCCTGCGGGTTCGGGGGTTAGAATAGGCCCGCGGTATTCCTGCCTGTCGTAAGAGGCGACTAAAAGGAGTCTCAAACGTTTCGGCCTTAATGTGATGGTCCCCATTAGGGTTTGACCTCCATTTTTCCAAATTCCACAGAAGTACGAGCCTTTTGGGGAAGGACACCTTACGTGGTGCCCATGAGTCCTCTGTGCCCTAAGAGCTTTGCACTCTTGATCGCCTTGGCGTCATCCCTGCACCCTCCATCGCTCATTTTGGGCTTACGCAGCTGATGGATTGTGCAAGTTACGCCGTTACTGCGCCACCATCTGCACCCACGGTCACTATGGACTACCCATGGCACCCAAAATCCAGCACGGTAGCCAGCCCGTTGTGGTGGGGTCGTCATGTACCCTCTAGGTTGTAGCCCCCTGACAACACAGGGATCGTACTGCCGATGCCTGAGCTGACACCTCCCCACGTAAGCCAAGGAGTAGATGCCCGTCTCTCTGGGGCATCGGGACTCCCGGCAACGGCCATCCTGCCAGGTGGCCTTTGCTGTGGCTGGGTGGCGCCCGTGGGGAGAGCCCCTGGTCGGAGTGGGTGGCATCGGGGCGGATGCCCCGCAATGAAGTGGGTGAAGTCTCAATCCGGTGGTCGCACGACCGCCAACGTCTCTAAGCGTGGTAAGACAGAATTTAATGCTGTGACATATAACCCCAAATCGTTCCCTTCCCTAGCCACACCATGGGAGGAACGTAGGGCTGCGGACAGACAGGAGCCGTATTCACCGCGATACCTAGTGTGCAGCAGAACCGATGGGGATTCGTTTTTGGGGACTAAGCCTCTCTTCTTTGTTCACCATCTTGAAGATAAGTTTGGGGAAGTGGCATCTGTTTCCAAAATGAGGAGCGGGGCTATTTTGATACAAGCAGTTTCATCTGCACAGTCACGGGCGTTACTCGCCTGTGAGAAGCTCGGTGACATCCCCGTTCATGTCACTCCCCATAAGTCCTTAAATTTGGTCCAGGGGATTATCTTTCATAAAGATCTTCTGCTACAGTCTGATGACGAGCTACGGGAGAACCTGGCACGACGAGGTGTGCACTTTGTCCATCGTGTCTTTAAGGGGCCCAAGGATAATAGGGTCGCTACCGGTGCCTTCATCCTGGCCTTTGAGGGTGACTGCTTGCCTGAGAAGGTCAAGGTCATGATCTACCGGTGCGATGTTAAGCCCTATGTCCCACCCCCTATGCGATGCTTCCAGTGCTGGAAGTTCGGACATATGTCCTCCAGATGCACTGCCAGCCCCACGTGTCGTGATTGTGGACGACCTTCCCATCCTAATGCTCCATGTGCTCCGCCTCCCACCTGCGTTAACTGTGGGGACCATCATTCTCCCTGCTCGCCAGACTGTGCAGTCTACCAACGAGAGCGGAAGATACAAGAAATTAAGACCCTGGACCGTTTAACTTACCAAGAGGCAAGGAAGAAGCTCGAACGGCTCAACCCCACATCTATGTTGAGAAGTTATGCTGCTGCAACTCTGCCGCCACCAGTTCCTGCATCGACTCCCTTCTCAGTTGGCCCACAGAACGGTAAAGTTACGCCTGCCCCACCACTAGTAGGGTCCACACTCTCTTCCACTGCTCCCAAAACACCCGGTTTGGGAGCAGTGGACCCCAAACAACTGGGGACATCCATCCCCACCTCTCAGCCGGAGAGGCGCCAGCCTCCTCCGACTGCTCAGCCGGAGAGGCAAGCGTCTCTTCCGGCTCCTCAGCTGGAGAAGCAACAGCCTTCTCCGGCTGCTCAGCCGGAGAGGCAACAGCCTCCTCAGGCCTCACTCGTTCGGAAGGGATCCCTTGGGGGAGTCCCTTCCAAGGATTTTACCAGTGTCTCGCAAGACGCTAGCCAGTGGCTGAGGAAGCCACCAGCTGCTGGTCGAAGGGCTTCACGCTCTTCCTCTGTTCCTGACAATGCATCAGGAAAGCCCTCCCAGCATGCGAACCCTCCTCCCAAAGACAAGAGAGAGAAGAGGAAGCTCTCTAAGAAGCTTAAAGACCCGGTGGTTCCCGCGCCAACGCTTCCTGTCAGCTCCGCCTCTGAGGATGAGGTCGAGCTCTTTGCGTCCCCTGATGACCTCGATCTCGCCGTCTCAGATACGATGGCAGCTGCGACGTCAGTCACTCAGTCGGTGGCAGCATGTGACCCTGCGACGTAATTCGCTTTTTCAGTTCCTTCATGCCCCTACAGGACACACTTTGTACAATCCTCCAGTGGAATTGTGGCGGTTATTTTAGCCATCTCCCTGAGCTACGACAGCTTCTCAGCATGACACCTGCTTTATGCATTGCCCTCCAGGAAACCTGGTTCCCGGCAATCCGGACCCCTGTCCTTCGTGGATACAGGGGTTATTACTGCAACCGTAGCACTTACAATTGTGTGTCAGGTGGAGCCTGCGTGTATGTCCTTACCTCTGTATATAGTGCTCCTGTGCCCCTTCAAACATCATTGGAAGCTGTGGCTGTACGTGTAAGGACTACCCAGGACATAACCGTCTGCAGTGTCTATCTCCCTCCAGGTGGTACAGTCTCCCTGACCGACTTGGCTGCACTTGTCGCCCAACTCCCCACGCCTTTTCTTCTCCTGGGGGATTTTAACGCCCACAATCCCCTGTGGGGTGGAACGAAGGTTACTGGCCGAGGCAGAGAGGTCGAGAATCTCATCTCCCAACTTGACCTCTGCCTCTTAAACACTGGCGCTGCCACACATTTCAGTGTGGCGCATGGCACGTTCTCGGCCATCGATCTGTCGTTGTGCAGCCCAGGGCTTGTACCATCGGTTCACTGGAGAGTCCATGACGACTTGTGTGGTAGTGACCATTTTCCGATCTTCCTTTCACTACCACTTGTCGCTCCCTTGCACGCTCGCCTAGATGGGCATTTAGCAAGGCAAACTGGGACACGTTCTCCTCTGCTGCCACTGTTGAATCTCTCCCCCATGGTACCATCGATGTGGCGGTTGAGACACTGACTGCAGCGATTGTTTCCGCTGCGGAACGTACCATTCCTCGTTCGTTAGGGTGCCCCCGGCGAAAGTCAGTGCCTTGGTGGTCTCCAGAGGTCGCTGACGCCATTAAAGAACGTCGACGGGCTCTTCAGCAACATAAGCGGCACCCGTCTTTGGAGAACCTCATTTTATTCAAACGTCTCCGTGCTCGGGTACGGAGGCTTATCAAACGGCGGAAACAGGAGTGCTGGGAGAGATACGTTTCCAACATTGGTTCCCGTACTTCACCCTCCCAGGTGTGGATGAAGATTCGGCGCATCTTTGGATTGCAGCACTCTACAGGTGTCGCAGGGCTTACCATCAACGGGGCGGTATCCACCGATGCCGATGCAATCGCCGAGCATTTCGCACAGCACTATGTTCGGGCCTCTGCGTCGGGGAATTACCCGCCCGCGTTTCGCGCGCTCAAACGCCGGGAGGAAGGCAAACGGCTTTCTTTCGCTTCTCGCCACCCTGAGACGTATAACGCCCCATTTAGTTTGTGGGAACTCCAGAGCGCCCTGGCACAGTGCCCCGATACAGCCTCTGGGCCAGATGGCGTCCACAATCAGATGCTCAAACACCTGTCCCCGGACTGTCAGCGATGTGTTCTTGCCATCTTCAACCGCATATGGGGTGATGGTGTCTTTCCGTCACAGTGGCGAGAAAGTACCATCATTCCGGTGCTGAAGCCTGGTAAGGACCCGCTTACTGTGGATAGCTATCGGCCCATCAGCTTGACAAATACTCTGTGCAAGCTACTGGAACGCATGGTGAGTCAACAGCTGTGTTGGCTGCTCGAGTCTCGGGGTCTTCTGGCTCAGTGCCAGAGCGGCTTCCGTCAGGGCCGTTCCACCGCCGATACTTTGGTCTTCCTTGAGTCTGCAATCCGCACTGCTTTTTCCAGGCGCCAACACCTCGTCTCCGTCTTTTTCGACCTCTCCAGAGCATATGACACAACGTGGCGGCACCATATTCTCGCCACGTTGCACGGGTGGGGTCTCCGGGGCTCTCTCCCCATTTTTATTCAGAATTTTTTATCTGTTCGGACATTCCGCGTTTTAATTGGCACATCCCATAGTTCACTTCATATCCAGGAGAACGGCGTTCCACAGGGCTCTGTATTGAGCGTGCCCCTTTTCCTTGTGGCCATTAATGGCCTTGCAGCAGCAGTAGGGTCGTCTGTCTCACCCACGTTATATGCTGACGATTTCTGCATCTTTTTCAGCTCCTCCACCATTGGTGTTGCAGAACGTCGGTTGCAGGGAGCCATTCGCAAGGCGCAGGCGTGGGCTTTAGCCCATGGGTTTCAGTTTTCTCCTGCGAAGACTTGTGTTATGCACTTTTGTCGGCGTCGAACTGTCCATCCCCACCCTGAGCTCTATCTTCAGGATGCTATGCTCAGGGTCGTTGACACCTATCGTTTTTTGGGATTGCAGTTCGACACCCGGCTTACTTGGCTTCCTCATATTCGTGAGCTCAAGCGTCAGTGCTGGCAGCATCTGAATGCCCTCCGCTGCCTCAGCAACACAACTTGGGGTGCAGACCGTACCACGCTGCTGCAGCTCTACAAAGCCCTTGTGCTGTCCCGACTGGATTATGGGAGTGTGGCGTATGGCTCAGCGTCGCCCTCAGCGTTGCAACTGCTGGACCCCGTTCACCACTGTGGGGTTCGACAGGCGACAGGAGCATTCCGCACCAGTCCTGTTAATAGCCTACTTGCTGAGGCGGGGATTCCTCCGCTCCACATTCGGCATCAACAACTCTTAGCCAACTATGCTGCCCACGTCCGTTGTTCTCCCCGTCACCCTAACTACCGTCTCCTTTTCGCCGATGCGGCAGTCCATATCCCACGTCGGCGGCCGCGATCAGGCCTCGCAATTGGGATCCGTGTTCGGTCACTCCTTCGTGAACTCGAGTCTTTGCCCCTTCCGTCTGCTTTTCAGGTCCACCCACATACACCACCTTGGTGTATTCATCGGCCGCAGCTTCGGCTGGAGCTCTCACAATGGCAAAAGGATTCAGTTCCTCCTGCAGTCTTGCGCCGCCAATTTCTTGCTCTCCTCGACGCATCCCGTGACTCTGAGATAATCTATACAGATGGCTCGATGGTTGATGGCCGTGTGGGGTACGCTTACGCTCATGCGGACTATGTAGACCAGCGCTCCTTGCCGGACGGCTGCAGTGTTTACACCGCAGAGCTAACAGCCATTTTTCGTGCCCTTGAGCGTATTCGTACCAGCACTAGTGAGTCTTTTGTCATTTGCAGTGACTCGCTCAGTAGTCTGCAGGCTCTTGACCAGTGCTACCCACGCCATCCCATTGTTGTTGCCATCCAGGAGTCCGTTCATGCTCTTGGCCAGCGTGGACGTTCAGTGGTGTTCATATGGACCCCGGGACACGTTGGGATAGCGGGCAACGAACACGCCGACACGTTAGCTAAAGAAGCCACCCGCAAGCTGCCGTTGGCGATCGGCCTCCCGGCAACTGATCTCCGATCGGTGTTACGCCGTCGGGTCCTTCGGATGTGGGCAGACGAATGGCGCACTCTGTCTGCCCCCAACAAGCTGCGGCAGGTAAAGGGGACAACGACTGTGTGGGGTTCCTCCATGCGGGCCTCTCGCAGGGATTCTGTTATTCTGTGTAGGCTCCGCATTGGCCACTCTTGGCTGACGCATGGTCATCTGTTGCGTCGAGAGGACCCCCCTCATTGTCGCTGTGGTGCGAATATGACGGTGGCCCATATATTATTGGACTGTCCTCTTTTAGCGGCCCTCAGGCGAACTTTTAATTTCTTGGGTGATTTATCGTGTCTTTTAGCTGACGATGTCTCTATGGCAGATCGTGTTTTAGGTTTTCTTCGAGCAAGTGGGTTTTATCGGTCCCTCTAATTTTATTGCATCACCCTCTTTTGTGCTGTATCTTTTACTTTGTTGTGTGTTGTAATTCGACTCCACCCTAATCTTTTAGGCTGGAGGTTTTAACGTGTTGCAGAGTGGCTGGCTCATCCTATTATTTTCGTGATCAGTCAGCAACAGTCCCCTGCTGTGCAGTTTTAATCCCTTCTGCCTTTCTTCTCTGTGTTGTTTTTGTTGCTGTGCTCCGTTTTCCATGTTTCTTTAATCTTGACCTTGGCGATTTTCTTCCCCTGGCATTTTTATCTTGTTTCGAATGACTAATGGATGGTTTCCCTGTGCTCTGTGTGTTTATGAAACAAGGGACCGATGACCTCTGCAGTTTGGTCCCTTTAATCCTCAAACCAACCAACCAACCAACCAGGAGGCCAAGGCAGCAGCTAGCACTGGGAACCGGAGACCTGACAGCTGAGACAGCAGCAGCAGAAGCACCGACGAGTGAAATGTGGCGACTGGGAGGACGAGGCAGCAGCAGCAGCAGCGAGCCGTGGATGGCGGAGACCAGGTGGCAGAGGCAGCAGCAGTAGAAGCACCTATGAACTGGGATGCGGTGACTGGGAGGCTGAGGCAGCAGCAGCAGCGACCACTGGGAACCAGAGACCTGGACGGCTGAGGCAGCAGCAGCAGAAGCACCGACGACTGGGATGCGGCGACCGGGATGCCGAGGCAGCAGCAGCAGCAGCAGCAGCGAGCACCTGATGGCGGCGACCAGTAGGCGGAGGCAGCTGCAGCAGCGAGCAGTGGGAACCGGAGACCTTGCGGCTGAGGCAGCGGCAGGAGAAGCACCTATGAACTGGGATGCGGTGACT